>NW_006288362.1:37736-38854 GCF_000327345.1 Myotis davidii
CTAGCGGGATCCCCACCATGATCCAGGACACCCTTCAGGGCAAACCAGCCAGCCTCAACCCATGCACCAGACATCTATCCTATATACTAAAGGGGTAATATGCCTGGGGCCCACAGTCCCATGGTGACCTAAGCTCCCAGCTTCTCCGTTTTTATTTTTGGAGGGAATTAATTATTTTTTGGCGGGGTGGGTTAAAATTGAAACTTTATACAGGAAGGACAAGATGTCAAAAGATAATACATTCCAAAATAACATTCTATAGCACATTTAACCATGAGCCTCATTGGAGTATTAGAGTAAATGTAAACATTTTCATTGAAATAGGAAATAAAGTGGTACTTTGAAGAGTTGCTTTTTCCTTAAAACATTCATTTCCATTGTGATATCCCCACATAAATATTTGTCATTTACAGGACTGCTGTCACGTGTGAGAGAGAATTATGCAGGCATTCCTTGCAAAGAGCCAATCCCTTCCAGGAGAAATTACCATATGTCTCCAAGAGATGATGAAATTTATTCACTTTGATGGGATCCCTCAGCCCGGCCTGTGCTGTCTCATGGTCTGGGAAACCTCAGGAATCCCTAGAGGACTGGGCCTAAGCTAGCAGTCAGACATCCTTCTGGCAGGCCGGAATGTCCACTTGAAAGCAGGGAGTAGGCCTAAGCTGCAGTTGGACATCCTTAGTGCTGCTGAGGAGGCAGAAGAGGCTCCTACCACCACTGCTTTGCTGGCAGCTATCAGCCAGGATTGTGGCTGATCAGCACTCCCCCTGTGGTAGCACACTGATAAATGGTGACAGCTCCTGCATTGAGCCTCTGTCCTTCAGTGGTCAGTATGTGTCATAGTGACCAGTCATTCCCAGTCGTGCTGCTGGTAGGGTCAATTTGCATATTACCCTTTTAGTATATAGTATAGAGGCCTGGTGCATGGGTAGGGGCTGGATGGTTTTCCCTGAAGCATGTGCCGGATCAGGGTGTGGGTCCCGCTGGCATGCCTGGCAAGCCTGGGTGAGGAGCTGAGGGCTGTTTTAAGACTGGCCATGCCCCCCTGGCTTCCCAAACTCCCTGACTTTCCTTGAGTGGAGGCCAGCGCTGGCTGGAAGCAGATATTTGGGGTT
>NW_006288362.1:40475-43009 GCF_000327345.1 Myotis davidii
ATGTTTAAAACTCTCTCTTTTTTATCCAGTAGCACACTGCAGTTGTTAACTTGGACAAAGTTAATCTTGTGTTTTTTTAACGTAGTGATCGTGATGGGTTTGGCAGCAGTCCTGGTAGATATTATTCTGAATATCGAACTGGAGGCTCTTACAAAGGTTCATATGAGAGCTATGGTAAGTTTCCAGACAGACTGTTTATAAGTGACAGGATTGGATTTAACAGGCCGCCTTGTGATTTACTCTAATTTTACTTACATTTGCCACAGGGAGGACTATATGCAGTATGGGTTTTGTATTACCTGGGAGGTCTTGTTTTCTTTTGTTAGCAGCTCATTTGGAACAGTGCAATTCTTTCAGTGGTAAAGGATCACACTCATTTACTGTCCTTATTAAAGAAACAAAGTACAACTTTTTCTTTTTCTTTTTTTTCTCACCTAGGGATAAATATCATTGACCTCGGGAGAGTGGTACGGAGAAAGTGGGGCTGAGAGAGCTCTACATCAAAGTGAGAGAGATACTTTATTTGGTTTCTTCATGTACAATCCCCATCCAGGGACAGGAATGGACCCTGAAAACCAGGGTCATGCCTTGACCTGGAATCAAACCCGGTATCCTGCAGTGCAAAGGCTGGTGCTCGACATACTTAGGCACACCAGGCAGGGGCTTATTTTCACTTTTTTTCTTTTTCAGAAGGAGAATTTGACAGTGTGAAGCATAGAAATAATACGAAGGTCAGGATTTCAGCCTGTTTCCAGAAAATGTGCCTTCACATATATTCATAATCAATTATTTCAGTTAAAACATTACAGTTAAAGCATTATTCTTCAGCTGTATTTTAGATAAATGTAAGCTCCCTTGCCTGCCTCAGAATTACTGACATATTTTTAGCACAGGTGTATAAAAGCATAGGTTTTCCAACTGTTTAAGGCTTTACTAGGGTCATGTCATACTGACTTAAAATTATTCATTAAGATGTTAAAGTATTGTTATTTGGTCACTGACTTTACAGGAAGCTCAGGAGGAGCACCGCCAGCATGAGGGCCCCTCTGACTTATGGTGGAAGGAGTCGCTGGGATGATTATTATAGCCGCAGAGGAGATGGATATGATGGACAGGGATTAAGATTTACTGCAAGAGCCGATGGGACACCCCTGTAAGAGCTCCTCAGCGTGGTGCTGGCAGCGATCATAGGATTCACCATCTGCGCAGGAGAGAGTGAATCATACAGTGCAGTAGCTAAACTATTGGGCTCCTCTGGAGGAGTCATAGGGGAAGCCCCTGTGACAAAGGAAGTAGACACTGAAATAAAAAATAATGCTAAGGTATGGTTGACATCTAATTTGTAAAGACATTGTCTTCTATTATTTAAGAATGACTAAAAGCAAACTGTGGGATTGGGGAAGAAGCAAGAATTATCGACCCTTTATGAAATTTCTGGATAGAATGCAAAATTTGAATTATTCAAGGTTTTTTCATAAGTGTTAATTTCATTACAATCTACTTAAATGTTTACTTTGAACACTTGTAGTGTTAAAATTTTGAGAATAAAGTTTCCCACAAAATCGAATTTGTCTGACTTTACTACAAACATACAAAGCAATGTGTTTGGATAGTGAGTTATATTCATGGCCCTAAATTTCCCAGGAGTCTATGACCATAAGTGCATAAAGTCGTTGATGTGAACTGCATACAAAACAAGGATTCCTCCAACTCTGTGGCCCACACTTTGCAACCTAAATACTGATAAGGAGCAGGGCTATCCCACTGTCCCCAGGAGGAAGAAGAGACCTTGGGGAAATAGGCAATGGTGGTGAGCAGCGATAGAGCAATGTGGCATGGCAGCACAGCAGCCTGGCCTCCAGCATGAGAAAGATTTGCAGACACCTGTGGAGGTGTATAGAAGGAGTATAGAAGAACATGTTAGGCCAGCCCCTGGGGCAGGTGGCAAGGCCTGAAGGTGCCATGAGCGGCCTAGAGGGAGAGTTCAGAGGAGTGTCTCAAGAAATCTGCTTTGACTCTGAGTGACAGTGGACATGCACACTCCCACCTCCTGCCTAAGCACCCCTGCCTGAAGTGGAATTGCACTGCCCTTGTTGTGCTGGTAGTTCCTGTCTCAGGCCCATACCGTGAGGCCCTGGTATCATAGGCTGTATCCCTCCCAGCATGCAGGTGGCCCTGTGAGAGAAAAGTAATGGCCCAGAAACCTGGCAGCAAACCAGGGGAGAGCCCAGGCAGCCCCTCCTCACCTTTCCTATCCCACTCACTGGGGGCCATTGTCCTCTCATAGTACTTCAGGGGATTGAGCCACAGGTCCTTGCTGATGATCTGGTAGGGCAAACAGAGCTTGGTCAGGAGAGCACAGGGACCCGAATAGAAACCCATGCAACAGACGGACACAGGAAGCTGTATGTTGGCATGGTCAGAGACATCCCACCTCAGCAATCCTGCCAGATGCTGCCAAGCTGTGGTCAGAGAACCAGTAGAAGAAACTGGTGCTGCTGTCCTGGTGCCTGTGGCTGGAGGCATCTCCTTCA
>NW_006288362.1:43209-45601 GCF_000327345.1 Myotis davidii
GGGGCCTCCTCTTACCTGTGAGGGTGATGAGATACTCCTTCACAATCACATGGTTGCGGAAGTAGGTGTTGCTGCAGAAGTACAGGCTAATGGTGCAGCAACCTCAGGGATGCCTGACTTCCCTCACCTGCAGAAGGAAAGTGGATCCAGGGAGTGAAATCACAGCCCAGGGCTCCTGTCTGTAGCCATTTTCTGGGACAGGTCATTTCCCCACCTGCCTTCCACCACTCCTAGGAGAAGACCTGACCTTCAAATTGATCATGTGGCAGCATGTTGTCTTCTTGGATGCTGGACATGGCCAACAACTCTGGGTGGTTGACAAACTGCTTTGGGTCAAGGAGTCTGCACCCTTGGAGCTGGGCATGGACTAGCTAGAAAGTACAGTCTGGCCTCTCCTTCCCTAAGGTCACTCCTTCTCCATAAAAAGCAAAAGGGGGCACAGCACCACTCTGTTTCCTGACAGACCCTGATTCCCACCAGATTGTTTTGTGCTGAGGGCTTTACAGGCTACATATCACAGATTCCTGCCTCTGACTGAGGAATTGGACATAGAGACGGCCTGTAAGGCAACGTTAGTTAGTCCCAGAACAGCCCGTGCTACACAGCCCTGTCTGTGGGCATCAGCCCCTGGTGTATGCGTGCCTCTGCCTTGGAGCTCTGCCCCTAGATCCCCTGGTACCGCTTCTGTGGTGCTTGTATAAGACAGAGGGTGTCTCCAGGATCCTGGGCCAGACTGGGGCGCACTGCCCTGAGCTTGTCCTCAATGTTCTTTTCTGTGTGAACCATGCCCGCTTACACCGTTCTCCTGCACTGTCCCAATGCTCCTTGTGATCCTGCTCCTCTCCCCTCAAGGATACAGCTGTGAGCCAGAACCCAGGGTTGCAACGTATATTGAGGCTTCTTCGTTCAAAATAGGGCTTGAGCCTCTGCCGAGTCCTGCACCTGAGCCAAGAGAAGGCCCTGCTGGCTTGCTCGTTCATAGGCTCCATCTCCAATTGGAGGGCCTGGAGCACCTCCAGAGGGGACCAGGTGAACTTGGCCCCGGGCCTTGAATGGGCCTGCTCCTGCTGCACTGGCTCCTCTTCTTCTGGCTTTGCTTTGGCCTTGGACTGAGGCTCCATCTCTTCCACCTGTTCCACGGCCTCCATGGTGCACTTCCCCTCACCTGCAGGACAAACTGCTCCCCTGCAATTAATTGCTCCTCCATCCACCCCTCCTCCTGATGGTCTCTCCCTTGCAGGTCCCCAGGAGCCTGTGTCTCCATCCTCAGCTCTTCACTCACCACCTCCTCCTGCCTCCCCACCTGCACTTCTGGGAAAACACCCTCCCCTGTGCACGTGGCCTGCCATGACACCACCTGCAGAAGGCCCTCTGTCCACAGGACAAACTGAGCCTGTGCCTGTAACTCCTCCCCCAGGCCCTACTTGTCTTCCCCTTGCTCCTCACTCTGGGTTCCCTGCTGTACCTCACTCTTTTATCACTGCACACACTGCTCTGAAGCCAACCAGTCCTCCCCTCTCCTGCACTCAAGATGAATCCAAACCTCCTGGCCTGCATCCAATCTCAGCTCCAGGGTCTCTGCCTTCCCCACCAGCTTGAAGTCCTCCTGTTCCAGCCCCAAAGCTGCCCTCTGAACATCCTGTGCCCTTGTGTCCTGGGTGTCACAACTTTCTTGCACCGAAGTGAAGTTAAAAGCCCTCTCAGCCATCCTGCTTGCCCTGTCCTTCCTGGTGCAAAGGCCCTGGGGTGCACTGTGAATCCCTAGGGGCCCTGCAGTTGAAGACTCCCTAGTACAGCTGAGAGGAAGCGTGCTTCCCCCAGGAGCCCATTTGTCTCCCAAAGTGGTGCTTTAGAAGACAAGGCAGAGACACACAGGGAACAATACAATCTGAATAGCTATTGGAGATAAATTAGATACCAGGAGAAGAGCCTAAGGGAGCTTTGCCACATCATGAATGAAAGTAATTTCTGTATAATAGTTGTGTCAGAAGAACAAGAAGAGGAATAAGGATTAGGAAACCTATTACAAGAATTAAGACAGAAAACTTCCCTGCTCTGGGGAAGAAAAAACTCACATAAGCACAGAGAGTCTCAAACAAGATGAGTACACATTTTCTTTACAATGGCAAATGGTAACAGCACAAACAGAATCTTAAGGCTGCAAGACAGAGTCAGAGAGTTACCTACAAAGGATCTCCCATTAGATTATCAAATGATTTCTCAACAGAAACACATCAGGCTAGAAGTGAATGGGAGGAAGTATAAAAATTGGTGCAAAGGAAGGAACTGAATCCAAGATTACTCTATCCAGCCAGGCTATCATTTAAATTTGAAGGGGAAATAAGGAGCTTAACTGACAAAAAAAAAAAAAAAAAAAGGCTAAAGGGGTTTA
>NW_006288362.1:46002-49487 GCF_000327345.1 Myotis davidii
AACAAATCAGGAAAGATACAACAATCCTCAGCAACTCACTAGATCAGACAGACTTAAGCGACAACTTCAGAGCATTTCACCCCAAAGCTACAGAATATACATTCTACTTAAGTGTACATAGGGCCTTTTCAAAGATAGACCACTTGAGACACAAGCAAGCTCTCCTCAAATTCAACGAGATGGAAGTCATATCAAGTACCTTCTCAGATCACAATGTCACGCTCCTATATAATAAAGAGGTAATATGCAAATTAAAAGTCACATCATCACAAGATGGCTGCCTATGACCAGACTGGCAGGGTGTTAGCGAGGAACAACAAAATGACTGAACACGCAGGCTGAGGATACATTAACTAAAACCACCGAATAGCAAGGTTGGATGAGAAACATGGTCAGGTGAAGACAGACTGACTTCTCAAATTGTGAGGAGAAGAGATATTGCACAAAGAAGCAAAGGCTCTGTGGGATTGAGAAGTCCCAGGGGCTTACAATAGCAGAAGTCAAGGTGAGAGATGGGCTGGTTCCTTGTGGAGATTCCAGGGAGAGTCTGTTTCCTGGCTCCTCCAGTTGCTAGGTCGCCAGCATTCCATGGCTGTAGCACCATGGCTGTAGCCACATGACTCCAATCTCTGCTCTCTGGTCCCATCTCCTGCTCATCTTCTGTCCCCAACTCTTCCTGCACACATTGGTAATCCACTGTATTAGTCAGGGTTCTTCAGAGCAGCAGGAGGTTATGAGGACTTGGCTGGTGTGATTACAAAGACTGAGAAACCCCAAGATCTGTAAGCTGGGGGGCCCAGGAAAGCTGTTGGTCTAATTTGGCCTGAGACTGAGGACCTGAGAACCACAGGAGCTGATGGTTTAAGATGCAGTGTGAGGACAGAGACCTGTGAGATGAGATGTGATGTCCCAGCCCTAGGGTGATCCATGAATATAGGGGTGAGTTCCTCCTTTTGTTCTAGTCAGGCTCTCAGTGCATTGATGCTGTGCACATAGGGAGAATGATGTATTTTTAGGAGACCCCCACTTCAAATGCTAATCTTCTCTGGAAACTAGCTCAGAGACACACCCAGAAATCATATTTGGGCTCTGTCCTGTCCTGTGGGCTGTGAAACCAAGGCTAAAATTAACATTCCCAGTCCCCATCTCAAAACCTTCATTCCATCTGCAAACTCTCTTTTGCATTATTAGGTAACATTTCCAGGTTCCAGGGACTAACACCTGGATTTAACTGGGGGCTCATTACTCAGGCTCTGGAACCAGCCTTCCAGTACTGCACAGGTGCACGTGCGCACACACACACACACACACACACACGGCTCTGAGAGGCTGTTCTGAGGATGTTTTGCACAGTAGCACATGGAGGTGTTCCAGACACAGGAGCTACCCCAAACCAAATTTTAAACAGCTTTTAAATTGAGCTGGTTGTCCTTTTCTTGAAATACTTTTAATATTAATGGAAACCAAAGAGGCTGTTCCCACTGCTTAGGACTGCACACAAAGCAAGGGAAGGACCTAGAAATATCCATCAGTATAATCTTGCTCACAGTCTAGGTTCTGCAGCCCTCACTAGTGTGTCCCTTTGAAATATGCCTTACCAGAAACCAAAGAGGACATTTTCCTCCTACAATCAAAGAGATTTTAAGACGTCACTTATGAATTCCCACACTGGTTCCCATGTGGTTCTTTGTTTAAGGAATTTCTTCCCTTCCATCACGGGCAGGAAGAGGCTTTCCGTGGGGAGCCTGGGTGACATCCGTTGGCACCTCTCAACTTTCTGTCCTTTCCTTCCTTGATGTCTAAGGAGGCACTGGGCACAGCCCGTACCTGGCATTACAGAATTGAAGGACAGGTGATCAGTGTGAGACTCCACCTGAGAGAGGAGAGGCTCCCCCTGATCCCTGTGAGGCTCAGATCCAGGAGGGGCAAGGAGATTCCTCAAGTGTGAACTGATGGCTACACTCTGAGTTTGGGAAAAAACGGAAGGGAGAAGAGCTGGGTACACAAGGCTCTGGAAGCACAAGCCAAGGTTTGTTCAGAAGTTCTGAACTAGACTCAACATTCATGACACCTGTGGGTGGATGAACTTCTTCATGCTTTTATCTAGGCATGTTAGGTGAATGCAGTTAGAAGGAAGTTTCTCACCAGACCAAGCCCTACGCTGTCTTTTGATGGGTCGGGCAAAGAAGCCAATTGGGAAATATTTCATCAAGATGGAAAGGACACTGTGCCAAGCTTGGTCCTATGGCAACTGGTAGGGCCTTGGGGAAGTCAATTCTGTACAGAGCACAGGATTTGTCCCTCCAACTCTCCCCCAGCTCAGTCCTCATAAATATTGACTGGTTGTTGTGTCAAAGGGGACAGAGAGCCTAAAGGAAGTTCTTATCTGTGGTGTCTCTTGTGGTACTCTTCTTTCTCAAGGGGCCACCAAACTGGAATAGGTTCCTCATGTCCATGATGAGAGGTGAGAGGAGTTCAGAGAGAACTCCAGCCATGGAGACATAAATGTCCCTGCACACAGGGAAGCAGGAATTAAGTGAGCAGGGATTCTGGGAGCTCAGGCAAGTTTGCTCTCATTTTCCCCAGTTGCTTGAGGCACTGTGGTAAGTCCCACAGATGAGATATAAAACAATGACATCAGCCCCCTTCCAGGCTGGATCCTAAAGATGGTCACAGAGGCTGGAGTGCCGAACCGGTAGCCAGAGGAATGGTCTGAGATCCCTGAAGGCTACAAACTGACAGGATCCATCAGGAGTTGAAAGGCAGTGGCCTTGCCTTATTGGTGCTAGGCCAACTCGTTATAACCGACACTCCTCCCCACCCACTGTCACTGTCTCTTCTAGACCTTCTGCTTCAGAGACCTGAATGCTGATGGAGGATGTGTCATGAAGAGAGTGTTCATGAACTTGAAAATGAAGACAAAGGCACAGACAGATTGCAAGTGCAGGACCATGGCTCCAGGTGAGCCTCAATGAAATAACTGCTCACCCAAGAAATAAACTATGCCTGTGCAGTGATCAAGGGTGGTGAGGAGCACAGGAACCCAGCCATGCTAGAGGCTCTCAGAGTGCCTGCTGAGCCCAGAGCTGGACAGGGCAGCCTACCCCTGGGGTTATTGGTCTCAGCAGGCTGTCCTGTGTTGGGGGTGGTGGTGGGAAGGTGTTCATGCCCATTCATTCAGAGGTCGTTTCTGAGTCTGGACTGTCTTCACTGTCCCCCTTCACTTCAGATCCCTAAAGGTGGGGCCGTCAAGAGTGTCTGCCTCCTTGGAACCTGGCCTAGTGGGAGTGTCTGGTATATATATTTAAAAATAAATCTGGGAGGGGGTCCCCATGGAGACAGGTCCCCTGAGCAGAGTTACTCTGGGCAAAGAGCTGAGACCACAGGACCCCATAAGTGTGAGCCAAGGTTTGTTCCAAGTTCCACAACTGTCTAAACCAGTGTTCTCAACATTGCTAATGCTGCTACCATTTAATAAATTTCCT
>NW_006288362.1:49510-58563 GCF_000327345.1 Myotis davidii
GGTGGCCCCTGGAGGCGCCACCTGAGAGGAGAGCCCTGGGTTAAGGTTCAGCTAAGGGGCAGCTCTGCCAGCGCCTGAGCACCAGGCTGTGGCTGGTGCCTCCCCACCTCCCCTCAGCTTTGTTGGCCTGCTCCTCCTCAGGAGCCTCCTGCCCACTGGTTCTGCTTTCAGGCCCAGGTGTGACTTTGCCACAGGGATTTGTTGGTGAGAGGAGAACCCCTTCGTGAGGGGGTGAGGAAGGCAGGGAGGCTGCCATCTCCTGAAGGCTTAGGGGAGGTGAGCAGAGCAAAGGCTGGATTCGCGGCTTGTCAAAGAGCTCTGGTGACCCAAACGCCAGGGGAAGACTGAGGAGAGCACCTGTGGAGAGAGACAATGTAATTGCATCTGGCCAGCTCTCCTCTGCCCGGGGGTTACTGAAATGTCTCCATCCAGACAGTAGGGACAGTGGACCAGTCTAGGGCAGGGAGCTCTTTTCTAGACAGAGGGCTGCGGTGGGGTGGGAGTGTGGAGCCAAGGCTGGCCCAGGGAACGAGGTACGTAAGTGGCAGCCACAACCACAGAGGGAAAGGGGGTCCCCAGAAACACGGACCAGGGTTGTCGAGTGGGAGGTTAGCTGGGGGTCCCGGGCTCCTGTTTCTCCCTTCACATCCGCGACTGTCCCCACCCTCATGCCTGGAAGCACAGGGTCCCCCTGACAGCCACCCACACTCTGCCACCCCTTGCAGCCTGGTGGGTGTGGCACAGGCGCCCCTGTCCCCACCTTCTCTGGGCCTGTTAAAACACTACCCCCCCCCCATCTTGGGATGTTGCTGATCTCGTGATCTCGCGAGATATCGCCCACAGAGGAACCAGGGCACAGCCCCAGGAAGCTTGCCAGGTGGCGCCCCCCATGGCCAACCTCCCTGCTGAGCCGGAGACCACGTGGTGAGGAGCACAGCCTGTGGAAAATGTCAGCGCACACTCTGGGTTCTTGCTGTCTCCGGGAGTGAACTTGCTCTTGTCACTGGTAACCCGCAGCTCCTCCCCAGCCGGCGTTTTTCATCTGAAATTGAGTTCTGTTATGGAGCAGATTCCCAGAAGAACCACAGAGTCCAATTAGAATTCAAATAACAACCTTTATTCACGAATTCGAATCCGGGCTCAAGTCACAGCTGACGCAGCAGCAAGCAAGAGCGCTGATAATCAGTTGCAAGTTGTGTTTATCCCCTCGTTCTGGGGAGCTATTTTGCAAAAGCTAGTGGCTGATCTTTAATCTGCAAAAGCTATCTTTACTTCGGAGTAACTGGCCGGATATGGCTGGTGCTCTGGGTCCGAAAAGCAGGATGTGTGGGTTTGCCGGTAAGCTAGAAAAACAGCTGGCAGCTGCTGCAAAGGAGGTCACACAATTTAAAATTTTCCAGTCTTCTATAGTTCAGTCTATTGTTTCTAACCTAAGGTGCTTCTTACCCCCAGCTCCTTACAAGTTCCTACCTGGTTGGAGCAAAGGCCTGAGGTCCAAACCTGGCTGGGTGGGGTGAGGCCTGCTACCTGCTGCGCCAGAGTGTCAGCCTTTATTGTGCCACCTCAACTGATCATATGTTCCTGGGTTCCTTTTCTTTCTTTCATATTACTGATTAAGGTATTACATATGTGTTCTTATCCCCCACTGCCCTTATACCCCCACCTCCACCCCACAAGCATGCCCTCACGCCCACGCCCTGGTGTCTGCATCCATTGGCTAGGCTTATAGGCATGCATACAAGCTCTTTGGTTGATCTCTCCCCCTTAGCGCCACCCTCCACTACCTTCGCTTTAAGGATGAAGGTCTGATCCATGCTTCTCTGTCTCTGGATCTGTTTTTGTTCATCGGTTTATGTTGTTCATTGTAATCCGCAGATCATTGAGGTCATGTGATATTTATCTTTCTCAGACTGGCTTATTTTGCTTAGCATAATGCTCTCCAGCTCCATCCATGCTGTTGCAAATGGGAGTTCCCTTTTTATAGCAGCGTAGTATTCTGTTGTGTAGATGTACTACAATTTTTTAATCCACTCATCTGCTGATGGGCACTTAGGCTGTTTCCAAATCTTAGCTATGGTAAAAGTATCTGTTTAGGTCAGCTGCCCATTTTTGTGATTGGGTTGTTTATCTTCCCTTTGTTAAGTTGTATGAGTTCCCTGTAAATGTTGGAGATGAAACCCTTATCAGAGAGAACATTGGCAAATATGTTCTCCCATGCAGTGGGCTTTGTTGTTGTCTTGTTGATGGTTTCTTTTGCTATGAAGAAGCTTTTTATTTTGATGTCATTCCATTTGTTTAATTTTAACTTTATTTTCCATTGCCCCAGGAGCTGTGTCTATGAAGAGATTGCTTCCGCATATCTCTGAGACTCTGCTACCTATGGATTCCTCTATTATTTTTCTGGTTTCCAGCTTTATGTTCAAGTTATTTATCCATTTTGAGCGCATTTTTCTGCCTGGTGTAAGTTGGTGGCCTAGTTTCATTTTCTGCATGTGTCTGATCAAATTTCCCAGCACCATTTATTGAAGAGACTGTCTTATCTCCATTGTATGTTTTTGCCTCCTTTGTCAAATAGTAATTGAGCTTGGTGGTTTGGATTGGTTTCTGGGTTCTCTATTCTATTCCATTGCCTATATGTCTATTCTTGTGCCAGTGTCAGGGAGTTTTGAGCACAGTGGCTTTGTAACACAGCTTGATATCTGGTATTGAGATCCCTCCTACTTTGTTCTTTCTCAAGATTGCTGCCGCTATTCGTGATCTTTTTTTTATTCCAGATGGATTTTTGAAGAGTTGGTTCTAGGTCTGTGAAATATGCTGTTGGTATTTTAATGCGGAGTGCATTGAAGCTATAGATTGCTTTGGGTAGTATAACCATTTTAATGATGTTGTTTCTACCAATTCATGAACAAGGTATGTTCTTCCATCTGTTTATGTCTTCCTCTCTCTTTTTTTCAACATCTAGTTTTTTTAATGGCTTCAGAAAAAGGAGGAGAAAGAGAAGTGATGGCAAAGAAACAGGTCTTTGGTTTTTTCCCCTTTAATTTTCAGAGAGAGAGAGATCTGCCTGTGGCCTCCTGCGAGCTCCCCAACTGGCCGGGAATCAAGCCCGCAGCGGGGGTCTGTGCCCTGATGCTCCCACCAGCCAACCCATTTTGTAGTCTGCTACATTGCCAAATTCATTTACTAAGTTTACTAAACTTTTGAAGGAGTGTTTGGAGTTTTCTATGTACAGTATCATGTCATCTGCAAATAATGACAAATTACTTCTTCTTTTCCAATTTGGGAACCATTTCTTTCTTTTTCTTCTGTGATCGCAGTTACTAGGACTTCCAGTAGTGTGTTGAACAGGAGTTGTGAAAGTGGGTGTCCCTGCCTTATTCCTGTTCTTGAGGGAAATGGTTTTAGTTTTTGCCCATTGAGTATGATGTTGGCTGTACGTTTATCATATAAGGCTTTTATTATGTGGAAGGATGATTCTTCTATTCCTATTTGCTGAGTGTTTTTTTTTTTATCAGAAAAGGCTGTTGCACTTGGTCAAATGCTTTTTCTGTACCAATTGATATGATTGTGTGGTTTTTCTCTCTCATAAATAGTTTATTTGATGTTTCATGTTCATTGATTTGTGGGTATTGTACCATCCTTGCATCCCTGGAATAAATCCCACTTGGTCATGGTGTATGATCTTTCTAATGTAATGCTTTATCCGTTTTGCTAGAATTTAGTTGAGGGTTGCAGCATCAATGTTTATCTGGAATATTGGCCTGTAAATCAATTTCTTTGTGGTGCCTTTTTCTGGTTTGGGGATTATGGTAATGCTGGCTTCATGAAAAGACCTTGGAATTATGCTGTCCTTTTGAATTATTTGAAATAGTGTGAGAAAGATTGGTTTTAGTTCTTCTTTGAATATTTGGAAAAACTCCCTTGTGAAGCCATCTGGTCCAGGGCTTTTGTTTTTCAGAAGCTTTTTGATTACTGTTTCAATTTTATCAGTAGTTATAGGCCTGTTCAGGTTTTACTTCTTCCTGATTGAATATTGGAAGCTTGTATTTGTCTAGACATATGTCCATTTTGTCCAGGTTTTCCATTTGTTGGAATAGAGTTGTTATAATTTTTAAAATCCTTTGTATATCTGCCGGGTCATTTGTTACATCAACTCTTTCATTTCTGGTTTTGTTTATTTGGGTTCCCTTTCTTAGCTTCTTGGTGAGCCTGGCTCGAGGTTCATCAGTTGTTTTTTTTTTCTTTTTGTCAAAGAAGCAGCTCTTGGTTTCATTGATCATTTGTATTATTATTTTTTGGTCTCTATGGCCTTTATTTCTGCTCTGATCTTTATTATCTCTTTCTTTTCTGGTAATATGGGATTTTATTGTTCACTCTTTCTAATTATTTAAGTTAAAGATTACTTAATTTATTACCATTTTTCCTCTTTTTTGAGGTAGGCCTGTAGAGCTGTGACCTTCCCTCGCAGGACTGCTTTCATTGTGTCCCATAGATTTCAGCATTGTGTGTTTTCATTGTCATTTGTTTCCAGTATGCTTTTTATTTCTTCTTTGATTTCTTTGGTAACCCAACCATTGTTTAATAGCATGCTATTTAGCCACCAAGTGTTTGATTTTTTTTTCATTGTTTTTATTGCACTTGATTTCTAGTGTTATGCCATTGTGACCTGAGAAGATGCTTATTATAATTTATATCCTCCTGAATTTGAAGAGACTTTGCCTGTGTCCTAATATGTGGCCTGTCTTTGAAAATGTCCCATGTGCACTGGAGAAGAATGTATATTTGGTAGCTTTGGGATGAAATGTTCTGGATATGTCAAGTCCTTCTGAACTGGAGAGTCATTTAGGATTGCTGTTTGTTTGGAGGTTTTTTGTTTAGAGGATTTATCCAGTGGTGTCAGTGAGGTATTGAAGTTCCCTACTTTGACACTATTGCTACCTATCTATCCCTTGATACCTTCCAGAAGTTGTTTTATGTATTTGGGCACTCCTGTACTTCATACATATATGTTTACCAGAGTTATATCCTCTTGTTGATTTGCTCCTTTTAGTATTGTGTAGTGGCCTTCCTTATCCCTTGCTATGACCTGCATTTGAGTTTTATTTTGTTCAGATATAAGTATTGCCACCCCAGCTTTTTTCTCATTTCCATTTGTTGAAAATTTATTTTTCCCTCTTTCACTATCAGTCTGGGTGAATCCTTTGCTCTGAGGTGAGTCTCTTGCAAACTGCACAATATGGGTTTTGTTTTCTTATCCATTCAGCTGCCTTATGTCTTTTGATTGGAGCACTGAATCCATTTACCTTTAATGTTATTATTGTAAATACTTGTTTGTCATATTTATTCTTAATGTTTGTGCTTTTTCTTGCCTTTCTGTTTCTTCTTTTACTTCCATCCCTCTAGCATTTCTTGCATTGCTGACTTGGTGGTAATAAACACTCATAGCCCTTTTTTGTCTGTAAATTTCCTTATTAATTCTTCAATTTTGAATGATAGCCTTGCTGGGTATGGATTCAGCCCCTTGTTTTACATCACTTTGTATATTTAATTCCATTCCCTTCAGGCCTGGTGTGTTTCTGTTGAGAAATCTGTTGATATTCTAATTGGAGATGCCTTGTAGGTAATTCTCTGTCTCTCTCTGTCAACCATTATAATTCTTACTTTTGCATTGATGTTTAATTATGATGTGGCTTGGTGTTGGTCTTTTTGGGTTCATCTTATTTGTGACCCTGTGTGGTTCTTGGACTTGTATGGTTATTTTCTGTCCTTTATCAGGGAAGATTTCTGTTATTATTTTTTCCAACATGTTTTCCCCTTCCGCATCCTCCTGAAGACCTGACCGAGTCCATACACAATGGCTGAGCACGGACCTGCCGAGCACCTGGATTGTGGCGGGTGATTGTCACCTAAATGGACACTCCTGCTCTCTGCCCCTGACCCTGATCGTGTCCACCGCTGCCACACATAGAGTGGCATGTTCCCATTCTCCGGTGACTCTCTAGGCACACTCCCATCAGGCTGGCCCAGGTATCAGTTGATGGCCCCTGCCAAGGTCTCTTGTCTGGAGAGAGAAGTAATGAGACTTGGAAAGTGAAATGCTTCCATAATTTCTTAAATTCTGCCAAACATGAGGAATTACTTTTACTCATCATCGTGACTCTGAACCCAGCTTCAGGTTCACAATGGCCAGCTCCCAGGGAATTGTAAATGAGCAACATGGTTGTGACCAAAAAAAAGGAGGGAGAGGTCCCGGGGCAAACCATGAGGCCAAAGAGCTTCACACTGAAGGAACTCTCCCAGAGACGGGTGCCCACATAGGCAGCAGGAAGGATGGGACCTTGGAAGCTTATCCAAAACTAGTAAGCAGTGTGACAGTTCACCAGGGCATGGAAAAGACTCTCCCTCTGTGTGGAAAGTTGTATGAGCAGAAGACCCGCAAGCCATGTTTAAACTACTCTGGAAATATTTGCAAAGGCAGATGTCCGTTTTTAATTCTCAAATATTTAAAATCACAGGGTGCTCAATAGTGATTTTACTACTTTGTTTGCATGTATGGTATGTTTATAACAGAGTTTTTAATGTTGTGATAAAAATTTGTAATGGCCATTGAGAAATAACAACTTTTCCTGTGGTCATTAGGATTGCTGGGCAGGGTATTAGCTGGAGGTACCATTCTGTGAGGCGTGCTCTACAGTGCAAAGCAAGACCAGACCAGCCTGCGATTTACTCATTTTCCAGCCCAGTTGTTTTGTTTTTTCTTTTGTCTACTCAGTCAAGTGAGGGTTCGTGCCTCAGAGATACTCTGAGGAAGACCATGACATTCTCATGAGGTGTCCCTGCAGATCACCCGGAATAGAAGTGGATGCACCCTAGGCGCTCAGTGACTGTTCTTGAGTAAATCAAGGATTGAAGAGAGAGAGAAGAGGAGTCTGTCTTTGGTGGGCAAGGATCAGCTGACGCGGGGACATCCCTGTGAACATGTCCACTCTTTGCCAGTGCCTTCTGCGAGCCCTCCTACAGCGTCCTTGGCATTCAATGGCTAATCCCAGGCATGTCCTGGATGTGAGGCATGTTTTCCTTGGGCAGCAAGAAAGAGGGGAAATCCCTTTTTTAGGTCTAGATGTTACTGGGTCTGTAGTGAAACTAGGTCTTGTTGGGCACAGGCAGGGCAGGTAGTGCCAACAGAGACTTGTAAGTTTGAAAAAGGCACAGAGGACAAAATACGTCAGGGTAGGAAGAGGTCTGACTGCAGAGGGAAAGAAGCCAGGTGGAAGGGTGTCTGCTCGAAGGCTGGGTTAAGAGAGTGGATGATGGGAAAGCCCATTGATGGGGACCGGTCCCCCGGGCCTCTGAAGGCCCACAGAGGCAGGGCTTGCTGTGGAACCCAGGAAGGGCATCCTCCTGCCATTTTGGTGCCTCTTTGGATCCAGAAAGGCAGCTGGGATGTTGATTTCCCTTCTGTACACTGTAGCTTGTCACATTCTCCAAAACAGCTCAGAAGAATTGGGGAGAACTCCTGATTTCTGTTATCAGTGGGTGTCCCCAGCATCAGGTTCCTGATGGGCTGACTGACATTCCAGGGATGCATAAAGAGGGTCCCAGACCTGGAGCACATTCTAAGGACCCCCTTCCTTCAAAAAGAGGTCAAAAGGGCAGATGACCTGGGATTGCAGTAGGAATTTTGTGACTGGAGAAGGTGGTTGCACAGGATGGCCATACTCATAACCTCAGAGGCTACTGTGTCCCGTACATAAGTGAGGGACATGATGAGAGCAGGTGGCAGGTGACCAGGATGTGGTAAAAAAACATCCCCCAAATTCATGTGTGGGTGCTGGGAGTCGGTGGGGCCGGTCCAATACTGGGCAGGAAGTTCTCCTGCCCGTAGTGCCACAGCACATGCCCTGGGAAAGCAGGCTCTGCATGGGGGTGGGGTGGGGTGAATAGAGGAGTGTTTCTTGCTCATGAAGAAAGCATGTTCAGCTCAGACTTTGTTTCCTGGTCATTCTAAGTGGTCCCTCCTGCCTCCTTGTATCTCCTGGATACTGGGATCTCATAGAGTCTGCCTGAGCTTGGACTCCTACAATTTTCCAGTTTCTGCATGGTGCATGTAATGTCTGTGTTTAAGAGAAAATCTCAGACCCCAGATGGCACCCTTAGGCTAAAAGCCCATGATACCAATTCTAGACTCAACTGCTGACTTCATTACAGTTTGAATCTCTTCCAGAAACCTAAAGAGCCAGTCTGGAATTTTCTGGTCAACACCACTGTGGTAATCTGTTACATGGTCCCTCTGCCTGGAATATGAGAGTTTTTTGGGCATCACAATGCAGCGGTACAGAAGAGCCTACAAAAAAATTGGGCCTCTCTGTCTCTGTGTTAGTGGGTCAGTGCACACAAGGTCCATCCACAAGGACTGGAACAAGTGGTTTCCAGTGAGCACCACCAAGGTACAACTTCTCTGGGACTCTGACTCAAACACTCAGGCCCTGGACTCAAACACTCCTCTCCACTGGCATGTGGCTACTCCATGATAGGGCTTCCCTGTGCACAAGTCAGGCCCCCAGTACTGAAAGGGACATCAAGCTGCCAGGGAGCCAGGGCCATGGCCTCACAACTCCATGCCTCTCATTCCCCTGGATCAATCCCCTTCTTGAATTCAAGTTCCTGTGGCCTGTAAACACATTCACATTCTTTTCTGCAAAATATTAAGCTGGCATAAACCTCTGCTTTGTTCTGTGTCCCGTCCTAAGAATAGGACATCCTTTTCTAGAGGATGTTCTAAAGTTAGAAGAGTTTCCCCTCATGATCCTCCTTCCCATCAATCAAGGAGGTGGTAAAGCAACTCTCAGCCAGTGACAGGCCCTGGGCCTGAAGAGTGGACAACCCCAAGCCAGTTCCCAGAGAACATTTAAGTGGACACAGGTGAAGGTCACACGAGGGAGATGGGGGTATGGAGGGCCACCCTGAGGGTCAATACAACCAAGTGAAAAGGGAGATGTCCTAGTGTGCTGTTGGATCCCACAGTCAATGGACAGTTAGCTGGCCAGCAGGGA
>NW_006288362.1:59076-62139 GCF_000327345.1 Myotis davidii
GTCCCCTCCCCACCTTCATAGGAAATAGTGTCCATAATGGGAATCAGAACCTCTGGAATTTGAGGAAAAGTATACAAATGGGCAGGTTCTGAGGGAGGAAATGCATAGGCAAAACATCCTGTGGTCTGGGTGTTAATTTCTCCACACATAGAGATCGTGCCCATTACCTTGTGGGGAGATTCACCTGTGGGGCCAACTTATGGACAGCTCTTGTCAGCATGTCGTACTCTGGAATTGCCCACTGGTATTAGCATTGATGGTATTTATTAACCACCAGATGCAAGATAAGAAAGAAAATAAAAGTCAGTGCACCATGGCCAGTGTGTCTGGGCATTGTCCTGTACACCATAAAGTTCACCGATTTGATTTCTGGCCAAGATACATGTCCAAGTTGCAGGTTCAGTCCCCAGGTATCCAACATTGTTTCTCTCTCACAGGAATGCATATTTCTTTGTCTCTCTCCATTCTCCTCTCTCTAAAAAATTAATTTCAAAAACCCACCATATTAAGACAAAACAAAAGAAAACTCATTGCTGCATGTTGCCTCTAAAACCAAGTGTCCTGCACTTGATGCCTTATTTGTTCTGTAGACCACAACTGAGAAATCCAGAAAAATTCTATATTGGAATCTGGACTTTTCCATCAAAATATTCAGAAAAGCATAGTATGAAGGCAATGAGGCTTAGAAAGCTTAGATAGAGACTGCATCTATGAAGATGGGCACAGAGGAGACCTGAATAGGAGGTGACTCCTGGTGCACAGAGGTCGTGTATATGAAGGCCCTATGGGCGGAGTCTCTAGGGCATCAGAAAGCAAGCGGGGAGAGTAAGGCACACATAGTGGGTTCCTTACTACTAGAATATACCCCGGAATCCACCAATCTGCACAGCAGTCAGGCAGGCTGGATACAAGGCAGCTGGAGGACACGAATGTCAAAGGCAAGAGTCTAAATAAAGAAGAGCCAAAGTCTGGCCTGCTTGGCTCAGTGGATGAGTTTTGACCTGTGAACCAGGAGATCAGGGTTCAATTTCCAGGCTGGGACATGCCCATGTTGTGGGCTCTTAGCCCAGTAGATGTCAGGTAGGAGGCAGCCAATCAATGATTCTCTCTCACCATTGATGGTTCTAACTCTTTCTCCCTCTCCCCTCCTCTGTGAAATAAATAAATATATATATGTCTAAAAGTATGTACATAGCTTAGGGTTTTGATACCCTGAATATCCGTTTAGAAATACAAGAAGGCCAATCCCAGCAACAACACAGAGCGGGTAACTATTAAGGAACAGCTCTGGGCAGTGGACTTTCCCAAACCAGTTTTAAGTGCAATAGAGATGATAAACCCAAGCTAGTGGACAGAGAGGCCCTATAGCCTCAGAGGCCAACCCCAATACACTGCCACCCAAAGGCTGAGCCTCAAACTGACTCTTAGCTAAATACAAATTAAGGCAGTCTGGGACAGAAATGCGGCATGCTTTAAAATCAGGACTGTGGTTTACAACGCTGGGGAACAGTGTATCACGGGGAAATTCAACACTCTCCTGAATACCTGGCAGGACTAAGTGCCTGGTACATGGTGCCTTATTGTGTTGTATTTTGTGCCTTTAAATCAACGCAGCAGATCCAGGCAAGAGCAGCCTCAGCAGCACCACACCCTCTGTTTGATGAACAGCAGCTGTACGTGAAGCCTCCCCCCACCAACCAGAAGAGCCACAACAGCTGTAAACAGCACCCACCAGAGGAGCTGCTGCCTACTGAGGAGCAGCTGCTACCACAACTGCCAGAGGAGCAACCTAGGCCAAGGAGCCACTGCAACACAGGGAGCAGCCACTGAATGACTCAACATCTAGATATGTCAGTGAGATCAAACATAGGTAGACAAAGAAACCCCGAAAGGAAAGAGAGGGAGGACTCTTCAGAAAAGCAGCTAAGTAATGCAGAGGCATGCAACATGACAGAAAAAGAATTCAGAATAAGGGTCCTAGAGTGCATAAACCGGATGGAGGAAAAAATCAACAACTTCTGCAAGAAGCAAGAAGAAACAGATGAAAGAGTCTACTACTTATGCAAGAAGTAAGAAGTACAGATGAAAAAATCAATAACATATGGAAGAAGCTAGAAGAAACAGATGAAAAAATCAACAATTTAAGTAAGACCCAAGAAGAAATGAAGACTGATATAGCTGCAATAAAAAACACCATCGAAAGTATGAACAGTAGACTAGGAAGAACAGAGGACCGAATTAGTGAATTAGAAAACAGGGAAGCAAAACACACACAAAATGTACTGCAATTGGAGAAAAAAATTAAAGGAGAGGAGGAGAGCCTAAGAGAGTCTTGGGACAACATGAAATGAAACAACATACGAATAATAGGGGTGCCAGAACAACAGAAAGAGGAACAAGGATTAGAAAACTTTGGAAGAAATAATATCAGAAAACTTCCCAGAGGTGGGGAAGAAAAAAGTCACACAAGCACAGAGAGTCCCAAACAAGGTGAAACGAAAAAGACCCACACCAAGATACATCATAATTACCATGGCAAATGTTCAGGACAAACAGAAAATCTTACAGGCTGCAAGAGAGAGACGGAAAGTTACATACAAGGGATCTCCCATTAGATTATCAAATGATTTCTCAACAGAAACACATCAGGACAGAAAAGAATAGACGGAGATTTACAAAGCGATGCAAAGCAAAGGACTGAATCCAAGAATACTCTATCCAGCAAGACTATCATTCAAACTTGAAGGGGAAATAAGAAGCTTCACAGACAGAAAAAGGCTAAGGTAGTTTATCACCACCAAGCCAGCAATGCAAGGAATGCAAATGGGTCTGGTATAAAAAGAACAAAATAAAAACCTCAGAAAGAAAACAGCCACACAAAAAAAGAAATGGCTACAAACAAGCACCTTTCAATAATAACGTTAAACGTAAACGGACTAAATGCTCCAAACAAAAGACATCAAGTGGCTGAATGGATAAAAAAAACATGACCCATACATCTGCTGTCTACAAGAAACCCACCTCATTAGGAGGGACTCACACAGACTAAAAGTGAAAGGATGG
>NW_006288363.1:0-9547 GCF_000327345.1 Myotis davidii
CCTCAGTTGGTAGCAGCTCCTCTGGTTGGTGCTATTTACAGTTGTGGTGGCTCCTCTGATTGGTTGGGGGAGGCTTCACACACAGCTCAGCTTTCAGTTTTTCACCATTGGTAACTGGTAATAAACAAAGGCTCTAACCAGAGAGTTCACATAATAGTATCTTTTACCTATCCAAATCACTTCATACCTGTCTCATTTTTTTCTTATGAATCTTGTCCAATTTCTTTTCAGGTAAGGTGCCTGTTTACAAAATCAGTGTAAGCATTTTTTTTTATGCTGTAGTCTTTTTTATTAAAGTCTTTTTGTGAAGAAAGACAGCTTCCAATAATTTTCAGTCACATTTTTTGTTATTATTGGGTATTCTTGAAAAGTGTTTATATTTTCAAATGTAATCTAAATTTTAGGATATAAAATGGAAATTGAAAAATCAGACTAAATAATGCCTCATTAATTTATTTTAAGAAATTTTAAGAAACATATGTAATGTTACCTTTCATCTAAATACATGAATACATCCTGGCCAGCATAGCTCAATGGTGGAGCATTGACCCATGAATCAGGAGATTGCAGTTCAATTCCTGGTCAGAACACATGCTAGGGGCTCAATCCCCAGTAGAGAGCCTGCAGAAGGCAGGCAATTGATGATTGTCTCTCATCATTGATCTTTCTTTTTTTGTTGTTTGTTTTGTTGTTGTTGTTAATCCTCACCTGAGAATATTTTTCCATTGGTTTTAAGGAGAGTGGAAGAGAGAAGGAAAGACAGAGAGAAACATTGATGTGAGAGAAACACATGGCTTGGTTGCCTCCTTCATGAGCCCCAGGATCGGGCCTAAACCAGCAGTTGGACATCCCTCTCACAATCCTGGACCACTGGCTCCTAATCACTCACCTGCCTGCCTGGCTGGTTTCCCTTAAATGGTTGGCTGTTAGAGCACACTGAACACCAGGGGGCAGCTCCTGCATTGAGCATATGCTCCCTGGTGGTCAGTATGCATCATAGTGACTGGTCAACCAGTCGTAACAGTCACTTAGGCTTTTATAGTATAGATGTTTCTATTTCTCCCTTCTTCCTTCCTATCTGAAATCAATAAAAGTATATTTAAAAATAAGGGGTCCCCTGCTGGCCTGGTTGCCCCCCTGCTGGCCTGGTTGTCTCTTACTGCCCACCCTACTGGCCTGGTTGCCCCTACCTGCCCCCGCCACCAGCCTGGTCGCCCTCCAACTGCCCTCGGTACTGACCTGGTCGCCCTTCACAGTCACCCCACACAGACTGCTGTTCAGTCATTTGGTCGTCCCTCACTAACCCGCCTGCTGGCCTGGTCACCCCAGGCAGCCTGCTTGTTCAGTCATTTGGTCGTCCCTCATTAACCCTCCTGGTCGTAGGCAGCCATCTTGTGAGGGTGTGATGGTGAATTTTCATATTACCTCTTTATTATATAGGATTACCAAACAGGCAGAATGAATGGAATTAATTGAAAGATATTAGTTATCTTATTAAAAATCTAAATGATACATTTTAAAAATATTAAAATGTGTTTAAAAAGTTACAGATTGCCTTGTGTTCAAAAATAACAATCCTTCGTAAAAACATCTTCCCCTCATTTTGATTAATTGACAAAGCTAATAAAGGGACAATTTGGTTCCCCAAATTGTAAAACCACCCCCATCTATGATTAATTTTTGTTGAATTCACTTTTTTTCTGTAACTTTTCTTTTTTTAAAAAAAGACTGTATGGTAAAATATAGCGGCGATATCTAAGTGAAAGTGGTGCAACATGGGTGTCTTTTATACCATTTTTCTCTTTTTAAAAAGTTCAGAATTAGTCATTTGAAATTAAAAAAAAGTGTTTTAATGGAAGTTCTGAGAGATTTAAAAACTGTGCTAGTTTCCATGGGAAATAAGAGTGAGACTCTACCAGGTGTACCAGTTAATAATACAGATTTTGTAATCAAAGAAAACAAGATAATTTCAAGAGAAACATCAAAAGTGCTTTATTCAAAGTAATGTCCATTGCTAGCTATATATTTCCCCCATCTTTCAGGTAATTTGTGGATACCATCCCAATAGAACTTTTATTGTTTTGAGGCAAACCATTCAGAGACCCAATTTTCCACTTCTTCGTACGTTTTGAAGTGCTGCTCAGAAAGTACGTATGCCATCAATCAGAGCAAGTGGTAATCTGAAGGAGCAAGGTCTGGTGAATACCGCGCGTGGGTTAATACTTCCCAGGCAAGATCTTTTAACGTGTCTTTAACTGGTTTTGAAGTGTGTGATGTTGCGTCATCATGAAGCAAAATTACTTTGCCATGTCTTCTGGCACGTTCTGCTCATTCAAATTGATTATTTTTTGTTGGTAGCAATCAGTATTGACGGTTTCACCTGGTTTTAGAAGCGCATAATACACCACACCTTCCTGATCCCACCAAACAGAGAGTATTGTCTTGTTTCCGAAGCGATTTGGCCTTGCAGTAGATGTTGATGGTTGACCTGGATCAACCCATGATTTTGTGCATTTGGGATTCTCATAATAAATCCACTTTTCATCGCCAGTCACAATTCGATGCAAAAAAGGCTTTCTTTTGTGCCCTCATTGCTTGTAAATGATTAGAAATTGTGTGCTGAGCTACGATTAATCTTACTACAAGTTGTTTTTGAGTTTGACATGCATCTTCAGTCAATGATGCTTGTAATTGTTGCTCTTCAAACTTTTTCAGTTGACCTGAACGTTCTTTGTCTTTCACATCGAAATCATCACTTTTAAAACGTTCAAACAAGTGTTCACAAGTATCTTGAGATGGAGCATGTTCGCCATAAGCTTCCTGAAGTATACGATAACTTTCAGCAGCACTTTTCTTCAAAATAAAATAATGAATTAAAACTTCCTGCAAATGCTCTTTCTTTGGCACGAAATTCAACATTTTTAAGCCTAAAAATAACTATGATGTTAACACCTTCAGAAAATTTGACATGAAGTTTTGAAGCTTGGTGTCAATACAACAAAATAGCATATATATCAAATTGCATGTATATTAACATATGTGTAACTCCATCTATTGAAAAAATCCGCATTGTTAACCGGTACACCTGGTAAAGAGACCCCCAGTACCTTTGACTGTTACTTAGGACATTTAGATGTTTTTGTTCATCCTAGCAGTCTGTCTCATGGAAAAGTAGCTCTGTGGGCTAAATAATAGATGTGACTCAAGAAAAAGAGGGAGCTGTTCTGGTCTGTAGTTTAAAATGTTGGAGAAGTTTGGGGGTAACTAAAGTTTAATGTTTTCTTACTTTAATGTCCTAGTGGGCATAATGAATCTGTAAACTTAAATATATTGTACGCAGCATTTCCCAAACTTATTTAACCTTCAAACCCTTTGAGGCCCTTACAGGGCTAATTTTCTGAGTAAGACAATTTGGGAAATGCTGAGTTACAATTTATAAAGTGCCATCGTCGTAATGCTTTGCAAAGATTCACATTACCTTGAAGAACACTTTCCCTATCCCCTTATTTCATGGAGAGAAAATGTTAAGAAAGGTGAATGGCTTCAATCTTACATCAATATCAAATTCCAGAGCTGATTGACTAACTCCTTTTTGACCTGGTGTTTTCTGCCTTCATTGTCAGATACTCCAGAGAGGTGCAATAGGCTCAGGGTTGAAAGGAGGTTATTGGATCTCTATTAATATGCAGGCATACCTCAGAGATATTGTGGGTTCAGTTCCAGACCACTGCAAGAAGGCAAGTATCACAAAACAAGTTGGAATCTTGTTACTGGTGGAAGGTCGTGCCTTAAATTTGTAAAAAACGCTGCATCTGTGAAGTACAAAAAAATCAAAGCACAGTAAAACAAGGTATGCCTGTTACTTTTGGATATAGCAAATCAACTCAAGAAAAAAAAGCCAAGAAAGGAAAAAGACATCTAGTAAATACCATTAGGAGAAATGATTATAAGTATGGGGAATATAATTTAAATAGGCTCTCTTACAATGCAGTGCAAAAATTCTGGGAGAACTGAAAATGTACACATAAAAACTTTTTGTCGTTGTTAATCCTCACTGGAGGATATTTTTTCCATTGATTTTTTAGACAGAGGAAGAGTGATGGGGGGTGGGGGAGAGATCAATAGGTTGCCTCCTGCACACACCCTGACGGGCATGGAGGATCAAACCGCATCCCAGGTACATGCCCTTGACCAGGAATTGAACCCACAGCCCTTCAATGTGCGGCTGCCTCTGCATTGAGCCATACTGGTCATGGCTAAACATAAAAACTCTTAAATCAGAACAATAGTGCAAATAGATAATTCATACAAGAATCAACATAGGTCACACTTGTGAATTTGACATTACAATGCTAAGCTCTTTTTTTATCTCTGAAGATTATTATCCCATATTAGCAGTGATTAGTTTACAGAGGTTAGATAATTGTGCCAAGGCTACAACCAGTATTTGAGAGTCTGATTCACCTCAGCTCTCTCTGTCTCTAAAGCCCACCCACACTCTTGACCCTACTATATGACTTGCTAAGAACATGTACTTCCTGAGATAATAAATAATAATAACAACAACAAACAACACATAGCACTTACTATGTTATGGGCTAAGAATTTTACATTACTAAGCATTTTACATTACATTTAATCCTTAAAAGGTTATTAGAGCCCTAGCCAGTATTTCTCAGTGGTTAGAGCATTGGCCCGTGGACCAAACTGTCATGGGTTTGATTCCCGGTCAAGGGCATGTATCCGGGTTGCAGGTTTGACTGCCAGCCCCATTCGGGGCCTGTGAGGGAGGCAACCAATCCATGTGTTTCTCTCTTCTCTCTCTCTTCCCCTCTCCCTCTACTCCCTCCCTTCCACTCTCTCCAAAAATCAATGGAAAAAAGGATTAGGATTAGCAACAACAGCAACAAAAGGTTATGAGGTATCAGTATTATCAATATCTCAGTTTTCTAAATGAAAAAATTGAGGCATAGCAAGGTTAAGCCTACCCTCTTAATCATTATGCTATGCTGAATCACTGAAATAAAATGAACTATCAGATATAACCTCATATTTATTACATTTACAAAAGGAAAATGATCAAATATAATGTGTCACTGAGAAGAAACATATAATTTTTATCGTGTTATAAATTGTAATCATTTTGAAGTACATTTTTCTTGCAGGAGCGACCAAAATGTATTATAACCTTTAATAAGATTTATTTCAAGGAAATAACTCAGAAGGGAAAAAAGTTCAAGGGTGTTAATTTGCTCTTTGTAATAATGTTAAAGGATAAATAACTGGCATACCCACAATTGGAATGAAGAAAATGAACATTAAATGAATTCTTGCACCATTGCTGGCATTTTTCTAGTCATTCATTTGGTTTTTTTCAAATGTTATGTCCCACAATAACCTTATAGAGTAGACGGTATTGTCATTTTTACAGAAGAGTAAACTGAGGGTCAGGCAAATGTAAGGAATCCAGATCTTTCTTGAACCCCCAAAATCAGGCCCTTAACAATATCATGAGGATAGTACAACATTATATGTCATTAACAATTGTAAGTATGTAGGCATGGTAATCAATGTGAAAACACTTTTTTTAAAAATTTTATTTTATTGATTTCTTACAGAGAGGAAGGGAGAGGGATAGAGAGTTGGAAACACCGATGAGAGAGAAACATCGATCAGCTGCCTCCTGCACACTCCCTACTGGGTATGTGCACGCAACCAAGGTACATGCCCTTGACCAGAATCGAACCTGGGACCCTTGAGTCCGCAGGCCGATGCTCTATCCATTGAGCCAAACCGGTCAGGGCATGAAAAGACTTTTTATCATCACCCTAGAACAGGCTCAGAGAGAGAGAGAGAGAGAGAGAGAGAGAGAGAAAGATGAGAGAGAAACATCAATCCACTGCCACCTGCACTTGCCCTGACCAGGAATCAAACCTGCAACCTAGATTGTGCCCTGACTGTGAATTGAACATACATCTTTCTGGTGCATGGGACAACAATCCAACCAATTGAGCCACCAACCAGGGCAATGTGAAAAACATTTTAATTTATAAAACCTTCAGTATGTACACATTTGATCTATGTAAAGATGATCATTAAAATCAAGAATTTTATCTGATAGAATTGTTTTAGGGATTTTATTCTTTTTAAATCAAAATATACTCTGTAAAACAGCAGTCGCCAACTGGTGGTCTGAGTGGTCCATGAGGTTGGCGACCGCTGCTTTAAAATGTGCATCGGGGCTAGTTCTATTGTCCTGTCCTACTCAACACTTAGCCCTAAATTTATGCAGATTCATAGAAATGTAGGGAATTACATTATTCTCGAATAATGTTTGATCTGATAAGATGGCAGTGTAATGTAGTAGCTAAGAACTTCAACTCTGGAGTCAGCCAGCTTAGGTTTGAATCCCAACCCTATCACTAGCTACGTGACATTGGGCAGATCCCTTTTCTGTTTCTCCACCACAATTTTTATTTTTGTAAGATTAAATGAAAATGTGAAGGTTTAGCAGAGTCTGGCATATAATAATCTCCCATTATGCTGGCTGCTATTCTTGTAAACATCATCATCAATTTCTAAGAGTTGATTTTAATTGAGATCAGAATTGAAGTCTATTAGATTGCACTAGGTTTCTATGGTTGCTTCATAAGCCACCAAACACTTAATTGTTTAAAACAACAACCATAATAATTGCTAGCTCACAGTTCTTTGGTTTGGTAACTTGGACTTAGCTCAGCTGGGTGCTTGGGCTGGGCTGAGCTCCCCTATTCTTGGTTGGGCTTGCTAACATATCTGGGGCCTCCTTCTGCTTGGTCTCTCATTCTCAAGTGGGCTAGCCTGGGGCTATTACATGTGTCAGTAGACTGCCCAGCTGGAAACTGGAAGAGGCTTGACCTCTTGAAGTCCAGACTCAGGTTTCTAACACCAAAGTGTCATTTCGGCTGCATTCTACTGGTCACAAGGTTAGCCCAAATTTAAAAGATGGGCAGTAGTGTTAAGTTCACTTTTTGTTGGGAGTTGCTACAGGGATTCTGATTTTTTAATCTACCATATAGACTAACAGGAAACTGTTTCATGCTGACTGAGATCAACAGATTGACTATTGATAAGGAATAAGAAAGATTATAGTTAAATGTCAGCATTTTTAAGACTCAATAATATAGCGTATTCATAAAAATAAATTAGTTTTTATACAATTGAGAACTAAAACTTAAAAAATACTCTCAGAAATTAAATTTGTCTTGTTTTTAGGAAATTTTCCCTTTTAGGGAAATTATAATAAGAATATTTGTAATTATTTTTTCAATTCTCCCTAAAAGGTAAAACTACTTAAAAAGTAACCAAATATGCCCAGCTGGTGTGGCTCAGTGTTTCAGGTTGACCTATAAAGCAGAAGGTCATGGTTCGATTCACGGTCAGTGCACATGCTTGGGTTGCAAGCTTGATCCCCGTCGGGGCGCATGCAGGAGGCAACTAATCAATGACACACTCATCATTGATGTTTCTATCTATCTCTTCCTCTCCTTCCCTCTCTGAAATCAATTAAAAGTTTATATTTAAAAAATAACCAAATACTATTTTTCTACCTTCCCCAAATTAACAAAGGACAGTTTTTTAAGTTTGCAAACTTGCTATATCATATAGCATTCATCCTATTTAATCTCAGATGGTATATTAATAAGAAGTGAAATAATTTGTGTCAAATACAGTATGTCAAGCACTATGATAAAAACTTTCATTCCTATGAAGAATTGAATTCAGGATTCATATACTCTTCTGCCTGAGTTGTTTCTAAATAAAGGTAGGTTGTTAAATAAGCCAAGTCTAGACAGAATCTAGCAACTTTGCTTAACCTAAATATACATTTATTTACAATGTTTTATTTAATTAAACTACAAAAATTAAATGCAATAATTTTAGGGTTTCTTGAACTAAATTCTATCAGAAGTAAAAATGCAGTGATCCATAGGCACAGATCTTAATTTCTGAAAATTCTTTTACATATATTTTAATTTCACATAGGTTACTCTCAGCTTTTCATTCTTAATAATTAGGGTCTTTAATTATTTCTTTAGTTTATGTGAGCTGAAACAGCAGAGAAGAAATACAACAGTAGGCCAAAAGACAGTGAATCTTAAAAAAGTGATTCTACCTTATTTTCAAGGGCACTTTTGAGTCTTTTTTTAAAATATATTTTTATTGATTTCAGAGAGGAAGGGAGTGGTATAGAGAGAAACATCAATGATGAGAGAGAATCATTGATCAGCTGCCTCCTGCACATCCCCCACTGGAGATTGAGCCTGCAACCCAGGCATGTGCCCTTGGCCAGAATCGAACCTGGGAGGGACCCTTCAGTCTGCAGGCTCTACCCACTGAGCCAAACCAGCTAGGACCATTTTTTGAGTCTAAATAGAAGTCTCAGTAAAAAATTTAACTCACTAGTACTTGCATGACATGAACAGTTTTTTATTCTTTTGCATAGTATGTCGGGATGAGAGTTTTAGAAAACTAGGATATTGTGTGTTTTTTTAAATATGTTCTTATTGATTTTTAGAGAGAGAGGAAGGGAGAAGGATAGAGAGAAACATCAATGAGAGAAAGATCGCCGGCTGCCTCCTACATGCTCACTACTGGTGATTGATCCTGCAATCCAGGCATGTGCCCTGACCAGGAATTGAACTGGTGGTGCCCTGACCAGGAATTGAACGTGTGACCTCTTGGTTCCTGGATCGATGCTCAACTGCTGAGCTACACCAGCCAGGCGCAACTAAGATTCTTGTGCTATTAAAAGCACAATGTAAGGGGGGTAAGAGATCAACCAAAGGACTTGTATGCATGCATATAAGCATAACCAATGGACATAAGACACTGGGGGATGGGGGAGGCTAGGGGACTGTCTTGGGCGGGGGGAAAAATGGACACATATGTAATATCCTTTGTAATAAATAATAAAATTTAATAAAAAAAAAAAGCACAATGTAAAATCATTGAAGAATAGTATCTTGGGTTGTTTGGTGTATTGAAGTATAATTATATTAGTATCTTAATAGTTCATTTGTATTGATTCTGGTTAAATTTATACTTCTTAATCCTGGCTTTACAAGCTTCCCAATTATCTATGGAACATCTATAAGAAAGTTCCAGGCTTCAGATCTGGCAGGTGCCATCATAGCATTGGCCATGATGAAATCTTGCTGTTCATAATGGCAGATGTATAACAAAAAGTAACACACTAGCGCAAATCCAATCTTCTGAAGTTGATTTTTAAATGCTAATGTTTTATCTTTATTAGGAGACAGCAAATCCAATCTTCTGAAGTTGATTTTTAAATGCTAATGTTTTATCTTTATTAGGAGACAGAAATCCTAGTTTAAAACTCATTCAGCAAGTTTGTATAAAGTGATATCTTGAAATAGGTAAACATTTAGAAAGCAGCAACAACAAAAAGTATAATCTTAGAAGCTGTTGTAAAAGAAATACTAATACTGTTTAAATTTATGGAAGTGATTGTTATAATCAAATATGAAAAATGAACACTAATTGA
>NW_006288363.1:9577-16191 GCF_000327345.1 Myotis davidii
CGCAGGTGCCCTGACCAGGAATTGAACGTGTGACCTCTTGGTTCCTGGATCGATGCTCAACTGCTGAGCTACACCAGCCAGGCAACTAAGATATTCTTGTGCTATTAAAAGCACAATGTAAGGGGGGTAAGAGATCAACCAAAGGACTTGTATGCATGCATATAAGCATAACCAATGGACATAAGACACTGGGGGATGGGGGAGGCTAGGGGACTGTCTTGGGCGGGGGGAAAAATGGACACATATGTAATATCCTTTGTAATAAATAATAAAATTTAATAAAAAAAAAAAGCACAATGTAAAATCATTGAAGAATAGTATCTTGGGTTGTTTGGTGTATTGAAGTATAATTATATTAGTATCTTAATAGTTCATTTGTATTGATTCTGGTTAAATTTATACTTCTTAATCCTGGCTTTACAAGCTTCCCAATTATCTATGGAACATCTATAAGAAAGTTCCAGGCTTCAGATCTGGCAGGTGCCATCATAGCATTGGCCATGATGAAATCTTGCTGTGTTCATAATCAGATGTATAACAAAAAGTAACACACTAGCGCAAATCCAATCTTCTGAAGTTGATTTTTAAATGCTAATGTTTTATCTTTATTAGGAGACAGCAAATCCAATCTTCTGAAGTTGATTTTTAAATGCTAATGTTTTATCTTTATTAGGAGACAGAAATCCTAGTTTAAAACTCATTCAGCAAGTTTGTATAAAGTGATATCTTGAAATAGGTAAACATTTAGAAAGCAGCAACAACAAAAAGTATAATCTTAGAAGCTGTTGTAAAAGAAATACTAATACTGTTTAAATTTATGGAAGTGATTGTTATAATCAAATATGAAAAATAAACACTAATTGTGATATTTACTATTAAACATTTGTTTTCTTGATATAACATAGAAATGGGGTTTATTATTATTTCAATGTTAAAATATGGAAATTTTGAATAAAATTTACTATATCATAATGTAGTTCCTTTTCTCTTTTCCCACTTGAGTCCTAACAAATTAGTTAGGCATGGAATATCTAAATTTAGCCTGTAATCTCTGGTCATTTAAATTGTTTCACTTTTGAATTTGTTAAAGTTATGATATTCCCTTTGTAACCTGTTTCTAGTTACCAGCTGGACTATTAATATGGAAGTGGATTTTGCATATTGTTTTTCAGCTGACTACCTGGCTCAGGCATTTGATTCTCTTTGTTTGGACTTGAAGACAGATGAAGGAAAAATCTTATTTTTGGAGTATCAAGCTGTTCCAGTAATATTAAATCACCTAAGAATATCCAGTAAAGGGCTCTTATCCAATGTCATTGATAGTTTGCTTCAGATGACAGTGGAATCCAGTAAGTTTTAAAGTTTTATATACATTAAAGAAATTATGGTGGGATGATTTTTCTCATTTGTTCTGAATATATAATTCTACATATCAGATACCATTGTATTTTATAATAGAAATGCTTTAAAATATTTTAATAGTTGTATAATAGAGTCATTAATAGCATCACTAAGTTATAAAACCTAACCCTTTGTCCAGATTTCCACTAACTTATTATAATTTCCAGTAGTCGTCTCAGTTATGTGAATATACTTTGCAAATGTTACTCATATACTCAAGCTTCTTTCTTGTTTCTCTTTTGTCTCATCATTCTGACAGATCTATTCTTATATTTCCTGTTTTTTCAGAGTGAGATAACCAAATTTTTCTTCACTTAAAGTGAGCACAGTGACAGCCATTGTCCTGTTGTTGCCTCTTCACCCTTACTGTTTTTTGGGAGGCTACTCTTTTATATTCATATTTGTAATATTTTGTAGTCTGTGGGGAGGCCCGGTGCACAAAATTTGTGCACTGGAAGGGGAGTCCCTCAGCCCAGCCTGCACCCTCTCGCAGTCTGGGACCCCTTGGGGGATGTCCACCTGCTGGCTTAGGCCCAATCCCACCAGGTGGACATCATTCTCGCAATCGAGGCTCTCGCAGTCTGGGACCCCTTGCTTCTTACCGCCCGCCTGCAACAGAAGCAGGAGAGGCTCTTTCCACTGCCGTTGTGCTTACCAGCTGTGAGCCTGGCTTCTGGCTGAGTGGCGCTCCCCCTGTGGGAGCGCACTGACCACCGGGGGCAGCTCCTGCATTGAACGTCTGTCCCCTGGTGGTCAGTGCACATCATAGCGACCAGTCATTCTGCCATTTGATCGATTTGCATATTAGGGTTTTATTATATTGATACAACTAGTTCTTTTGTTACTGGTGGTTCCTAATTTAGCACAGATATGTATAGGGACGTTTACCATAAATATTAGCTTTGGTTGCCTTAGCTCTTTCAATCTAGAGTAACCCCTTGACTTGTAACAAGCAGTCATTTTACTTCAATAAATTCTTTTTCACTGTAGTTTGTCCTTTTACCTATTCCTGTTCCCTCTAGCACTGCTAAAATTAAAATGTTAATGCCTTCCAGAAAGTGGAAAGTAAAACTGGAAAGCCATTGCTCAGTGTGGTAGTAAGCAATCTATCTTACTTGATGCTCCATGCTGGTGAATCCCTAATGGCTGGGTGCAAAGCGTGGTTATACTTCTAACTAGGTACAGTTGGTGTATGGTTTCACATTTTCAATTCCATGTTATATACAATTGTATTTCCTTTTACAACATCCCTCTGAAGGATGCCTAATAGGAAAACTGAGGCCTGGAAAAATTAGGTAACTTGTCCGTGAATTCCACAGCTGTAGAGAGGTAGAACTCAGACTTGAAACCAGGTCTCTGATTCCGGATGTAAAATGCATTTTATCATATATCACCATGAAAAGGTTTTTCAGGTTTGTTTGTTTTCTCTATCCCCAAAATGTCATATTTTCACTGATCTATTTTGCTAATATTTTAGCCATTTGTTACCATTAAGATAATTGATTATAGTTGGGGAACTAACTACCTAGGTAAGTAATTTAATTTATTAATTTAAAGTATATAGCAAAAAGTGATAAATTAGTAAATTGAGAGACAGATACCCAAGATTACTTGTTTAGGTGTGTAGATTTCCAACTAGTTTCACAAAATTTTTTGTTTAATGAGAAAAACAAAAATCCTACCAGATGCAAATATCTATTCATCGAAAACAAATCTGTCTGAATATGTCTGATGCAGGTGAAATCTTGTAGCCAAAGAAAAACAAAGTAAAATTTTAGGAAACAGTGGGCCTGCTTGGGTGAAATGACTTTGTGGCACCATTATGTTCATATTTGGAGAAATAATTTTACCATAGATTAGTCAACAGATGTTCAGTTCATTTACATTTCTTTACTCTCATTCATGTTCAAATCCAAAGTTATCGTTTCTTGCTCAGTTTGAGTAAATGAAGCAAATACTAGTGTGGATTGCTAGAAAGCCATGTTGTTTTTAGTGATGAAAAACTTTTGGAAGTTCCATAATGGGAAGATCTTTGATATTTCTATAAATTTTCTTGATATATTTTCTATTTTTAATAATCTAGTACCTGGTATTAGTGAGCCAACAAAATCTGTTAAAGGGATAAATGAATGATAGATTAATGCAGCAAATACTTCTGTAGCTATTGGTTTTACATTTTTTCTTTCTAGATTTGAGATGGGAAACTCATTTCACTACGTACATAATTTCCACATGCTATTTTTTTTTAATTCATATTGAAAAGTTGTTGGAAAAGAAATCTTGGTAGAATTGATTTGCAGATGCTTTATCTCACCCATCTAATGTGCATTAGTAGCCAGCTGTGTGTGTGTAGCACTGTGTTTCAAGCACTGTGTTTGCAATACTCTGCTGAACACTGGGGCTTCCTTTGAAGCCCTTTGGAGCTTCAGATTAAGGAGCTAGAGCTAGGTGTCATGGGCTGACATCTAGCCCTGCAATACCCAAAGTGCCTACTACTGATTACCCAGGAGGTCACTATGGAAGGTATTTAAAAACCTATATAGTAATTTAATAGTAACTTTATGTCTGTTAAATCCAATATAATAATTTAAAACATTTGGACTTGTATTTTGTATATTTGTTTTATTTCATTTTCTATTGTTTTTTAATGGTATTGTAAAAAGATAAACTTGAAAAGTTTATTTGAGCAAATGATTTGAATGGGCAGCACTAAAACTGAAAATGATTCAGGGTACTCCACAGATGGGACCTGGGGCAAAGGTTTTAATAGCAAAGATAATGGGGAAAAAAGCAAAGCAAGTAATTGGCTGTAGCTTGAATATTTGCCTTATTTGGGGAAATTTAGTGATTTGGCTGTTATAATAATTGTTCTTGAGTTTGATTTTCTCGGGCTCAAGAAAATCTAGTTGAATGTTTATGATTAGTTGTTTTTGAGTTTTGTTTTCTTAGATTCAAGTACATTGACTCTGGCTTAGGTTTTATTTGTTAAGCTATGCTACAGAAAGCATTAGAGCAGTGGTTCTCAACCTTGGCTGCACATTAGAATCACCTGGGAATCTTTTTAAAATCCTGATTTCTGGGCCTCATCCTCCGGAAATTCTGTTTCTTTGTTATGGGGTGGGGCCACAACATTACTAACAAAGAAACAATTTCTGGAGGATGAGGCCCAGAAATCAGGATTATAAAAAGATTCCCAGGTGATTCTAATGTGCAGCCAAGGTTGAGAACCACTGCATTAGAGCTTCCCCAGTCTAACAATCTCCTTGTTGAACTATTTTGACGGGATTTTGTAAAATTGTGATGGATTCTTTATGCTGGATTAGAAATTTTAAAAGATTGGTCCTTCACCACAGTAGCTTCAGAAGCAATGGGGTACATTCCATCTCTATGGATACTTTATCTTAAGCTATGCTGTAGTTAGTGCTGCAGGTGATTTTTTTCTTCTTCCCTCTCCTCTTCCCCAAAATTCATCTTTTGAGATATGAAAAATGTCATTAGCTGTGTAGGTATTGTTTTTTGAAAGCTATTCAAATAGATTTCTTTAAATGTAAGTTAAGATCTGCACAATGCTCTGGCTGGTGTTGCTCAATGGTTAGAGCATCGGCCTGTGCACTGGAGGTTGCAGGTTCTATTTCCAGTCAAGGGCATAAACCTGGGTTACAGGTTACATCCCCAGTCCCGATTGGGTTGCGTGAGGGAGGAAACTAGTAGATGTGTGTCTCTCACATCAGTGTTTCTCTCTCCCCCCCTCCCTCCTTCCCTTCCACTCTCTAAATATCCATGAGAAAAATATCTTCACTTCTTGGGTAAGGATTTAAAAAAAAAACAAAAACACCTGCACCTTGATTTACCTTAACATATATTTTGAGCACAATTTTTTTTTAGATTGAGGGCTTCTAATTATATATATTTGGGGCATGCATGTATACTATATAATATCTTAGTAGTGTTGCTTTTAGAAAATTACTTTTTGACTTCTTTTTATTTTTCCTGTCAGTGGTGGAAAGTTATTACTCACCTATTTAGATTCAGCTATGTGAGAACTTCAGTCTAATTTTAGGCCAAACTAGATGCCCGGTGCACAAAATTCGTGCATGAGTGCGATCCTTAGGCCTGGCAAGCGATGAAAGCATGAGTGTCTGGTGTGGAATGGCAGGTCACAGCTGACCTCTGGGCCCTGGGCAGCCTTAGGTCCCCGCATGCCCCCCTCCACCTGAGTCACAGCTACTGAGTCCCCACGTGGAGATGCAGTGAGTGCAGTCAGTGCCGCAGGCCAGGGTGCAGTGTGGGCCTCTGGGCTGCCCAGAGGTGCTGCACGGAAGCCAGGCAGGCAGTGTGCTCTCTCCTGGCCAGCCTCGCAGACTGGCTCCTGTGCGAACCACAAGGAGCCTGACTGGCTCCTGTGGTCCCAGCAGCTGCAGCCCGGCTCACTCGGAAGAGGCCGCATGGGTGCGGGGCGAGCTCCGTGTGGGGGCTTCCTCGGTGTGCAAGCCCTAGCGTCCCTGGGGAGAGTAGCAAGGGGAGTTGAGAGCGAGCTCAGCAGACATCCCGCATTCTCACTGCATCTCGGTCCCGTCACCCCTGCCCCCAGGTAGCCGGTGAGAGGTTGCAGCCCCCCTGCCCGGGTGCTGTGGGTGGTTGGTTGCTGCAACCCACCCCCAGTTCCCCATCCCAGCCTGGGGCCCAGCTCCCTCCCACCCCCGCCCAGCTCCCTTAGCACCTGGGAGCTAGGTGGCGACCCTCCTCCCTGCCGCTGCCATGGGGCGATTGATCAGAGCATCGCTGATGCCTTGCCATGTACCCTGTCACCCCCTAGTGGTCAGTGCATGTCCATAGTGTGTAGTCAAACTCCTGGTCGAGGGGACAATTTGCATATTGCATTTTTATTATATAGGACTAGAGGCCTGGTGCACAAAAATTTGTGCACTGGTGAGGGGGGGGGCGGCGGGTGTCCCTCAGCCCCACTTGTGCCCTCTCACAGTCTGGGACCCCTCGGGAGATAGCAACCTGCTGGCTTAGACCCTCTTCCAAGTGTCAGAGGGCAGGCCCAATCCCTAGGTGCCTCCCCTGGTCAGGCTCAGAGCAGGGCTGATTGGGGAGTTGGGATGCCGCCACTGTCACACTCAGGGCAGGGCCGATGGGGAGGTTATGGCTCTACCCCGTCACACACAGAGCAGGGCCCATGGGGTGGGGGGTTGGGGTGCTGCACCCTC
>NW_006288363.1:16307-18891 GCF_000327345.1 Myotis davidii
CACAAACAGAGCAGGGCAGATAGGGAGGTTGTGTCCCCATCCCCTGTCACACACACAGCCGCAGGGTGATCAGGGGGTTTGGGCACTGTCCCCTGTCACGCTCCAGGGGCCAGGAGGCCTTGTGGCTCCACTGATCCCAGTGCTGGGAGACCTCGCTTCTCCGCTGATCCTGGTGCTGGGAGGCCTCCCATCTCCGCTTGACACGGGCAGTGAGGCCTCGTTGCTCCGCTGATCCCAGTGCTGGGAGGCCTCACGGCTCCGCTGATCCTGGTGTTGGGAGGCATATTATCCTTTTACTATATAGGATAGAGGCCTGGTGTACGGGTAGGGGCTGGCTGGTTTGCCCTGAAGGGTATCATGATCAGGGTGGGGGTCCCGCTTGGGTGCCTGGCCAGCCTGGATGAGAGGATGATGGCTGTTTGCAGCTGGTCACACACCCTTCAGGGTAGGGGTCCCCACTGGGGTGCCTGGCCAGTCTGGGTGAGGGGCTGAGGGCCATTTTCAGGCTGGCGGGTGACTGAAGCTCCAAACCTCTCCTTTTTTTCTGGGTTTTTTTTTGGTTTTTTGTTTTGTTTTGTTTTTTATTCTGGGATTTATTTACCTTCTATGGCTGTCACTGGAGCTGAGAGCCGGCTCCAGCTCTGAGACCTTGGCTGCTGAAAGCAGGTATCTGGAGCTTGTTTAGCTTCTATAATTGAAACACTGTTACAACTCCATCTCTGAGGCCTGGCTGGCTGAAAGCAGGTTTCTGGGGTTTGTTTAGCTTCTATAATTGCAACATAGTTTCTTAGACTGCAGCTTAGAGGCTAGCAGCGGCAGGCGGGGAACGTTGGCTTTCTCCATCACTGGAGCAAGCAAGCCTCCTGTTCGCTTCAGCTGCCTGGCTGCCGGCCCCCATCTTGGTTGTCAGTTAATTTGCATATCGCCCTGATTATCCAATGGGAAGGGTAGCGAAGTTACGGTTAATTACCATGTTTGTCTATTATTAGATAGGATAATCCTTTTCTTATCAGACTTAGTTTAAATAGAGGGATTTAAATTTGTATTATTTAATTTGTTCATATTTTGGCCTTGTCTAAGGTACCATGCTGCTGTTTAAGTTTTGGATGACAATAATATATTTGAGTACACTTTGCAGACCTTATTTTTAAGTAAAGTTTGTTATAAAAATGATTGAAATTTGGAAAACTACAAACAAACTTAAAAAAGTCTTACCTAAAAACAGAGAAGAAAAAAATTCTTACCATTATGTACATTGCTTCCTATGAATGTTACTTTATCTTTTTTCTATGAATACTCTTCATGATGGGTTTTTCTTTCTTTTTTTTTTTAACATGTGTAGATCCTAGTGGTATATACAGTTGCATTAATCTGTCTACGATATCAAAGTATAAGAAAATATTAGGAACTTTTGCAAAGAAATATACTTGAATTTGGTTTAAATTACCTCTAAACATGGGTAACAACAATTTATAAAGCTAAAGATAGCGAAGAGTCATCAAGTATGTTAGACCCTGCTACATGCTAGATCTAGAACTCATTTGTGAGCATATCTGTATTTCTTAGATTAGTGTAGCTACCTATTTTTCCTTGGCAGTGATTCTTCATTTGGGCAATATCATTTTTTTACTTCTTGCTGTTTTTAATGTATTATGTCATCCTATTATATTTTTATTATTAGAGAGATTAAGGCCAGGATCATTTCAATGAAATGATAAATGTGATATTTTGAACAAAGCGCCAACCTAATATGAACACACCGCATTTCTAGTCACAAATCCTGCATACATATAACCTGTTTTTCCAGTTAAAAGTTTTCACATGACAAACGTTCTCCATAAAGAAACACAGTGGAAAGGTGTTTTTCTTTTTAAGGTTTTTAAAAAATTCTTACCAGAGGATCTCCCCCCGCCCCCATTAATTTTTAGAGAGAGTGCTGACCTGGGCCATGTATCGAATCGCAACTGAGATATGTACCCTTGAACAGGAATCTAACCTGAAACCCTTTGGTCCATGGACTGATGCTCTAACCATTGAGCAGGGCAGGAAGATTTTTTTAAAAATATATTTTTATTGATTTTAGAGAGGAAGGGAGAGGGACAGAGAGATAGAAACATCAATGATAATAGAGAACCATCAATTGGCTGCCTCCTGCATGCCCTCCTCTAGGGATCGAGCCCTCAACCCCTGGCATGTGCCCTTGACCGGAATTGAACCTGGGACCCTTCAGTCCATATGTTGATGCTCTATCCACTGAGCCAAACCAGCTAGGGCAGGAAGATTTTTTTTTGTCTATAAGTTTCTTTTTTCTTTTTTTTTATTGACTAAGGTTTTACATAGTTCTCCTTTTCCCACAATTGACGCCCCTCCCTCACAAACCCCTGGCGTGCCCTTGACCGGAATTGAACCTGGGACCCTTCAGTCCATATGTTGATGCTCTATCCACTGAGCCAAACCAGCTAGGGCAGGAAGATTTTTTTTTGTCTATAAGTTTCTTTTTTCTTTTTTTTTATTGACTCTGGTTTTACATAGTTCTCCTTTTCCCACAATTGACGCCCCTCCCTCACCCCCCCCCCCACCCACT
>NW_006288363.1:21867-23931 GCF_000327345.1 Myotis davidii
CAGAGTCCCAGCAACGCCTGCAAACCTCGGAGAGAAAGCTGCCCTCGCGTTCCGACCGATGCCAGACAGTCCTGCTTCTCCCGTTTGAGTCTGGGACCCTAGAGACTCGCCCAGAACTGGATCTCTGAGCCTGAGCCTCCCTCCTGATTGAAAACGACAACCACGCCCTCAGCTACCAGCCCGCTCTGCGCGTACCTCCTCACCTTTATATTTTCTGCACTGCGCCTCCTCTGAGTCTCATATGCTGTTCTCTTTCCTTCTAGTTGAAGAATTTCCCCTCAGCCAGTCTTCCTGTGGTTCTGGGCGATGTCCGTTCCGTCTTTTAATTGTATTTTGAAGTGGTTGTTCGAGGCAGCTAACTCCGGTGTTTACCTATGCCACCATCTTGGTTTCTCGGCGATGTACCAGTTTTCTAATCCACTCATCTGCTGATGGGCATTTAGGCTGTTTCCAAATCTTAGCTATTGAAAATTGTGCTGCTATGACCATAGGAGTGTGGGCGCGGTTACAGTGTTTTGGCCAGGCTCAAGCTTTGGACTAATGAAAGGACGGGGTCCTCTCATTGCCACATGCAAGTCCCAGCTGGACAAGTCCCAGCAGGGCCCTCCCAGCAAAATTATAGCCAATGGCTGTGGTTGTAAGCTTGAACCTATGGTCCAAACATGTAGCCCCACGTGCCTTGTGATAGAGTTCGGGTGCATGTAGTTGAGTGAGGTAGAAACTCACGAGAATGCTGTAAACAACATGATCACGCCCCTACTTTGCCTCGTGGCATCTGCTATAAAATAAAGACAGGGCTTGTGGGTGCTGTCATTGTCTCCTCATCAGGGAGGCAGCGTCCCACCGAGACCCAGCTATTATTCTCTTGTCTGTCTTTCCTTAATCCTTTCAGCCCCCAACTCGGGATCACCCTTGGTCTTGCTGGTGTGGCACAAATGGCTCCCGAACAGGGACTGAGTTCTTCGACCAGGGACTGAGTTTGGTGTGGCACATAGGGGTGCATATATCCTTTCTGATTGGTACCTCTGATTTCTTGGGATATAGTCCTAGAAGTGGGATCTCTGGGTCAAATAGGAATTCCATTTTTAATTTTTTGAGGAAACTCCATACTGTTTTCCACAGTGGCTGTACCAGTCAGCATTCCCTGCAGCAGTGCATGAGGGTTCCTTTTTCTCCGCATTCTCACCAGCTCTTGTTGTTTGTTGATTTGTGGATGATAGCCATTCTAACAGGTGTGAGGTGGTACCTCATTGTTGTTTTGATTTGAAGCTTTTTGATGATTAGTGATTTTGAGCATGTTTTCATATGCCTCTTGGCCTTCCTTATGTCCTCTTTAGAAAAGTTTACCGACAGGCTGAGGATGTTTCCAAACAATGGCGGAGGCCCCCCGGGGAACTGATATTTTAGACACAGCTTAAAAAAATGTCTGTTTGCTGACTATATATATATACACACACACATATATAGATAGATAGATAGATGATAGATAGATAGATAGATAGATAGATAGATAGATAGATAATCCTTGGTAACAAGCCTTCCTTGGAATCAAGGAGACTGGCTCACGCTAATTCCTAAGGCATTGGTTTAGAACAGTGGTTTTCAACCTTGGCTGCACATTAGAATCACCTGGGAAATTTTTTAAAATCCTGATTTCTGGGCCTCATTCTCTGAGGCTCAGCTACCCTCATCCAAGGATGAGGCCCAGAAATCAGGATTTTAAAAAGATTCCCAGGTGATTCTAAGGTGCAGCCAAGGTTGAGAACCACTGCCCTAGGAGCTATATTGGTAAAGATACTGCTAAGACATTTGTCTGCTCTTTTGCTGCCTGTGGATTCTTACAAGATTTTTATGGTTTCCCATCTTATATTTAAGTCCTTTATCCATTTTGAGTTTATTTTTGTGTATGGTGTAAGTTGGTGGTCTAGTTTCTTTTTTTTTTTCATGAACTGTCCAATTTTCCCAACACCATTTATTGAAAAGATTATCTTGACTCCATTGTATGCACTTGCCTCATTTGTCAGATATTAGTTGAGCATAATGGCTTAGGTCTATTTCTGGGTT
>NW_006288363.1:24271-28908 GCF_000327345.1 Myotis davidii
CTATAGTTTTCCTAGTATAGTTCTTTTACCTTTTTAGTTAAATTTATTCCTAAGTAACTTAATTTTTTTGTTGCAATGGTAAATGGGATTGTTTTTTAGTTTCTCTCTGAGAATTCATTATTGGTGTATAAAAAAGTCAATGTTAATTTTTAGTTAATTTTGTATCCTGCTGCATTGCCAAATCAACTTATTAAGTCTAGTAGTTTTTTGATGGAGTCTTTAAGGTTTTCTATGAATAGTATCATGTCATCTGCGAATAATGACAATAATACTTCTTCTTTTCCAATTTGGATGCCTTTTATTTCTCGTCTGATTGCTATGACTAGCACTTACAGTACTGTGTTTAACAGGAGTGGTGAGAGTGGGCATCCCTTTCTTGTTCCTCTTCTTAGGGGAAATGGTTTCAGTTTTTGCCCATTGAGTATGATGTTGGCTGTAGGTTTGTCACATATGGCCTTTATCATATTGAGATATGCTCCCTGTATTCCAACTTTGCTGAGAGTTTTTATCAAAAATGGGTGTTAGAGTTTGTCGAATGCTTTTTCTTTGTCTATTGATATGATCATGTGATTTTTGTCTTTCAATTTGTTTATGTGATTATATCACATTTATTGATTTATGAATATTGTACCAGCCTTGCATCCCTGGAATAAATCCCATGTGATCATGGTGTATGATCTTTTTTAATATATTTTTGGATGTGATTTGCTAATATTTTGAGAATTTTAGCATCTATGTTCATCAGGGATATTGGCCTGTAATTCACTTTCTTTGTAATGTCTATTTGGTTTTGGTATTAGGATAGTGCTGGCCTCATAAAAAGTTTGGAAGTGTTCCTTCCTCTTGGATTTTCTGAAATAGTTTGAGGAGTATATGTGTTAGTTCTTCTTTGATTGTTTGGAAAAATTCCCCTGTGAAGCCATCAGGACCTGATCTTTTGTTTGATGGGAGGTTTTTTGTTTTTTTTTGTTTTTTATTTTATTTTTACAGAGAGGAAGGGAAAGGGATAGAGAGTTAGAAACATCGAGGAGAGAGAAACATCGATCAGCTGCCTCCTGCACACCTCCCACTGGGGATGTGCCCACAACCAAGGTACACGCCCTTGGCCGGAATCGAACCCGGGACCCTTCAGTCCACAGGCCAACGCTCTATCCACTGAGCCAAACCGGTCAGGGCTGATGGGAGTTTTTTGATTACTGCTTCTATTTCATCAGTTGTTATTGGCCTGTTCAGTTGTTTTTTTTTATTCTTCCTGATTCAGTTTTGGGATGTTGTATTTTTCTAGGAATTTGTCTATTTCATCTACATTGTCCAGCTTGTTAACATATAGTTGTTCATAGTATTTTCTTACAGTCCTTTATATTTTTGTGGTGTCCATGGTTACTTCTCCACTTTCGATTCTGATTTTATTTATTTGGGTCCTCTCTTTTTTTTTCTTGATGATTCTGGCTAATGGTGTATCAATTTTGTTTATCTTTTCAAAGAACCAGCTCTTGGTTTCATTGATTGTTGTTGTTTTTTTAAATCTCTATGGTATGTATGTCTGCTCTAATCTTTATTATTTCCTTCCTTCTGCTTACTCTGGTCTTGTCTTGTTGTTCTCTTTCTAGTTCTTTCAGTTGTAGGGTTAGTTTATTGCTGATTTTTCTTTTTCTTTTTTTTTTTTTGGAGATATGCCTGTAGTGCTATGAACTTCCCTCTCAAGACTGGTTTTGCTATGTCCCAGAGATTTTGGGTTGTTGTGTATTCACTTTCATTTGTTTCCAGGAAATTTTTGATTTCTTTCTTGATCTCTTTGATAACCCATTCATTGTTTAATAACATGCTATTTGAATGTTTTGGGGTGTTTTTACTGTGGTTGATTTCTAATTTCATTGCACTGTGATCTGAGAAGATGGTTGATATGATTTCAATCTTCTTGAACTTGTAGAGACTTGTTTTGTGTCCTAACATGTGGTCTGTCTTTATGAATGATCCATGTACACTTGAGAAGAATGTATATTCTGCTGCATTGGGGTGAAATGCTCTAAAAATGTCTATTAAATCCATCTGATCCAGTGTGTCCTTTAGAGTCTCTGTTTTCTTATTAAGTTTTTGTCTGGAAGATCTGTCCGGGGAAGTCAGATGGGTGTTAAAGTCCCCCATTATGACTGTATTGTTGTCAATGTCTCTGTTAAAGTCCTCTAGAAGTTTTTTTATATATTTAGTTGCACCTTTATTGGGTCCGTAAATGTTTGCCAGGTTTATATTCTCTTGTTGGATCGATCCCTTTAGTATTATGTAGTGACTTTTGTTGTCTTTTGTGATGGCCTTCATTTCAAAGTCTATTTTGTCAGATATGAGTATTGCTACTCCAGCCTTTTTTTCCTTTCCATTTGCATGGAAAAATTTTTCTCATCTCTTCACTTTCATCCTGTGTGTGTCTTTGTTTTTTGAGGTGGGTCTCTTGTAGACAGCATAAAGTTGGGTCATCTTTTTATATCCATTCAGCTACCCTACACATTTTGATTGGAGAATTTAATCCATTTACATTTAGCGTTATTATTGAGAGGTACTTATTTGTAGCCATTTTAATTCTGTATAGCTAGGTTTCTCTCTCTGTTTCTTCTTCTCAGCAATCCCTTGCAGCAATCCCTTTAGCATTTCTTTTAATGCTGGCTTGGTGGTAATGAACTAGCCTTATGGGAACTCCTTTGTAGGTAAGTTTTCTTTTCTCTTGCTGCCTTTAGGATTCGCTCTTTGTCTTTAATTTTTGGCATTTTAATTATGATGTGTCTGGGTATGGGTCTGTTTGGCTTCTTCTTGTTTGGGCTTCTCTGTGCCTCCTGAACGTGTGTGACTTTTTCCTTTACCCGGTTAGGGAATTATTTCTTCAAACACCTCTCTATTACTTTCCCCCTTTCTGCCTCTTCTGACACACCTGCTATTCTAATATTGTTATGTTTCACGTTGTCCCGCAGCTGCATTAAGCTGTCCTCCTGTTTTTTAATTGATTTTTTCTTTTGGTTCTCTAATTGAGTGATATTTCCAACTCTGTCTTCTAATTCACTCAATTGATCCTCAGCTTCCCCTAATCTGCTGTATATTCCTTCCAATGTGTTCTTTATTTGTGTTATGTCATTCTTTATGTCAGACTGTTCTTTTTTCATAATTACTATATCTTTTTTCATACTGTTGAGCATTTTTGCCATCATTACTCTGAACTCTGTTTCAGATAAGTTTCTTATTTCTGCTTCATTTATCTCTTCTTCTGGAGAATTCTCTAGTTCTTTCATTTGGGGGTTGTTTCTTTGTTTCCTCATTTCGGTTGTCTGGGTATGTGACTATGTATTAGTTAGATTCTCTACATCTCTCAATCTCTCCTGCTGGACAGTGTTAAAAGCTGTTTCTGACTAATTGGATCAGCCAAAGACTCAAAACCTCTAGAGACGCCCCCTCTGTCTACAGACTAATAGGATTCCAGCTTGAATTGCCCCCAGGTAATTGTTGTCAGGTGTAGGGAGAGTTTTTTCAACAGGATGGAGCAGTTGCTTCTGCCTGGAGGCTAATTGTTCATTTTAATCTCTTATGTGGCCTCAGGGCAAGGTGTTTTCCTATAGGGTATGTCAACTGTCTTCCCCCCAGGCTAGGCAAATTTCCATGTGGGAAAGATGTCTTCTGCTGCATGAAGGAATGACTCAGCCCTGGAAACTTGGGGTGTCTGCCTTCTGAGCTCTATCACCCGAATTCCTAGTCCTGGGTTCTGGTCTCACAGCTCCAGTCCACTTCACTGTCCCTCTGTCACAGCACAAGGTGGGTGGCTCCACAGGGAATTTTTGTGTGTTGGCCCTTTAAGAGGGTTCCCAAACTTTCAGCTGCCACTGCCTGGCAGACAGCACCCCACTGCTTTTCACAGCTAGATGTTATGTGGGTTATCTCCTCAGTTTGGTGCTCTCTGCTGGGGAGCCCAGCTTTGGAATTAGATCCCAGAGTTCTTATTGGCACCCCTCCACAGCTGAGATATCTCTCCAGGACTTCAGTTTCTGTCTGTGGCTGCCCAGCCAGCCCTTTCATGCCTCAGCTCCTCCTACCAGTCTTATGTGGTCTCCATCTTCGGTCCTTGGGTATCAGCATTCTCTCCTGTGAGTTTTCTGTTTATTATTCAGAAAGCCTTTCTGTATTTCAGTTGTATTTCCAGCTTGTTCCTGGGAGCATGTCTATGCAGCATCCACCAGTTCTGCTGCCATTTTTTATCCCAGTGGGTTGGGGTTTTAAGGAATCTCCATGGTGGTTGTAGTCACGTTGATGGAGTCTCTGACATGGCACCTTCCTGTGCCTATAGGGCAAGGACTGAAAAGAGGAACAATGTCTTTTGCTAGTACTTCTGTCTGGTAGAAAGCTTCCCTTCCAGTCCTTGCCCTAAAGCCATACAATTCAGTTCCTCCCTTTTGTTTCTGGTGTCTTTGGAGCTGCTTCCCTAGTGCTGGAGCTCAGAGCTAGTGAGTCCCTCAGTGAATAATTCCATGTGCTGGCCCTTTAAGAAGGGATTCCAGCATCCTCTATATCACTCAGCCACAATCCCCATGGGTTTTCCCAACCAAAAGTTAGTGAACTTTTCATCCTGTTACTAGAACCTTAGCTTGGGGTGGGGGGGGGGG
>NW_006288363.1:29074-31752 GCF_000327345.1 Myotis davidii
TTTGACTGAGGATCAAATCTGCAATCTTTGTGAATTGGGACAAGGCTTTTACCAATTGAGCTACCTGGCCAGGGCCTTGCTCCTGATATTTATGTGGGTGTAGAAGCAGTCCATTATGAGTCTCCACCCCTCCTACCAGTCTCAATGTGGCATCTTCTATATAGCCTTAGCTTTAGGACTTCTGTTTAGCCGTATTTCAGGTGGTTTTAAACAGTGATGGTTCTGTTGTGTAGCTGTAATTTTGATGTGGTTGTGGGAAGCTGTGAATACTGCATTTTCCTATTCTCTTATCTTGACCAAAAGCCCTTGTCATTTTCTTTTTGTTGTTGTTAATTCCATCGATTTTTAGAGAGTGGAAAGCAAGGAAAAGAGAGAGAGAGAGAGAGAAAGAGAGAGAGAGAGAGATGAGAGGAGAGAGAGAGACTCATCGATTTGTTGCACCTGTACTACCCCTCCCCCACACATTCCCTTGTTATGCCAGAACTCAGGCTGGTGGGAAGCAACAAACCATATGCACTCAGAGATTCAGAAAAGAACTATTTTATTCACACGGGTACTGGCTCAGGGAGTCCCCTCCAAAGGCTGAGCACCATGTTTGGGTTCTGACCTTCTTTTATACATGACTAGAGGCCCAGTGCATGAAATTTGTGCAGGGGGGAGGGCATTGTTCCTTAGCCCAGCCTTCACCCACTCCCATCTGGGACTGCTAGAGGGATGCCCAGTGGGATCAGGTCTAAATGGACAGTCGGACATCCCTCTCACAATCCAGTACTGCTGGCTCCCAACCACTCGCCTGCCTGCCTGCCTGATTGCCTCTAACCGCTTCTGCCCGTCAGCCTGATCACCCCCTAACCCAGGGGTGGGCAAACTTTTTGACTCGAGGGTCACAATGGGTTCTTAAACTGGACTCAGAAGAAGGAGCTGCGGCTGTGTTTCCTGACGTTGCCATGTTAACACTGCTCCTGGAGGGGAGAGCAAGAGAACCCTCCGCTCTTTCGGCTCCATGGGCCGGATAGAACAGCCAAACGGGCCAGATCTGGCCCGGGGGCCGTAGTTTGCCCACAGCTGCTAACCACTCTCCTGCCAGCCTGGTTGACGCCTACCTGCTCCCCTGCTGGCCCAATTGCCCCTCTAACCGCCCTCCCCTGAAGGCCTGGTCACCCCTAACTGCCCTCCCCTGCAGGCCTGATCCCCCTGACTGCTCTCCCCTGCTGGTCTGATCCCCCTAACTGCTCTCCCCTGCCTGCCTGATCCCCCTAATTGCTTTCCCCTGCTAGCCTGATGCCCCTAACTGCTCTCCCTTGCCGGCCTGATCTCCCTAACTGCTCTCCCCTCCTGGTCTGATCCCTCTAACTGCTCTCCTCTCCTGGCCTTATCCCCCTAACTTCTTAACTGCCGCCTTCTGCCTTCTCCCTTCTGTCCTCTCCCATGGCGCCTTCTCCCCCCTGCCTCTGCAAAAGGGACCGTGATGCTGGACCGGCCGGCCCTCAGCCCTTGAAGCTGCTGTGGCTTTGTCTGGAAGGACGTCCGGAAGGATGTCTGGAAAACATCCGGTCTAATTACCCTTTTATTAGTATAGATTCCTCTGACTTTATTTTTTTGCATTTTGTTGATTGTTATTTAATACAGTAAGTTCTTACTTAATGTCATTGTCAATAGGTTCTTTGACTTTAAGTGAAACGATGTGAATGAAACCAATTTTATCACAGCTAATTGATATAAACAAGAGTTAAATTTCTAAGGTATCTCATTAACATCATAACAAAACATTAGAAGAAAGAAACTACATTATTTGAGGACCTGCTGTAGTGTATTTTACTCAGTACACTATCAAGATACAGTCATATAGATTTTCAAGCTGTGTTGATGGATGCAAACAGAATGAAGAATGCAAACCCATCATACTTGTATGTCTTTTATAACTATTAACTTATGTATCTGTGTTTGAAATCAAGTCCTGTATATACATTGTGAGAGCTTCTGAGTTTTACAAAGACTTTTTACAGAGGAATTTAACTATTTTAAAGGCCATGATTATTTTTAGGCCATTTTTAGGCCATTGTTCTCCCCTGCTGGCCTGATCCCCCTAACTGCTCTCCCCTGCTGGCCATTAATATTAAAAGACCATTTAATATTTTTTGTTTCTGTTCAAGCTTCCCTAATTGCCAATAATAATACCTTAAGAAAAAGACGTTTTTATATATTATTTTGTCCAACTCATAGCAGCCCTAACAGAGGTTTTTAGTTTTCACTATTACAAACTTTACTGTAGTCCTTATTCATAAACCTTGGCATATGTCTCTATCAGGCACATTCTAAGAGGCAGAATTGCTGACTCAAAGGTATACACTCTTAAGGCTTTTGATACAAATTTCCCAGTTCCTGTTATTTTATCCTATTAAGGTTTAATATTTTTACTGTATTTATTCAATTAATTAGAGGAAATATTTTAATATTACTATTAAATGTGATGTTTGTTCATTACTAAAACTATTAGGTCCATCTTTTTTTTTTTTAATTAAATATTGTTCAGATTATTACATTTGTTCCTCTTTTTCCCCTCCATAACTCCCCTCCTCCCAGTTCCCGCCCCACCCTCCGCCCTCACTCCCCACCCACTGTCCTCATCCATAGGTGCACAATTTTTGTCCAGTCTCTTCCCGCCTCTCCCACCCCCG
>NW_006288363.1:38266-45379 GCF_000327345.1 Myotis davidii
TTGAGCGAGCAGTTATGGCTGCTCTCAGTTCCGTCCCTAGGGGCTCTGCCTCTCTGAGTCCCAGCAACCGCTGCAAACCTCGGAGAGAAAGCTGCACTCGCTCTGACCGAAGCCAGACAGTCCTGCTTCTCCCGTTTGAGTCTGGATCCCTAAAGACTCGCCCGGATCTGGAGCTCAGAGTCTGCGACTCCCTCCCGATTTAAAACGCCAACCACGCCCTCAACCACCAGCCCGCTCTGCATGCACTCCGCACCTCAATATTTGACTTCAGCACTGCGCCTCCTCTGAGTGTCGGTATGCGTTCTCTTTCCTCCTAGTTGTAGGACTTCCACTCAGCCAGCGTTCCTGTGGTTCTGGTTGATGTCCTTTCCGTCTTTTAGTTTCACTTTTGTGGTTCTGGGTGATGTCCTTTCCGTCTTTTGGTTGTTCGAGGCAGCAAACTCTGGCGTTAACCTATGCCACCATCTTGGTTCTCTCCCATCTCCCATCTTTTTTTTTTTTAATAGTCATCAATTTATTTTTCTGGCAAATAAATTACAAAAATAAGTTTGGCATTTCCCTTCTGCTTTGTTTTGTTTTTTTAGAGATTTTGCCTTTTAATTTACAAATTCTTTTACATAGACATTTAAAATTTTTATTGTGAAAATTTTCAATCTTTCTTTTATGAGTCTTCCCCCCTTTTTGCTTATATGCTTAAAAAGCTATTCCGTATCCAGTGATCATATAAATTGTCATTAACACTGAAATGAAATTGTTAAATATAGAGTATTAAAAAACTTTTACTATCCCAACAAAATGTCTTATTGCTAATTATTTAAATTCAGCCTACTGTTATGAACTTATTGAAGAAATGATTCCCCCCTTTCTTTCAGACATGGGATTTCTGCTCAATTCTGCTTAATAATCTTATCTTTGGTTTGCATTGTTCAACAAGAGCCAGTGGGTATTTTAATTTTTAAGATGATGATATTTTTGCCTCAAAGTTTATATATGAAAATCAACTCAATATTTAAAAATACCCCATACAATTCTGATTTTATTTTGGTTTATTTATTTATTTATTTATTTATGGCTACTCCCTAACAGTAAAGCACCGGGATTTGTTTTTCAGAATCCTTGCAGCCTTTCCTGGAAGCCTGTAGCAATACTCTGTTTTTTCGTACTTGTTCTGTGCTGCTTCGAACCCCTAAGCTTGATCTTCAAATACTGGAAAAACTCAGTATTATTCTACAGAAACTTTCTAAAATCAAGTAAGAATTTTTTATTTCTAATACTTCTATTTAAAAATATCTTTTTGTGCTCATTTAGACCTTGTGAATCCTATACTAGTTCAACTTTGATTATTAAATCAAAATTTTTAGTAAATGTAGAAAATTGAGATTCATGCATGTTAATACTTGTTTAATACTTAGTGATACAGTAGAATTATAGTTTTAATCTTAGAATGTCTTGTTGTTTCTGCTAAGTGAACTTTAAATACCACAGAATATGTAAAACTAAGAACAATTTTTAGCAATCAAGTGATAGTATTAGAACAAATTATTGCACACTGGTATTCTGTACCACCACAAGTGAAAATAAAAATGATAATAAAGTAAATTTGTCAGATTCTTATTATGTACTATACTAAAGTTAGTTTAGGGAATGAGAAAGAAGCAGGCAGAAAAGATTTTAAATAATGTATATTTTAGGAAACTATATGAGCTTCCTGCCACTAATTTGGTTTTTACTGTAAGAATTAGGGGCTTTCTTTTTATATTTCCTCTTAAGCAAATATTGGTATAATCATTTTAAAAATTATAAATGGATTTTGAAGCTATATTTTCTTAGAATCTTGGTATAGTCCAGTTTTTATGACAGTTATAGTTTTGGTTCAGCTCCTCTGTGCCCTTTCTTTCCCCTCAGCCATGATTTTAATGGTGGTGAACTTAGATATTTACCAGGCTTCATTCAAGTATAAATGCATCTTAAAATTATTTGCAGATATATGATAGTGGGTTCATATGCCCTATTTGGTACCTACCACATCATAGTAAATTATTACTTATCAAATTACAATCTCATACTCAGCTCACCAAATTATTGGTTTTCATCTGGTGTCAGTTAAACTTAACAAATCATTGTCTTCCTTTTCTTGAAGACTGACTGTAATATGATTGTCTTGATTTGTAATCAGTAAATTCTCAATAAGGCCTGTTATAGTTAACCTGTGGTGCCATGAAACTGCAACTACATTCCTTAGGTTTCATTCTTCCTTAGGTGTTAATTCATGAGATTTTTTTAAGTGGTCCCAAAATTGCAAATATAGCCTTGGGTTGGGAACAGTTGATGCTCAGTCTTAAAGTAAATCTTTAAAACCACAAAGATATAAATTCTTCTATATCAAATGGATGGTTATATACAGTTATTTAATAATTTCTCCCAAGATACAAGTATATGTAGACAAGAAATAAATATGTAATCAGATATAATTCTAACTAATTGATCATGAAATTACTAACTGGTTATTAGAAAGAGGATGGTTGAAAAGTTATTTTGGTACAAAGGCAAAAGGTAAACCAATATTCTGCCACTTTAAAAAGCCCAGCTTACTTAAAATATGTTGATCTAGTACTTGTATTTGACTTTTTCTAGCTGTTACAGAAAAAGCAATTCTCAACTGTTGTAATAGTGAATTGCTGCAGTTTTCAGGAGGATGAACCATTTTCTTTTTCCTTGAATACTTTTTTATTTTAGGCCTATCTTATGAAACCCACTTTATTTGTCTTGGCATGTTAATTCTTTTTTTAAAATACATTTTTATTGATTTCAAAAAGGAAGGGAGTGAGAGAGAGAAACATCAATGATGAGAGAGAATCATTGATCAGCTGCCTCCTGCATGCCCCCTACTAGGGATGGAGCCTGCAACCTGGGCATATGCCCTGACCAAGAATCAAACCGTGACTTCCTGGTTCTTCGGTTGATGCTAAACCACTAAGCCACACCAGCTGGGTGGCATGTTAATTTCTTAGTTACCTATTTTCTTCACTATTTTTAAAAACAGATGCCATTTTTCTACATTTATACATGTTATCAATATAATTACAATGAATTCCTTAAGTGTGTGTAATTAAATTAATGTACTCATTCTCTTACAGGAGTAATAAGAAGTTCTTTGAACTTTTTACAATTCATCTGATGCTTCAGGAAATACAAAGGACAACACATCCAGAACATGCCTTTCTCTGTATTAACCTAAATTCAACTCTGTTCAATTTGGGTTTAACGAAATGCAACTCCCTGGCCTCCAATTCAAGCCATTAGACTGGCTTATTATTATATTATATATGTGTTGCTTATTTGTAAGATTGCAAAAATCATCAAAGTAACTAAAAATCTACCAAGTAAAGTTTCAGTAGCATCATTTATCATGAAAAATAAAATAGAAAATTTTTTTACTTTAAGAATGAAATCTAGAGGAGCTCTGGAATGATTGTAATATTACAGTTCAACTTAGGTAGTACTAATGTGTAAAATAGAATTTCCAGAATTAATGACACTGGGGTTATTTTTTTGTAAAACTGCTTTATAAAAATTCTTAAAATTATGTGATTATTTTGAATAAAACTGGTGTTTATCTGGGAACAGGGCTAGATCATGTTGTTATTCTGTTTTCTTAATATATTAGAAATCTCCCCCTTTAGAAACAAAAGTACATAATTTTTAACTATCACCTTCATATTATAACTTTTCTATATATCCTAGATTCACAGATACTGATTTTTTTATTGTGCTGTCCATGAAACACTTTAGAGAAAAAATTTTGATTTTTCTAGTTTATTTTCCAAAACAATTTAATTATTACTAAAGCATATTTGTACAAAATTAAAAAAAATTTTACACTGAAAAATTAAAATGTCACAATCCCAACACCCAGAGATATCTATCTCCTGCTGTAGCCAAAGATGAGTGAAGTAGCCAGAAATAAAAAAATACATTATGGATACTTCAGAAAAATTCCATTATGGATACTTTTGTTAACAGAACAAAAGACTAGCTTCTCAGAACACACAGTGCCTAGAGATGGGACCAGTAAGACAGTGGATGCCAGGTGGTAGAGCAGAGGTTGGCACTTCAGCATGGGATATTTGATGTTTCTGAAGAAGAGAACAAGACAAGTAAAGCAGAATATTATTCAAAGATGTAGTTGAATAAAGATTTGGGGTGGGAGGTGCCTAAAGAAAGATTTGCATGTACAGATTGGAAGAGCTCATCAGGTTCCAGAAAAATCACTGAGGAACGGAGTCTAAATTAGACACATCCTGTACTTTAGATACATTACAATTAGAATTTAATGGTAAGTATTAAATATTAAGGATAAAGCAGAAACAAACAAAAGCCAGTTATCTGCAAGAGTAGAAAAACAAAGCTAGCCTCATACAATGCCAGAAGTTGATAAGTAACCATCCCCTCAACTTTTGGAGAGGGAAAATTTAAACTAAGAATTTATACCTAGTGAAAATGTCTTTCATAGGTGAAGACAATGGAGAGAAATGTTCAGATATGCAAGTGCTCAGAAATTATACTGTTTACATGCTATTCTTGAAAAAACTAACTGCATAGATTATTCTAATTTAGAGATGGAGAATTGAATTTATTAAATCAAACTCATTCTAAAAGACTGTAGTGAACACCAAAAGCATTTGAACATCAATATATTTAAATAATTGTTGTAAACCATTTTTAAAATGGAATAAAATGTTATATTATTCAAAAGAATACGTAATGGGAAAAGAAGCAATTTATTAGTAAGAATTTTGGTAAGACTATGTTAACCAATGTTAAAAACAGGATTAAATGGGACCCTGAGATTGAGGTGAGATGGAGAAGCTAGTAAGTTTTCCACATTTTCATCAGAAATAGAATGTTTCATTTCAGTATTAACTTTTGACAATTAGAAAATTGAAGGATAAAAGAATGCTTTTGGAAAATGTCAAAGAAATTATAAATATTAAAAGCAAGATATCCTCAAAACATTGAAGAAGAAAAGCAAATTATTTACAGTAACATAGCAAAATATAGAAAGCCAGGAACATGTAAAACACAAAAGTATTTAGGATGAATAAAAGGCTTTAAAATTATAAATGAATTTTGTATTACCCTGTGCTGATAAACTTTAAAATCTGGATGAAATGGATGATTTTCTAAAAAAAGACATCAAAAGTATCTCTATAAATCCAAATATAAAATCATTAAACCTTTTATAAAATTATGGAAGAATTTTTTTAAATGACATCAAATCCAGGTGTTTTATAGATTGTTTTAACATTTCAAGGAAGATATATTTAAAGCTATTTAAACTGTCCCAGAATGTTGAAAAGGCATTCTAATGTATTTTCTAGAGTTAGCATGAACCCAATACCAAAAAATTGACAAGGAAAGTAGAATAAAATAGTTTCAGAAGTCTTAAAGAATTATAAACAGCCCTGGCCAGGTAGCTCAGTTGTTAGAGTGCCATCCCCATACACCAAGGTTGTGGGTTCGATCCCTGGTCAGGGCATATGAAAAGAACCAACCCATGAATGCATAAGTAAGTGGAACAACAAATCATATCTCTCTCGCTCGCTCGCTCTTGCTCTCTCCTTCCCTCCCTCCCTTCCTCTCAAAAAATCAATAAAAATAAAAAAGAATTATGAATAAATCAACATCAACTATATTTTACAGAAACACTAATCCATGACCAAGTGTAGCATGCATTCTAGAAATATAGTTGACCTCAAACAACAGTTTTATTGTCAATAAATATATGTATTTTCTCTTATGATTTTCTTAACATTTTCTTTTCTCTAGTTTATTGTTAAGAATACAGTACATAAGACTTATAACACACAAAATGTGTGTTAATTGCCTGTTTATGTAATTGTGAAGCATCTAATTAGCAGTAAGCTATTAGTGTTAAGTTTTTGAGGAGTCATCCAAAGATTTTGAATATATTGGAGGGGGGTATTGTCGCTATTTCCCATGTTGTTCAAGGGTCATCTGTAGTAGTTAAATGGCTTTTGAGATCTCTCCCAACCCCGAGATTCTAAATTCCATTAAAACTATTTCAGCACGCAGTTCAGAATAGAGCAGCAATTTTTAGGTCACTGTTTTATAGCTTTTGGCCAAAGGCCATCCAAAGGTTAACAGAGCAAAGGAAAGCCTGAGGGGCCTGGGGAACTCTGAAGGCAGGCACGCAGAGTGGCCAGACCCACCTGGGGGTGGGCCCAGACTTGCTGCGCACCTGTCGCTCCGGTGAGGCTGAGGGGACTGGGCACTGCCATCTTGTGGCTGTGGGCACCGCCCTCTTTGAGGGTGTGGCAGTCTTAGCATATTCCCTCCTTATTGACTGTGGATGCCGCCATCTTTGAGTGTTATCTTTGAAGGCGTGGCAGTCAATTAGCATATTCCCTTCTTATTGGCTGTGGGTGCCGTCATCTTTGAAGGCAGGGCAGTCAATTAGCATATTCCCTCCTTATTGGCTGTGGGTGCCACTGTCTTTGTGATGGCATGAAGGTCTATTAGCACATTCCCCCTTTATTAGATAGGATTCTCAGGCCATACAAAATTATTAGAAATGAATATTTCACTTAAAATATGAATAAACTTAATTTATATAATAACATTCTTGAAATTAATAAATTGTTTAAGTTTGTGTCTTAAAGTTGGCAGTGAATTTCAGATTTACATAACAATTTGCATCCAGTAATTTTTATGGTAACACAACATTAGTATGGCCAAATGTTAACTTGTTACACTTTTGTGTTAAATTAATATTTATAACATGCAGTTTTTCTGAACGAGCATAAAATTTTTTTCTTAGAATTACTTTGTTAAAAACAAACAAATAATTCCATATCCTCATTCTGAAAAGATATGAACATTGAGGGAAGGGGGACGCTTCAGTTTAGTTTATTCTTTATATGTCTTGAGTCATCATGTTTCTGGTCCTTGAATGCCAAGTTCTTGAGTCTCAATGTCATAGATATGAGCACTGAACTCAGTACAAGATCAAGCAGATAGAGTGTATTAAAAAGAGCTTGTGCACAAGGGAGTCCACCTGAAAGGAGAAGTTGAGCTTCCCAAGGGGTTCTT
>NW_006288363.1:45587-46115 GCF_000327345.1 Myotis davidii
GAACTCTCTGTGCGGCCGCCCTTGTCCACGCGGGCAGCGGGAATGCCGTCGGCCGGGTGCATGCCGACAACAGACTCTTCCTTCTCACCGTCCAGGAGCTACAAGTCCCAGACCAGGGGCCCGGCGTGCTCAGTTCCGGGGAGGCCAATGCCTTGGCCAAACCAGATCAAATGATTTTGAGGACCTTACTATGGCCCATGGCCCAGACGTTCCCCACTCCTGGTCTAAAGGAATATAACATTAACCACAAATTTACTATGAAACACTAAAGACATACCTCTTAAAGTTAGGAATAAAATTAGGGAGTCCAATAACCACTCTAATACATTCTGAGTTATTTAAAAGAACATAACTTTGGGAAAGGAGAAAAACAAGGTTATTTGCAGATGACATGATTACCTGGAAAACTCTAGGATTCTTACAAAACGTAAGCAAGATGTTTAATTGTAACATGAACATATAAAAAGCAAAGCTTTGGGGGAGGGAGGCGAGGCAGCCGCGAGGCGGGGCGGGGAGGGAGGCGGTTGC
>NW_006288363.1:46269-49109 GCF_000327345.1 Myotis davidii
TTCACATCCACTTGAAATTAATAAATTGTTTAAGTTTGTGTCTTAAAGTTGGCAGTGAATTTCAGATTTACATAACAATTTGCATCCAGTAATTTTTATGGTAACACAACATTAGTATGGCCAAATGTTAACTTGTTACACTTTTGTGTTAAATTAATATTTATAACATGCAGTTTTTCTGAACGAGCATAAAATTTTTTTCTTAGAATTACTTTGTTAAAAACAAACAAATAATTCCATATCCTCATTCTGAAAAAAGATATGAATTGAGGGAAGGGGGACGCTTCAGTTTAGTTTATTCTTTATATGTCTTGAGTCATCATGTTTCTGGTCCTTGAATGCCAAGTTCTTGAGTCTCAATGTCATAGATATGAGCACTGAACTCAGTACAAGATCAAGCAGATAGAGTGTATTAAAAAGAGCTTGTGCACAAGGGAGTCCACCTGAAAGGAGAAGTTGAGCTTCCCAAGGGGTTCTTGTGGATAACTTATATAGGGGCCTTGGTGTGGGTGTAGGGCAAGCATGTCAATCTCATGGCCCATGGGCTGCATGTGGTCCACAATGAATATTTTTGTGGCCCAGCCAATATACTGGTAACGATATATAAGAAACATTTTCAGATCCGGAAAGATGGCGACCGGCAGAAAGGTAGGAAGGGAGAGTGCGTGAGTGAGGGAGCTATAGAGGAGTGTGTGAGCGTGTGTGTGTATGTGTGTGAGTGAAATAGGGACAGTTAGATCCTGCAGGTCTTTCAAGGGGCTGCCAATCCAGGCAGTCATAGATGGCAAAGCCCTGCTGCCACTGCAAACACTCCAGGGAGGACACCAGCGGCTCAGAGACCATGCCATCTTGAAGAACAGAACGGCTTGAGACTAGGATCCTAGCCTTGCCACCACCCAGTCTGGTCTCGGTAGCAAACCAGAACCCTATAGCCACTCTGGTAGAAGACCTACGACCACAGCTACAGACCCAGGGACACCAAGACTCCAGGCACCCCGGCCACAGATTTCTGTGAGTCACAAAGCCAATCCCCTCCCCCACTGCCCCCCGCGGCAGCAGCATTGGAACTTCCAGACCCCAGCTGCACAAGAGGGCTTTCTGCACACACTCAGCAGCAGCAGCTCTGCCTGACTTTGAGCCTTGGTGTTGGACATCGGAAGTTTGTTTCCCGCGATGAGGCTCCACGGGCGGGGAGACTGGGCTGAATTTGAACCTAGGTGTACATCCTTGGGGAGACTGTTTTCTGGGACCAGATCCCACGCCCACGCAGGGCAGGGAGACAGCACTGAATTTGAGTCTGGACGTGCAAACTCGAACTCAGGGAATTTGTTTCCCGTGACTAGGCTCTGCACCCAGGCAGGGAGACTGTGCTGAATTTGAGCCTGGGTGCGCATCCTCAAGGGAGACTGTTTTCTGGGACCAGATCCTGTGCCCACACAGGGCAGGGAGACAGAGCTGAGTTTGAGTCTGGATGTGCAAACTTGGGGAATTTGTTCCCCGTTACTGGGCTCCGTGCCCAGGTGGGCAGACTATGCTGAGTTTGGGCCTGGGTGCGCATTGTTGGGGAAACTGTTTTCTGTGACCGGATCCTGTGCCCATACAGGGAGACAGCGCTGAATTTGTTCCTGGGGGTGCAAACCCAGGGAGTTTCCCATGACCAGACCCTGCACCCTAGAAGAGCAGCTGCGCTGAATTTGAACCTGGACACGGGAACCCGGGGAATTTGTTGCCCTCACCCAGGCTCCATGCCCAGGTAGGGAGGGTGTGCTGAATTTGAGCCTATGGGAGCAACCTTGGGGAGATTGTTTTCCGCGACCGGGTCCCGCGTCGACATGGGGAGACAGTGCTGAATTTGAGCCTGGGGGCATGAACCCGGTGTTTGCTTCCCATGACCAGACCTGGCACCCAAACAGGGAGGCTGCGCTGAATTTGAACCTGAAGGTGCAAACTCAGGGAGTTTGTTCCCCGCAACCAGACCCCGTGCCCATGCAGGGGGGCAGCACTGAATTTGAACCTCGGTGCATGAACACGGACAGTCTGCTTCCTGAAGTGCACTCCCACGTGACCAGACCCCACACCCACACTGAGCGGCAGTGCCACCTCACTTTGATTCAGGGCAAGTACACACAAAAGGCTGTTTTCTGCAGGGCAGGAGTGGACCTCCTGCCAAAACAGTGCGACTGTGCAACCTGGTCTCCAAAGCAGATCAGGGACCCTGAATCTCTACGCAAGAGGCAGCAATGAACATCAGTGACTAGACACTGTTTCTCATTGCGTGCACCTGATCCCTGATTCCAGTACATTCACACTAAGAGTCAGCGACTCCAATCCTATGAGCACATAGGGACCCTGATTCTTGGTGCAAGACAGCACCAAGCAACTCTGATACTTGATTCTCGGTGCGGACACAGGGAGCCTCTGACTCCTGACACACACTAGGAGACTTTGATTTTTGGCACACCCCAGCAGGTTCTCTGTTTCAACGTGGTTCAGGCAGGGTCCCTGATTCTAGGTGCACACACGAGGCCACACCAAGCGCCTGAGACTCAACCTGGGGCGAGCATGGCTCCCACCAACCCACAGCAGCCACGCGTCTTGGTGTCAGAGCTCTTCAGTGACACTTGGGGGGTGCAAAACTCCCACTGTACACAGCCCAGGCCCCTGCAACTTGATATTTGAACCTTCTGGTGATAGTAAGAATGGGGAGACAACGAAACAATCCCCAGAGGAAAGAAAATGAGGAATCGCCAAGAAAGGAAATAAGTGAAACGGAAGCATGCAACATGACAGAAAAAGAATTCAGAGAAATGGTCACACAGTTCATACACCAGATGGACGAG
>NW_006288363.1:49974-50739 GCF_000327345.1 Myotis davidii
AGTGACAGCAAAATACTCAAACACTTGGAAGCTGAATAGCATGTTATTAAATATTGATTGGGTTACCAATGAGATCAACGAAGAAATTAAAAACATCCTGGAAACTAATGACAATGAAAACACAACAATCCAAAACCTATGGGACACAATGAAAGCAGTCCTGAGAGGGAAGTTCATAGCTCTACAGGCCTACCTCAAAAAAAAAAACAAGAAAAAATGGTAGTAAAACATCTAACTCTACAACTCAAAGAATCAGGAAGAGAGCAATAAGAAAAGCCCAGAGTGAGCAAAAGGAAGAAGATAATAAAGATTAGAGAAGAAATAAATGACATAGAGACCAAAAAAACAATACAAAAGATCAATGAAACCAAGGGCTGGTTCTTCGGAAGGATAAACAAGATTGATGAACCTCTAGCCAGGCTCACCATGAAGCAAAGAGAGAGGACCCAAATAAACAAAATCAGAAATGAAAGAAGCGAAATAACAACAGACCCCACAGAAATACAAATGATTGTTAAAAAATACTATGAACAACTCTACTCCAACAAACTAGACAACCTGGAGGAAATGGACATAAACTCAATTAGGAATAATCTAAAGATCTAAGTAGGCCAATAACAATGGAAGAAATTGAAGCAGTCATCAAAAAGCTCCCAGCAAACAAAAGCCCAGGTCCCGACAGCTTCACAGGGGAGTTTTACCAAACATTCAAGGAAGAACTAAAACCTATACTCCTCAGACTATTCCCAAAAATTCAAGAGGAAA
>NW_006288363.1:52881-54130 GCF_000327345.1 Myotis davidii
CTTAAAAAATATTTTTATTGATTTTAGAGAGGAAGGGAGAGGGAGTGAGAGATAGAAACATAAAGGATGAGAGAGAGAGAGAGAGAAAGAATCTTTGATTGGCTGCCTCCTGAACCCCCCACACTGGGGATCGGGCCACAACCCGGGCATGAGCCCTGACAGGGAATAGAACCATGACCTCCTGGTTCATAGGTCGATGCTCAACCACTGAGCCATGCTGGCCAGGCAGCTGTTGTCATTTTTAATTTGACAATCTAAGAAAAAAGGGACCAGTGCCCCTGACTAGTCAGGGATTGCACGTTTTAAAAAACTTGTGGCACTGGTACATCTACACAATGGAATACTACGCCGCAGTAAAAAAGAAGGAATTTTTACCATTTGCAACAGCATGGATGGAACTGGAGAGCATTATGCTAAGTGAAATAAGCCAGTCAATGAAAGAAAAATACCATATGATCTCACTCATTTATGGATAATAAAGACCATTATAACCTGATGAACAAAAATAGATACAAAGGCACTGCAGCATTGAACAGACTGTAAACTACAGCAGGGAGGGTTGGGGCGGGGTTGAGGGTGGGGGTTAAGATTAACCGAAGGACTTGTATGCATGCATATAAGCATAACCAATGGACACAAGACACTGAGGGGTAGGAGAGGCTGGAGAAAGGTCAAGGGGCAAAAAAAAGGGAGACATATATAATACTCTTTATAATACCTTAGGCAATAAAAATTAAAAAACAACAACAAAAACCACAATGAGATATATTTTTATTAAATTTATTCATGTATATATTTACTCATAAAAAAGAAACATTTCCATAAATATTTTGTAACTTAATTTTTACAATAGCTTGTTATACATAATCTATACTAATAAAAGTAATATGCTAATTAGACTGGGACACCTTCCGGACACCTTCTGGATGTCCTTACATACAAAGCTGGGGACTTGGCTGGCCTACAGACTGCCCCCAAACAGCCCTCAGCCCCTTGCCCAGGCCGGCCACACCCCCCAGTGGGGACCCTCACCCCAATGGGGTCGTGGCCAGCCTGCAAATGGCCATCAGCCCCTCACCCAGGCTGGCTACGCTCCCCTATGGGACCCTCACCCCAATGGGGGCATGGCCAGCCTGCAAACGGCCATCAGCCCCTTGCCCAGGCCAGCCATGCCCCCAGTGAGGACCCCCACCCTGATCTGGGACCCCCTTCAGGGCAAACCAGCCAGCCCCCACCCATGCACCAGGCA
>NW_006288363.1:54326-54947 GCF_000327345.1 Myotis davidii
GGCCAGCAAGGGACAGTGGGGGGCAATCAGACAGGCAGGAGGGGCAGTTGGGGGTGATCAGGCCAGCAGGGGGAAGCAGTTGGGGGCGAGCAGGCTGGCGAGGGGAAACAGTTGGGGGCAAGAAGGCCAGTGGGGTGGGCAGTTGGGGGAGAGCAGGCTGGCAGGCAGAGTGGTTACGGCCATCAGCCCCTTGCCCAGGCCAGCCATGCCCCCAGTGAGGACCCCCACCCTGATCTGGGACCCCCTTCAGGGCAGACTAGCCAGCCCCACCCGTGCACCAGGCCTCTATTCTATACTAATAAAAGGGTAATATGCTATTTAGACCAGGAGACCTTTTGGACGTCCTTCTGGACAAAACCATGGTGGTGAGGCCGAGGCAGAGGCGATTAGGGGCAATCAGGCCACCGGGGGTTCAGTTAGGGCAAGCAGTCTGGCAGGGGGTAGTTGGGAGCAATCAGGCCAGCAAGGGGGACAGTTGGGGGCAATCAGACAGGCAGGAGGGGCAGTTGGGGGTGATCAGGCCAGCAAAGGGGGGCAGTTGGGGGTGAGAAGGCCAGTGGGGGGGCAGTTGGGGGCAAGCAGGCTGGCAGGCAGGTGAGCGGTTAGGAGCAAGCAAAAGCA
>NW_006288363.1:55039-58637 GCF_000327345.1 Myotis davidii
TTGGATTGCAAGAAGGATGTATGACTGCCTGTGGAATCAGGCCTAAAACTGGCAGTCAGACATCCCCTGAGGAGTCCCAGATTGAAGAGGGTGCAGGCTGGGCTGAGGGACACCCACCTTGTGCATTAATTTCGTGCATCAGGCTACTAGTTATTAATGAACTACAATGTTCACTAATGACTGATTACTATAATTGTGTTGCATTCATTTACCTTACACGCAGGCGCACCATTTCTCTCCACTAATACTAGCAGTGAATATTTTAGCAGCTGATTGCCAGGTCATTAGTCTTGAACTGACTTGTTTCGTGTGTGTAACAGGAAATATTTTGCTTTTGGAGAACAAGAAAAATAGATTTATTTGCATTACACTTATTTGTGCAGCTATTCAGTGTCTGGTAAGTTAATGTTCAAGAAAAAATATTAATTTTATTAAAATGTTTTATTATTTTATGTTAACGATTACTCATTTATTTCAGCCCTTTGTATTCAGCATGTGTCTATTAAAATCAACTTATGCTTCTATGAAAATTGAAGCTTTTGTTTTTTTTGTGGCCCACATAAACTTAAACCTTGCTTATTTGGCCCATGCTAGTCTTTGAGTTTGACATGCTTGGTGTAGGGCTTGGGAATAATTATTCTCTGGTGGTGGTTGATCCTGTAGTCATAAGATGTTTTCCATGGTCAGTGGATCACTCAAAGGGCCTGTAAAATAATGCTCATACAAACATTCTGGTTATCATTTAATTGATTTAAAAAAACCTTGCAGAACATGATGTTAAGAAATCATTATACATTCTTTCCTTTAAGGATGTGGTTAGGTTAATTTCAACTATGGCATTTTACTGAAAGCGAGGAGTCATAGGCCTCTAAAATGGAGTTCTTTCAGTCAAGATGGAGTCCAGATGTTACCCCTATATTGTCTCAATTATTCTTTTCTATTTCTAAAATCATTATCCTTATTACTAAAGGCTCGGTGCACGAAATTTGTGCACGGGATGGGGGGTGTCCCTCAGCCCAGCCTGCACCCCTCCAATACGGGACCCCTCAGGGGATGTCCGACTGCCAAGATCGGGCCTAAACTGACAGTCAGATATCCCTCTCGCAATCTGGGACCTTTGGCTCCTAACCGCTCACCTGCCTACCTGCCTCATTGCCCCTAACTGCCTCTGCTTGCTAGTCTGACCACCCCTAACCACCTCTGCCTTGGCCCCCACCAACATGACTTTGTCCAGAAGGATGTCTGGTTTAATTAGCATATTACCCTTTTATTAGTATAGATAGCTGTAAGTTTTAATTACTTTTAACATGGCAACCTGTTAACAAATTATTGATATAGGCTGTTTAATTTCCTCAAGATTATGAATTGCAAGTGGAATGAAGCAACATTTCCAGTTGACATATGGATCCACAGGTAATGCAATGTCTTAAATTAAGCTTGTGACAATTAAACCAATAAACTGTAGCAATAATAAAAATTTTAATAAAGTTCAACCACAGAATGTTCATCTCAATATATGCTGGAATCTATATACCTTAAGTAAAAGGGTAATTATTTGAAATAGGTACCAAGAAAATAATGAATTTGGGCAAGACTGGGTCTTTTTAAAGCTCATAACATAACTAGAAAGTAGCTTAATAGCCTGAACCACAGTCATAACTTCTAACCAAGAGATTATAAAAGTCATAAATAAAATCACCATGTTATATGACAGAACTTCGAATGCTAATGTAGAAAGAACATTGGTAAGTATTGGGGTCCAGCCCCAGCAGGTCCAGGGGTTCCCAAGGTGTGGCTGAAGGACACAGAGACAGCGTTCAGTTGATCAGCAGCCTATCATAGTTCTCTAGTCAGGTTCTCCAGCCAGGTTCTGTCTTTATTCTCCTGTTACATCTGTATTTATACCATTTGATTTTAATCCTATCTATTCTATTCCAAAGGTTAGGGCGTTTGTTATCTCCATTCCGAGGTCACTACTCTACTGTTCTGTTAAGCTACAAGGAAGTAACTGAAGGAGATTATCCTAAGTAAAGATTATGTAGCTTAAGCATGATTGTTTGTAGTTAAGGTGATTAACTACCCGCCTGGCACTTAGTTAAGGGGTTTTACTGATTTATTCCCTTCTTTAGTCCTGTTAATCACTAACTCCAGGGAAAAATCCCCACCTGGGGAAACAACCTTTCTCAGGGAGGTGGTCCTGGTTAAAACACATAGCACTAAGAGGGGGAGCAAACAAATGCCATATACATCAGGTCCCTTGAAACATAAGCTGTGCAAATGTTTCTTCCCTGCAGTGACTGTGTCAAGCAGCAAGGGTGGACCGGCTTCTGGCAGGTAAGAATAAACTTTCTGTGCTTTCACATTTTGGTATATAGTTGGATCTCCCAAAACATAAGCAAAGACTGCAATCCAAATTTAAATTACTGTAAAGAAATAAAATACTGGTAATTTTGAAGGTGGTGGTGGAGTAGGTGGAGGTTGCACTTACCTCCTCCTAAGACCAATCTGGAATTACAACTAAATCATAGAACAATTGACCTGACTAATCAACTAAGAACTGGCTAACACAAATCTTATAACCAAGGATGTACAGAAGCCGCATTGAGATGGGTAGGAATGGTGGAGATGAAAAAGGGCTGGCCCCACTCCCAGGGACGGCAGCTGAGAATCTGAAAGGATATCTCAGCTGCAAAGATTCCTCCTGAGGAACTTGGAGTCTCAACCGCATATAAGGCTCCCCAGCCCAGAGCACCAGAGCTGGGAAGAGGAGCCCACATAACATCTGGCTGTGAGAATCAGCAAGGATTCTGTCCACCAGGGAAAGACAGGAGTCCCTTTAAAGGGCCAACACACAAAAGCTCATTTTCAGCCACTCACCCTTGGCTCCAGCAGAGGGCAGGTGGCTCACAGAGGAATAGGGTCATGGGAGAGAGACTAGGTTGTAGAAGGAGCATTGAAGGGTCAGCCACCAGGGTCCGCATGCTAAGTCACATACACTGCAGAACCCATCTTTCTTGTTCAAGCACTCACCTCCATATGGCATCAGTCTGGGAGAATCCAGAAGCCCCACCCTCCTAACTCCCTATTGCCCCACCCTGTAGAGCTTATACCCTGCAGAGGACTCAGCTGTCTGTGCCCAGTGTGTAGAGATTTGGATAGATTCAGTGGGTTTCAGACACTGAGTTGTGTGGCTCTTGGGCAGGGCTCATTCCCCCCACCTTCCCACAAGCCTCACAGGAGCCACTCCCTCATAGAAGTTCGATTAGACCCACCTTCTGGACTCCTGGCAACCCCGCCCTGCCAACATTGGGATCTATAGAAGGTCCAGGCAGAATCCAGAATAGACACTTGTATGGCTGGCTCTAGGATTGGGGTCACCTTTCCCTTGCATGCCCAACGTCTGCAGAGCCCTCCCTTCACACAGCCAAATCTTGGTCTGTTTGGGGCTAATAAACTCTGCTGGCCTCACCCTAAAGTCTCCCTGAGACCCCATCCCACCACAAAGGTCCAAAGGGTTCATCTATCTTCAGTGTACCCTGGGACTTTTGCTGAGTGGACTTACACCCAGCACTGGCACCGAGTTTGAATCTGTATCAAC
>NW_006288363.1:62882-65499 GCF_000327345.1 Myotis davidii
ATCGCTACATAATAATAAAAGGATTGATACAACAAGAGTATATAACACTTATAAATATATATGCATCCAAAATAGTAGCACCTAAATATATGAAAAAATTTTGGTGGAATTTAAGGGAGAGATCTACATCAATAGAATCATAGTAGGGGACTTCTAACACCCCACTGTCAACAATGAATAGATCTTCCAGACAAATTATCAACAAGGAAACAGCAACCTTAAACAACATACTAGACAAGATGGATTAAATTGATATCTACAGAATATTTTATCCCAAAGCTGCAGAATATACATTCTTCTCAAGTGCATATGGAACATTCTCAAAGATAAACCACATGTTAGGACACAAAAGAAGTTTCAATAAATTTAAGAAGATTGAAATCATATCAAGCACCTTCACTGACAACAATAGCATGAAACTAGAAATCAACCACGACAAAAAAAACACACAACAACTCTCAAAACACATAGAGGCTAAATAGCATGTTATTAAACAACTAGAAGCCTGGTGCATGAAATTCATGCACTTGGGGGCGTTCCTCAGCCCAGCCTGTGCCCTCTTGTAGTTGGGAGCCCTCGGGGGACATGTGACTGCCATGGAGGCAGGAGAGGCTCCAGCCACTGCTGCTGCATTCTCCAGCTGTGAGCCCAGCTCAGGGCTTCTGGCTGAGTGGCACTTTCCTTCTGGGAACACTGACCACCAGGGGACAGCTCCTGCATTGTGGCCTCACCCTAAAGTCTCCCTGAGACCCCATCCCACCACAAAGGTCCAAAGGGTTCATCTATCTTCAGTGTACCCTGGGACTTTTGCTGAGTGGACTTACACCCAGCACTGGCACCGAGTTTGAATCTGTATCAACATTACCAATGAGATAAAGGGAGTAATAAAAAAATTACCTGGAAACAAACAAAACGAACACACAGCCACTCAAAATCTATGAGACACAGCAAAAGCAGTCCTGAGACCTCATGCAACTTAAGTGCCACCAGCAGTTTTTTAAGCGACTGAGCCTAACAGGCAGCTGGCAGGTGGAGGCAGATCTCAGAGTGCCTTGGGCCTTTTGCTGACCTGCCCCGAGGCTTAGTGCCAGTGGAAGCCAGCCTTGGTACCCAGCTTGACGCTTCCCATGTTCACCCAAGCCCAGTAAGGCAGCCACAAACTAAATTGTTTTGTAGCTCCAAACAGGTAGCCCAGGGCCAGTCACAGGCAGCATCTAACATTGACTTCCACCAGAGACTCTCCCAAAAGGCCCCAGAACCAACTGGTGGCCTGTGAGGTCCGAAAGGTTGGTGACCGCTGCTTTAGACCACATAAGAGAAGGACCCAATTAGCTCCACAGGTAGCATATTCAAAGGGAGATCTGATAGGTACCAGACCCTGCTGGGGTGAATTCTGTTTTGTGTGGTCAGCATCCACACAGAAACTTGTACACGGTTGATCTTCATATTCAGCCAGCCTGTGAGGAGACCCAGGCACAGAGAAGCCAATAGAAATCAAAACAACTACAACAGGAGGACTAACATAACCCACACAAGGGACATTCCTAGAGCACCTTGCTGGGGTGATCAGGTAGACTGTACTACAGAGCACCATAGGACACCTATAACATAAGACTATTATACCAAGACTTGGAGACATGGCAGGACTACCTAATACATGTGAACAAATACAGAGGCAGCCAAAATGGAGAGACAAAGAAACATGACCCAAATGAAAGAACAGAAGAAATCCCTAGAAAAAGGACTAAGTGGAATGAAGGCAAGCAAGGTACCAGATAGAGAGTTCAGAACAATGATTATAAGAATGCTCAAAAAACTTAGGGGGGAAATGGATGAACACAGTGAGACCTTACATACATAGTAAATATAGCCCTGGCCAGTTGCCCAGTGGTTAGAGAGACCATCAGCCTACAGACCAAAGGATCACAGGTTCCTGTACCCAATCTGAACCTGCAGGAAACTCCCTTAGGAAGAACTAGAGTTTGAGTCTCTGGTAGAAACTAGGAGTTTGGCTTTGAAGCAGAGACTAATTTCCCCTCATTGAGTGTCCTACTGTGCAATCTCTAAGTAGGGGGCCCATTAGTCCAAGTTAGGTTAGCCTGGTCTACCCTAAACACTTTCTTTGGAAAGCCCTGGAGGGAGACCAGGCAACATCAGAGGGGAGGCAGAGTAGCTGATGGGTGGAGGCTGACTTCAGGGAGCCTCAGACCATTCACAGATCTGCTCCCAGCTCTACACTAAAATAAGCCATTTGCACATATTGGTACCTCCTATGAACATACAGGTCTAGCAGAAGCAGACAAAAAATGTGAATACATGGTGATAAAGGTTTACTGCCATAGACATCCAACCTGAAGGGTTAATGATTGTGCCACTGAGCCCATCAGGACACCTCAAGACTGTACCTGTATAGCATATTGCACACCATGGTTGGGGTTGAGCCTCACAGTCAACCAGCCTTATGGTCAATTCCAACCTCAAAAGGGCCATCAGCAATCAAGACCAAATTACAACAGGAGGGTCCAAACAACCCACACAAGAGACGTTCCTAGAGCACCCAGCTCAGGAGAACAAGGAGACTACACCACTGGAAGCTGCAGGACACCTACAACACAGG
>NW_006288363.1:68631-69978 GCF_000327345.1 Myotis davidii
GCCCCTGCCCTTGGGCTCACCAGCCATGAGCCTGGCTTCTGGCTGAGCGGCACTCCTTGTGTGGGAGCGTATTGACCACAAGGGGGCAGCTCCTGTGTTGAGCGTCTGCCCCCTGCTGGTCAGTGTGTGTCATAGTAACCAGTCGTTCCATCGTTCAGTCGATTTGCATATTAGCCTTTTATTATATAGGATGAATGGATTACCAATGAGATAAAGGGAGTAATAAAAAAATTACCTGGAAACAAACAAAACGAACACACAGCCACTCAAAATCTATGAGACACAGCAAAAGCAGTCCTGAGAGAGAAGGTCATAGCTTTACAGGCCTATCTCAAGAAGCAAGATAAATCTCTAGTAAACATTCTACAGCTAAAAGAATTGGAAAGTGGAAAAGCCCAGAGTAAGTAAAAGTAAGAAAATAATAAAGATCAGAGAAGAAATAAATCAACATTGACTTCCACCAGAGACTCTCCCAAAAGGCCCCAGAACCAACTGGTGGCCTGTGAGGTCCGAAAGGTTGGTGACCGCTGCTTTAGACCACATAAGAGAAGGACCCAATTAGCTCCACAGGTAGCATATTCAAAGGGAGATCTGATAGGTACCAGACCCTGCTGGGGTGAATTCTGTTTTGTGTGGTCAGCATCCACACAGAAACTTGTACACGGTTGATCTTCATATTCAGCCAGCCTGAGGATTGACCCAGGCACAGAGAAGCCAATAGAAATCAAAACAACTACAACAGGAGGACTAACATAACCCACACAAGGGACATTCCTAGAGCACCTTGCTGGGGTGATCAGGTAGACTGTACTACAGAGCACCATAGGACACCTATAACATAAGACTATTATACCAAGACTTGGAGACATGGCAGGACTACCTAATACATGTGAACAAATACAGAGGCAGCCAAAATGGAGAGACAAAGAAACATGACCCAAATGAAAGAACAGAAGAAATCCCTAGAAAAAGGACTAAGTGGAATGAAGGCAAGCAAGGTACCAGATAGAGAGTTCAGAACAATGATTATAAGAATGCTCAAAAAACTTAGGGGGGAAATGGATGAACACAGTGAGACCTTACATACATAGTAAATATAGCCCTGGCCAGTTGCCCAGTGGTTAGAGAGACCATCAGCCTACAGACCAAAGGATCACAGGTTCCTGTACCCAATCTGAACCTGCAGGAAACTCCCTTAGGAAGAACTAGAGTTTTTGCTTTGACAGAGACTAATTTCCCCTCATTGAGTGTCCTACTGTGCAATCTCTAAGTAGGGGGCCCATTAGTCCAAGTTAGGTTAGCCTGGTCTACCCTAAACACTTTCTTTGGAAAGCCCTGGAGGGGGAG
>NW_006288363.1:73317-75470 GCF_000327345.1 Myotis davidii
TCAACTGGAGATATTTTCCCATTGGCTTTTTAGGGAGAGGAGAAGAAAGAGGGAAAGACAGAGAGAAACATCAATGTGAGAGAAACATAGCAATTGGTTGCTTCCCGCATGAGCCCTGACCAGGGCCCAGGCCAGGGAGGAGCCTGCAACCAAGGTACGTGCCCTTGACTGGAATCAAACCTGGGACCATTTGGTCCACAGGCTGACACCTGCATTCTTGTGTGGAGTTTTCCTTTCACACGGCCAAATCTTGGTCTTCTTGTGCCTGGAACTCACCCTGACAACTCCCAGTAACCCCCTCCCTACCACAATGGTCCACAAGTACCTGGTGGGTAGCAGCTGGCCTTAGTATACTTTGGGACTTTTGCTAAATGGACTCAGACTGAGCACTGGCATTGAGTTTGAATCTGTGAAAACTACTCACACCTACCTGGTGACTCACTAAGAAACTACCTCATGCAACTTAAGTGCCACCAGCAGTTTTTTAAGCGACTGAGCCTAACAGGCAGCTGGCAGGTGGAGGCAGATCTCAGAGTGCCTTGGGCCTTTTGCTGACCTGCCCCGAGGCTTAGTGCCAGTGGAAGCCAGCCTTGGTACCCAGCTTGACGCTTCCCATGTTCACCCAAGCCCAGTAAGGCAGCCACAAACTAAATTGTTTTGTAGCTCCAAACAGGTAGCCCAGGGCCAGTCACAGGCAGCATCTAACATTGACTTCCACCAGAGACTCTCCCAAAAGGCCCCAGAACCAACTGGTGGCCTGTGAGGTCCGAAAGGTTGGTGACCGCTGCTTTAGACCACATAAGAGAAGGACCCAATTAGCTCCACAGGTAGCATATTCAAAGGGAGATCTGATAGGTACCAGACCCTGCTGGGGTGAATTCTGTTTTGTGTGGTCAGCATCCACACAGAAACTTGTACACGGTTGATCTTCATATTCAGCCAGCCTGAGGATTGACCCAGGCACAGAGAAGCCAATAGAAATCAAAACAACTACAACAGGAGGACTAACATAACCCACACAAGGGACATTCCTAGAGCACCTTGCTGGGGTGATCAGGTAGACTGTACTACAGAGCACCATAGGACACCTATAACATAAGACTATTATACCAAGACTTGGAGACATGGCAGGACTACCTAATACATGTGAACAAATACAGAGGCAGCCAAAATGGAGAGACAAAGAAACATGACCCAAATGAAAGAACAGAAGAAATCCCTAGAAAAAGGACTAAGTGGAATGAAGGCAAGCAAGGTACCAGATAGAGAGTTCAGAACAATGATTATAAGAATGCTCAAAAAACTTAGGGGGGAAATGGATGAACACAGTGAGACCTTACATACATAGTAAATATAGCCCTGGCCAGTTGCCCAGTGGTTAGAGAGACCATCAGCCTACAGACCAAAGGATCACAGGTTCCTGTACCCAATCTGAACCTGCAGGAAACTCCCTTAGGAAGAACTAGAGTTTGAGTCTCTGGTAGAAACTAGGAGTTTGGCTTTGAAGCAGAGACTAATTTCCCATCATTGAGTGCCTGACTGTGTAATCCCCAAGCAGGGGGTCCACTAGTAGACATGGACACAAACAGCTATCAGAGAAGTAACTACACACATGTACACACAATGTCTGAGAGCCTCTTGCATCTGAAACCCATCCAGAAGGACCCAGAACAAACACAACCAGTGGTGGGCTTCAGGCTACACCAGAGTTCAATTCAACTAAGCCCATAAATGGCACACAGAAAGGTGGATTCTGGCAGGCTCCAGACCCTGCTGGGAATAACTCCACCTTGAACCCTTGAACGGCCATCCCCTGCAGAGCAGCTCATACATGGTGATAAAGTTTAAACCCTTTAAACACCTAGCCTGAAGGGTTAAGGATTGTATCACTGAACCAATCAAGACACCTGGAGACTACACCTGCAAGGCAGTTTGCACACATTGGTCAAGGTTGAGCCTCATAGTCAACCAGCCTAAGGGTGAATCTCACCCATGAAAGGGCCAACAGTAATGAAGTCCCAGTCACAATAGGAACAGTCAAACAATCCACACTAGAGACATTCCTAGAGCACCCAGCTCAGGAGATCAAGGAGACTGCATCACTCTGTCCCACGGGACACCTAATACACAAGGACACCCCACCAAACTGGGAG
>NW_006288363.1:79326-81251 GCF_000327345.1 Myotis davidii
AAGAGGGTTGACGGCTGAGGACATGGTTGTCTTTTTCAATCGGGAGGGAGTCTCAAGCTCTGAGTTCCAGTTCTGGGCAAGTCTCTGGGGACCCAGACTCATACGGGAGAAACTGGACTGTCTGGCATCGGTCGGAACTCGAGAACAGCTTTCTCTCGAGGGTGCTTGCAGCGATTGCCGGGACACTGAGAAGCAGGGCCTAGTTCAGAACAATGATTATAAGAATGCTCAAAAAACTTAGGGGGGAAATGGATGAACACAGTGAGACCTTACATACATAGTAAATATAGCCCTGGCCAGTTGCCCAGTGGTTAGAGAGACCATCAGCCTACAGACCAAAGGATCACAGGTTCCTGTACCCAATCTGAACCTGCAGGAAACTCCCTTAGGAAGAACTAGAGTTTGAGTCTCTGGTAGAAACTAGGAGTTTGGCTTTGAAGCAGAGACTAATTTCCCCTCATTGAGTGTCCTACTGTGCAATCTCTAAGTAGGGGGCCCATTAGTCCAAGTTAGGTTAGCCTGGTCTACCCTAAACACTTTCTTTGGAAAGCCCTGGAGGGAGACCAGGCAACATCAGAGGGGAGGCAGAGTAGCTGATGGGTGGAGGCTGACTTCAGGGAGCCTCAGACCATTCACAGATCTGCTCCCAGCTCTACACTAAAATAAGCCATTTGCACATATTGGTACCTCCTATGAACATACAGGTCTAGCAGAAGCAGACAAAAAATGTGAATACATGGTGATAAAGGTTTACTGCCATAGACATCCAACCTGAAGGGTTAATGATTGTGCCACTGAGCCCATCAGGACACCTCAAGACTGTACCTGTATAGCATATTGCACACCATGGTTGGGGTTGAGCCTCACAGTCAACCAGCCTTATGGTCAATTCCAACCTCAAAAGGGCCATCAGCAATCAAGACCAAATTACAACAGGAGGGTCCAAACAACCCACACAAGAGACGTTCCTAGAGCACCCAGCTCAGGAGAACAAGGAGACTACACCACTGGAAGCTGCAGGACACCTACAACACAAGGTCACCCCACCAAGAGTAGAGTCATAGCAGTCCTTTCTAAAAGAGAAACAAACACAAGGAGACAGGTAAAATGGGGAGATAAAAGCAAGCAAACAAAACAGGCTCCAAATGAAAGGACAGGAGGAGACTCCAGAAAAAGAGCCAAATGAAATGGAGGCAAGCAATTGATCAGATAGAGAATTCAAAGTAACTGTTGGCGTTGGTGGTATAGTGGTGAGCATAGCTGCCTTCCAAAGTAATGGTTATAAGAATGCTCAAGGAAACTGGTTAGAGCAACAACACAATTAAGAAGGATATAAAAACTATGAAAAATAATCAGGTGGAAATGCAAATTGCCATATCTGAAATACAGTATACACTGGAAGGAATTGTCAGTCGACTGGATGAGGCACAAGATTGATTCAGTGAAACAGAAGACAAAATAGAAAAAAAATCACTCAATCATAACAGAAAAAAGACAAAATATTTTAAAAGCAGGAGCGTCTCTACTAAAATAGCCTAGGTAGCATCACACCCTCACATCATCACAAGATGGCTGTCACAGATGGCTTTCACAAGATGGCCACACACACAGCGGAGGCAGAGCCTGATGGCTGCTCCATGCGGTGAAGCCTGGGAGTCCTGCAACTCTGCGCGGCATGGAGGAGGCTGGTTCCAGAGTCTCCACCACCTCGTGCAGAGGAGGCGGGTTGTAGCAGGGGAGGGCAGTTGTGGGTGATCAGGCCAGCAGGGAGGGCAGTTGTGGGTAATCAGGCCGGCAGGGGAGGGCAGTTATGGGCGATCAGACCAGCAGGGGAGGGCAGTTGTGGGTGATCAGGCCAGCAGGGAGGGCAGTTATGGGCGATCAGGCCAGCAGGGGAGGGCAGTTGGGGGGGATCAGGCCAGCAG
>NW_006288363.1:85515-86180 GCF_000327345.1 Myotis davidii
GCTTGGGAAGAAGATGGGTGTGTGGTTGGTGGGCAGTGGGCAGCACTAAAAAGTGTGGAGACAGACTTTCAGAGCATGCTGAGTCCCAGGACCTGCTTTTCTTCGGAACAAGGCATGGTCCCATGTAGCTGGGTCTGTAGTGAGATAGAGAATTCAAAGTAACTGTTGGCGTTGGTGGTATAGTGGTGAGCATAGCTGCCTTCCAAAGTAATGGTTATAAGAATGCTCAAGGAAACTGGTTAGAGCAACAACACAATTAAGAAGGATATAAAAACTATGAAAAATAATCAGGTGGAAATGCAAATTGCCATATCTGAAATACAGTATACACTGGAAGGAATTGTCAGTCGACTGGATGAGGCACAAGATTGATTCAGTGAAACAGAAGACAAAATAGAAAAAAAATCACTCAATCATAACAGAAAAAAGACAAAATATTTTAAAAGCAGGAGCGTCTCTACTAAAATAGCCTAGGTAGCATCACACCCTCACATCATCACAAGATGGCTGTCACAGATGGCTTTCACAAGATGGCCACACACACAGCGGAGGCAGAGCCTGATGGCTGCTCCATGCGGTGAAGCCTGGGAGTCCTGCAACTCTGCGCGGCATGGAGGAGGCTGGTTCCAGAGTCTCCACCACCTCGTGCAGAGGAGGCGGGTTGT
>NW_006288363.1:90631-91935 GCF_000327345.1 Myotis davidii
CCACCAAGATTACTTTATCCAGAAAAGCTATCGTTCAGAATTGAAGGTCAGATAAAGAGCTTCACAGGTAAGGAAAAGCTAAAGGAGTTTATCACCACCAAACCAATATTATATGAAATGCTGAAAGGTATCCTTTAAGAAGAGGAAGAAGAAGAAAATGGTAAAGATACAAACTATGAACACCAAATACACATGTATCAACAAGTAAATCTAAAAATCAAGTGAATAAATAATCTGATGAACAGAAAAAAAAAGATCAATGAACTTTTAACCAGACTCATCCAGAAACAAAGAGAAAGAACCCCAATGTAGTCAGAAATGAAAGAGGAGAGAGAAAAACAGACATCACTATCTACCCCCTCTTCCCTGCTGTTTTCACAACTCAGGGATAATTGGCACCAAGGAGTCTCTAGTTAGTAGATAGTTCTGTTCCCTTCCCCTCCAAACAAGTCTCTTTTGAACTCTTCATAACTTTTTCACAGATGGCTTTCACAAGATGGCCACACACACAGCGGAGGCAGAGCCTGATGGCTGCTCCATGCGGTGAAGCCTGGGAGTCCTGCAACTCTGCGCGGCATGGAGGAGGCTGGTTCCAGAGTCTCCACCACCTCGTGCAGAGGAGGCGGGTTGTAGCAGGGGAGGGCAGTTGTGGGTACCTAGGACATCTATCGGACTGTCTCCTGAAAAATAAACAAACCATAGCCTTTCAAGACAGACCCGCTGGTATCTGTTCAACTTCAGCCCCAAATCCTCCTCCCTTCCTTGTAGCTTAGCCACAGCCAGGAGTCAAAAGGGGAAGCATCCTTTGTTTCTTGCCCTATATTGATTAGCAATGCACAGGCCCTTTCCTCTCTTGGAAAGTAAAAATAAACTTGCGAGAGTGATGTCTGACTCCTGGTTTAGGCCCGATATCTGCTGGATCAGGTCTAAATTGACAGTTGGACATTCCCCGAGGGGTCCCAGATTGGACCCTCTCTGCATCTCTTCTCTCTGTTGTGAATTCTTTCACAGCCCCTCTAGCCTGGCCAAATCCTAACAAGTATTATGTTAAATGTAATAAGCCAGTGAGAGAAAGACAAGTACCACATGCAGTTTAGGGAAACTGGGACAACAAAACATACCGATGTCCACATAATAGGGATACCAGAAGGAGAAGAAAGAAAGCAAGGGATAGAGAACTTGCTTGAAGAAATAATGACAGAAAACTTCCCTGATATCGGAAGAAAAAGCTCACATGGTCCAAAAAGCTCACATAGTCCCAAACAAGATGAACCCCAAAAGATTGATAACAAGACACATTACTG
>NW_006288363.1:92066-92733 GCF_000327345.1 Myotis davidii
GGCAGGAGCAGGGTGAAGGGGATCACTGCGGGGAGAAAAGTGTCTGTAATACTTTCAGCAGTAAAGTTAAATTAAAAAAAAATGTTTTTAAATGAAATGAGTTCCAAATAGGATAATGTTCTTATAACTTCAGGTACGTTACAAAGAATAATACTTTAGGACTATACAACTGGGAGGAAAAACTGTATTAGTTGGCTATTGAAAAAAAGTGATTCAGGTGCTGGCTTCAGCAGCACATGTACTAAAATTGGAATGCTAAGTGAAGATTAGCATGGCCCCTGTGCAAGGATGGCACCACAAAGAATCTTAAAGGCAGCAAGAGAGAAACAAGCAGTTACCTACAATGGAATTCCCATACGGCTGTCAGCTAATCTCTCAACAGAAACACTTCAGACCAGAAAGGATTGCATGAAGTATTCAAAGTAATTAAAAGCAATAATCTGTAACCAAGATTGCTCTATCCAGGAAGGCTATTATTTAAAATTGAAAGTGAAATAAAGAGCTTCCTAGACATAAGAAGACTAAAGGAGTTCATTACCACCAAACCAGCATTGCAAGAAATGCTAAAGGGACCACTTCAAGAAGAAGAAAAAGAGGGAGAGAAAGAGAGAGAGAGAGAGAGAGAGAGAGAGAGAGAGAGAGAGAGAGAGAAACTTAGCATTTAAAA
>NW_006288363.1:97496-98392 GCF_000327345.1 Myotis davidii
ACAAAGTCATGTAGCATTCTATAATTTTTAAAAAGTGATCCAGGAAAGCCTAAAGCAGTGATGGCGAACCTATGACACACGTGTCAGAAGTGACACGTGAACTCCTTTTGGTGACATGCATCGACAGAGACAAAAAAAATTGCATAATTCAAATATTTGTCTCTTGCAACTGCCAGAGTTTAAGAAGACTAAAGGAGTTCATTACCACCAAACCAGCATTGCAAGAAATGCTAAAGGGACCACTTCAAGAAGAAGAAAAAGAGGGAGAGAAAGAGAGAGAGAGAGAGAGAGAGAGAGAGAGAGAGAGAGAGAGAGAGAGAAACTTAGCATTTAAAAAATGGCTGTAAATAAGTACCTATTGCCTGGCCAGTGTTGCTCAGTTGGTTGGGTGTCATCCCATGCAGCAAGAGGTTGCTGGTTCAATTCTTGGTCAGGGCATATGCCTGGGTTATGGGCTCAACCCCCAGTAGGGACTGTGCAGGAGGCAGTGAGTTAATGTTTCACTTTCACATGTTTTTTTTCTCTTCCTCTCTCTGAAAATCAATAAAAATATTTTTAATTTTTTTAAATCTTCACTTGAGGATATTTTCCAAATGATTTTTAGAGAGAGGGAAGGACAGAGAGAAGTATTGATGTGAGAGAAACACATTGATTGGTTGCCTCCTGTACACACCCTGACCAGGGTCTGGGCCAAAGAGGAGCTTGCAACCAAGGTATGTGCCCTTGACCAGAATTGAACCTGGGACCCTTCAGTCTGCAGGCTGAGGCTCTATCCACTGAACAAAACCAGTTAGGGCAATAAAAATATTTTTAAATAAGTAAACAAATAGCTTTAAATGTAAATGGCTTAAATGCTCCAATCAAAAGACATATGGTAGCTGAATAAATAAGAAAAC
>NW_006288363.1:102961-104896 GCF_000327345.1 Myotis davidii
CACTTTCACATGTTTTTTTTATCTTCCTCTCTCTGAAAATCAATAAAAATATTTTTAATTTTTTTAAATCTTCACTTGAGGATATTTTCCAAATGATTTTTAGAGAGAGGGAAGGACAGAGAGAAGTATTGATGTGAGAGAAACACATTGATTGGTTGCCTCCTGTACACACCCTGACCAGGGTCTGGGCCAAAGAGGAGCTTGCAACCAAGGTATGTGCCCTTGACCAGAATTGAACCTGGGACCCTTCAGTCTGCAGGCTGAGGCTCTATCCACTGAACAAAACCAGTTAGGGCAATAAAAATATTTTTAAATAAGTAAACAAATAGCTTTAAATGTAAATGGCTTAAATGCTCCAATCAAAAGACATATGGTAGCTGAATAAATAAGAAAACGTGGAATGTAAAGAGACATTTTGAAACTAATTGTCAGCTGTTGAAAAAAGTTTCAATGAAAAGAAGGAATACATTTCTAGGCAGCTTTACCTCTATAAAAGCCAATCAAATTCCATCATTAAATTTGTAAGATGATCTACAAATTTAACATCAGCAAGTTACTGTATTGCTCACTCCACAGCTCAGCATGGAAAAGCCCTCAGTGATGGAGAATTTATTAAGGAAACATTTCTAAGATGTGCACCAGCTCAATTTCATGATATGAAAAATAAAGATGATATTATTAAAAGAATTTCTGAGTTACCACTCAATAAAAATACTATCAAAGACAGAATAATAGATCTTAACAAAAATGTACAACATCAATTAAAAAAGACTTAAATAGTTGTAAATATTTTTTGATTTCTCTTGATGAAACTACTAATGTCACATCAAATGCTCGGTTGGTCATTATTGCTAGCTATTCTGATGGTCTCACAATGAAAGAAGAGTTGATAAAGTTAGAATCAGTGCCAATAAGTACATAAAGAAACGAAATATGTAAGGTTGTTATAAAAACATTCAGTGACCTAAACATCGATATCTCTAAAATTGTGTCAGTCACGACAGATGGGGCACCAAATATGGTGGGAAAAAATGTGGGATTCCTGAAATTGTTTATGGAAGCTATTAGACATCCACTTGTACCTTTTCATTGCATTATCCATCAGGAGGTGTTGTGTGCCAAATCGGGATTCTCAGCATTGCTTGAGCGATTTGTGGAGTGCTTTGAAGAAATTACGGTATTTATTGAGAATAAGGATCTGGCAAACTTTCCTCAGATCAATGATCATAAGTGGGTCAGCAATTTGATGGTTTTTACAGATCTCTCTGTGCATATGAATGAACTGAACTGAACTGAACTTAAAATTACAAGGTTTTGGCAAAAGTATTATATTTGGAAACATCAAATCTTTGAAAGTAAACTTAAAATTTTCAAGCAAGATATTGAAACTAAAACTTATAAGCATTTTCCTCAGATAAAAAAGTATTTCGAGAAGGCCACTACAACGAGTGTAATGGAGTCCATACTTATGTACCAGAATATAGTAAACTCCTTATTTGAACAGTTCAGCGAAAGATTCGACCAATTTAGAAGCCAGGAACAGACCATTAAAATAATTAAGTATCTGGGTGTAGTTGTTTACAGTATTTTGGAATTAAAGGATTTCCTATGGATGCAAATTGACGATTTAGAGATGCAACTTGCAGATCTTCAAGGTAGCATTTGGACTCATGTGTTTGTCGACTTAAGGTCGAAACTTGAAAATCTGGAACGAAATTGTTTGAATAATGAAGAAGAGTGCAACTACGAACAAGAAATTTTGAGTGCTTGGAACAGAGTACCTGACACTTTTAGCGACATAAAAAATCTAGCGATGGCTTTGCCAACAATTTTTTCATCAACCTATTTTTGTGAGACTTTGTTCTCAGCATTAAATAATATTAAAACGAACAAAAGAAACTGGCTAACAGATGAAGTTAGTGGCACTTGCTTGTC
>NW_006288363.1:105082-112019 GCF_000327345.1 Myotis davidii
ATACATATTTTGGTTGATTTTTCTTTGTTAAATGGCATTTAAATATATAAAATAAATATCAAAAATATAAATCTTTTTTTTACTATGGTTGCAAATATCAAAAAAAATTATGAATATTTCTATATGTGACATGGCACCAAAGTTAAGTTAGGGTTTTTCAAAATTTTGACATGCCGAGCTCAAAGGGTTCGCCATCACTGTCCTAAAGCAAAGCGCTTTCTTATTTTCTTGTTTTATGATCCCTGGTAATGCTTGTCAGAGCTTGGGGACAACACTCAAGAAAACACAAACAATCTTTGTTCAACCCAGATGTCCATGTGCCAGCTCACACCTCTCAGCCTGCCACCTAAAGCAGCCTCTTGTTTCTTAGAAACATGGACCTAACTGAGTCTCACTGCCTAGGTGTCCGAGTGAGAGGCTCCCCCAGGTCAGCAGAAACTCAAGAAGTTGCTTTTGTTTACGTGTGAAGTTAACAGCTTGTGTGTTATATAGAAAGGCCCAGCTGAGAGTCTTGTTTCTAGAAGAGGCAGGCTGATATGGAAAGGAGGTGACAGGTGCATGGGGGTCCAGGTGGTGTGATCCTGAGCAATCATATTTCTGAGTCAAACAGAAGGTGGGGCATGGTTGGGAGGGTTTTGTGGTTGGAGGGCTCTTGGGGGATGGCAGTGTTCAATTTCATGATGTGAGAGGTCGTTATATAGGCATTTATTTACCTTATAATCTTATATTAAATGGTGAGTTTATATGTTAGACATTGTGCATGTGCATTATATTCACACGAAAGGTTTTGTTTACATAAAGAAAACCAGAACAATGATGAGTCTCAGCAGGACCGCTGTGCACTCTGAAGGCCAGGAGAGCACGGGTGGGAAAGACACTGCAGGTGCTCTGTAGGTGGGAGCAGCGCTGTCACGGCCGTAATCGCGCTCAGATGCCACAGGGCAGTGAATACCAGGGGGATGTGTGCAAGATACACAAGCCTCAGAGCCTTTCCTCTGCAGCGAAGGCTTTTACGGGTTGGGAATTCTCCACAAGTGGAAGCTCCTGAAAAGGTGTCATTCGCCAAAATCGTGTGCCTTATTTTTCTTTTCAAGCTTTCCACTCATTGTGGACCCAGCTGCACTGTCGTGACAGAGTCTCCCAAACTCCTTTCTGTAACCTCCTCCTTACTAGGCCATCTCCTTACCCGAATGATATCCACATGTGCCTTCATTTCCACTCTTCTTGAGCCTCCTCTTTCTCTCTTGCCCTCTCTTTGTGACCCCTTTATTTGCTAGGTCATCGACATTCTCAGCTGGCCTGGCCACGCCCTAGTGGTGGGTGGGCCTCTGCAGGAGTGTGGTTTCCATACAGCAGGTGGGATCGTGCCCAGATTTGGGAGTGCTGACAGGGTGAGAGGTCAGGGCTCAAGGATGTGCAGTTGGGGCTTGACTAAGAAAGAGCGCTCTCTTTCTGTAAACAGTGCCATTAAGATAAATCTCATCACTGAATTCAATAGTGGACTGGGGTTCCACACAATGGGGATCTATGGACTGAACTACTAGCAGTTCCCAGCATGGGATCTGGGAACAGAACTAACATCTGGGGTTTTAATTCAAATAGGGAACTGACTGGAAAGCCAATTAGATCCGTGGCTCAATGCATAGAGTGAAGCTCAGATCTGAGAAGCCCAAAACTCTCAGAAATAGCAAGAAAGACTGAACTCAAAAGGTTTGTGGGGTACCACACCTGTGTTTCTCATTGTCCCCAAAGCCATAAGAAGTACACTTTGGAGCCTGTCACTGCCATCAAATTTGTTAAAAAACAAAATTCAACTGTAAATTTAAAAATTAAATTGGATTTATTCAGTGATTTGTGAGTGGGGCAGTGTCCCATCTGGCACAGATAAAGACACTCTGAGGAGCTGTTCAAAATGCATAGGCAGAAGGGGGAGGGACACTCTTCCAGGCAAGGTCACCTTCCTCTAGGCAGGGGTTGAAAAGGACAATTAGGTTAGGAGTAAGTCTTGGTTTGATGATATGAGCTTAGCATAAGTGACTCTATTTGGAGCCTGTTATATCTTTTTATATAAAATAATTCTTTATTGTTTAAAGTATTACATATGCCCCCTTTTCCCCCCATTGACCCACTCCTGCTCGCTTCCTCACCCCTCTTCCCAGGCCTTCAGCACCCTATTGTCTGTGTCCATGGGTTATGCATATCTGTTATATCTTTTTTTTTAATACTCCTATGCAACAAGAAGCCTGAGGGGGGAGGGCAATCCAAGGTATGACCAACAGGGCTTAAGTGCCCATTGTCTATGTGCTACATAAAATGTAGCAGTTACCACCCAGGCAGGATGGACAGGCAGGGAGAGGGGGCCCATCCCAGCAGCTCTTCTGGAAGCCCCACTAGCCAACTTCCACATAATTTCATGACCAGATCAAGTCACATAACCATCCTAACAATAGGTGATCTAGGAAACTGAGTATTTTAACTGAGTAAATTGCTACCCCCAATAAACTCAGAATTTTGTAAGGGAGGCAGAGGAAAGAATGGTTATAAACAAATAGGTAGTGTCTGCTGTGCTCACTAAAATACTCCTACCCTGAGCTTGTTATTCATCAGAAATCCATCTCCACTTAAACTTTCAAGTAACAAAAACAAGATGGGAATATATCCTCCATGGGACATAACTAATCACTCTCAGTCACAACATTTCCCTAAGAAAACAGGACAGTTGTACATATGAAACATAGTTAAACAACTGTTCATACGTTCTATTGTGTAGAAATCACCTAGAATTGTTAAGTTGGTAGACAAAATCCTATATAATAAAAGGCTAATATGCAAATCGACCAAATGGCAGAACGACAGGTTGCTATGATGTGCACTGACCACCAGGGGGCAGACAGTCAATGCAGGAGCTGCCCCCAGTGGTCAGTGCACTCTCACAGTGGGATCATCACTCAGCCAGAAACCAGGCTCACGGCTGGTGAGTGCAGTGGTGGTGGCAGGAGCCTCTCCCGCCTCTGCAGCAGTGCTAAGGATGTCTGTCTGTCAGACATTCCTCGAGGGCTCCCAGACTGTGAGGGGGCACAGGCCGGGCTGAGGGACACTCCCCTCCAGTGCATGAATTTCATGCATGGGGCCTCTAGTATCTAAATACAGAAAAACTGCTTGAAGGGCTATAAAGTTTTGTTCTGTAATTTGTATATAATTCTTAAAATGAAATGGAAAGCCTTTTTGTTTAAAATATAGGAAATAATTTTTAAAAGCAATTTTTAATGTTAATTTAGAATTTTTTATTTGGTTAGAAAAACAATAAGACATCCCTCAATGTATCATTTTGTTTGAACACAACTTCATCTTCAGATTTGAACACTGATGGAGTGACTAGAGAGAAAGGTTGGTGGTTTGAGCTGCCCAGCATTCTTCTGGGAAAGGAGGCATGTTAGTAAACTATATCAGCTAAATCATTTGAAATTGCTCAGCATCAATCCTCTGCGAAGATTGTTGTTGGCTGTATTTAAATTAGTTTATTGGGAGGGAATGATGGTGTAGCTGTTCTCATTCTACAGTCGGGGAAACTTCAAAAGCCCCTGCTGAAGGGCATGGGGGAGGAGCTGAGACACCTGACCACTGAGCAAGGTGTTTCAAATGAGCGAGTTTGGCTTGATAGGCACATTTCCCATTCCTGTGCCTGCACCCAGGGGTGTCATGCCTGGATTCATGGCTTTTAAGAGAAGTAAAAGAGAAAAAAGAAGAAGAAGAAAAAAAGATCAAGTGCCCCTTCCCAGCTTGAAGTTCTCAATGGCAACTGCTGGTGGCAAGTTCTATCCCAGGAGGGCCCAGGCGGTCCTCTAGTACACACTTGCCAAGGGGGGACAAGCAGGGACAAGCTGCGGCCTGCTTCCTTTGCTTCCCCTTTGGATGAAACCAGCCTCAACTTTCTCATGTTTGTATTAGGTGTACCTTTATCACAGATTCCAAAGTAAAGGCGGCTTTTAAATACACCATTGCTACCATCAAAAGCAAAAGCAAGACAAAGTTCTTCTTTCCTCTCATTCTCTTCTACAATATTCTTTTTTCTCTAGTTTGTGTTTATCAGGTTTCTGGAATAGAAACATTCATCATCTCAGAGGCTCAGTTTTCTCACAAAGGATGTTCTAATTCAAGTTATGTATTTTTTTATTTTATTGCTTGAAGTATTACAAAGAGTAGTGCACATGTCTCCTTTTTTTCCCCATTGACCATCCCCCTGTCTCCTCTACCCCCCAGTATCTTGCGTCCATTGGTTATGCTTTCTGCATACATACAAGCCCTTTGGTTGATCTCTTACCTCCTCCACTACCCTCTCCAGCTTTCCTGGTGTAGTTTGACAGTCTGTTCCAGGCTGCTCTGCCTCTGTATCTATTTTTGTCCATCAGGTTATAATGGTCTTTATTATCCATAAATGAGTGAGATCATGTGGTATTTTTCTTTCTCTGACTGGCTTATTTTACTTAGCATAATGCTCTCCAGTTCCATCCATGCTGTTGCAAATGATAAGAATTCCTTCTTTTTTACAGCAGCATAGTATTCCATTGTGTAGATGTACCACACTTTTCTAATCCATTCATCTGCTGATGGACATTTAGGCTGTTTCCAGATCTTAGCTATGGTAAATTGTGCTGCTATGAACATAGGGGTGCATATATCCTTTCTGATTGGTGTTTCTGGTTTCTTGGGATATATTCCTAGAAGTGGGATCACTGGGTCAAATGGGAGTTCCATTTTTAACTTTTTGAGGAAACTCCATACGTTCTTCCATAGTGGCTGCACCAGTCTGCATTCCCACCAGCAGTGCAGGAGGGTTCCATTTTCTCTGCATCGTCTCCAGCACTTGTCGTTTGTTGATTTGTTGATGATAGCCATTCTGACAGGTATGAGATGGTACCTCATTTTTGTTTTGATTTGCATCTCTCAGATGATTAGTGACTTTGAGTATGTTTTCATACGTCTCTTGGCTTTCTGAATGTCCTCTTTGGAAAAGTGTCTATTTAGGTCCTTTGCCCGTTTTTTGATTGGATTGTTTACTTTCCTTTTGTTAAGTTGTATGAATTCTCTGTAAATGTTGAATATTAAGCCCTTATCGGAGATAATATTGACAAATATGTTCTCCCATGCAGTGGGCTTCCTTGTTGTTTTGTTGATGGTTTCTTTTGCTGTGCAGAAGCTTTTTATTTTGATGTAGTCCCATTTGTTTATTTTCTCAGTCTCCCTTGCCCTAGGACAGTGATGGCGAACCTTTTGAGCTCGGCATGTCAGCATTTTGAAAACCCTAACTTAACTCTGGTGCCATGTCACATATAGAAAATTTTTGATATTTGCAACCATAATAAAACAAAGATTTATATTTTTGATATTTATTTTATACTAGAGGCCCAGTGCACAAAAATTTGTGCACTGGTGTGGGGGGGTATCCCTCAGCCCCACTTGTGCCCTCTCACAGTCTGGGACCCCTTGGGAGATAATGACCTCCTGGCTTAGGCCTGCTCCCGGGTGGCAGAGGGCAGGCCCAATCCCTAGGTGCAGCCCCTGATTGGACTCAGAGCAGGGCCGATCAGGGGTTTGGGGAGATCCCCTTCCATGAACAGAGCAAGGTGGATCAGGAAGTTGCGATGCCACCCTAGGTCACACTCAGGGTAGGGCCGATTGGGGGGTTAGGGTGCCACCCCCTGTCACACTCAAGGCAGGGTTGATGGGGAGGTTGCAGCTCCACCCTGTCACACACAGAGCAGGGCGGATCAGGGGGTTGGGGAGCTCCCCCCTATCAGGCACAGATCAGGGCCGATCAGGGGGTTTGGGCTCCTTCCCCTGTCACGAACATAGTAGGGCGGATAGGGAGGTTGTGACCCCACCTTCTGTCACACACACAGCTGCAGGGTGATCAGGGGTTTTGGGCGCTGCCCCCTGTCACGCTGCTCCAGGGGCCAAGAGGCCTCATGGCTCCGCTGATCCCAGTGCTGGGAGGCCTCGTGGCTCCACTTGACACTGGGGCAGTGAGGCCTCTCTGCTCAGATGATTCCAGTGCCAGGAGGCCTTGCAGCTCCGCTGATCCTGGTTTCAGGAGGCCTTGTGGCTCTGCTGATCCCAGGCCGGAGGCCTCGCGGCTCCACTGATCCTGGTGCCAGGAGGCCTCATGGCTCCACTCATCCCGGTGCCAGGAGGCCTTGTGGCTCCGCTGATCCTTGTGCTGGGAGGCCTCATGGCTCTGCTTGACACTGGGGCAGTGAGGCCTCGCTGCTCAGCTGATTCCAGTGCCAGGAGGCCTTGCAGTTCCGCTGATCCCGGGTTTGGGAGGCCTTGCGGCTCCTCTGATCCTGGGTTCGGGAGGCCTTGCTGCTCTGCTGATCACAGGCCGGGAGCCCTCGCGGCTCTGCTGATCTTGGTGCTGGCAGGCATTGCGGCTCCGCTGATCTTGGTGCTGGGAGGCCTTGCTGCTTCGCTGATCCTGGTGCCGGTAGCCCTCGTGGCTCCACTGATCCCGGTGCTGGGAGGCCTCGCAGCTCCGCTGATCCTGGGTTCAGGAGGCCTTGCGGCTCTGCTGATCCCAGTGCTGGGAGGCATATAACCCTTTTACTATATAGGATAGAGGCCTGGTGCACGGGTGGGGGTCAGCTGGTTTGCCCTGAGGGGTGTCCTGGATCAGGATGCGGGTCCCACTTGGGTGCCTGGCCAGCCTGGATGACGTGGGTGCCGCCAGCCGGGATGAGGGGATGATGGCTGTTTGCAGCTGGTCACACCCCCTTCAGGGTGGGGGTCCCCACTGGGGTGCCTGGCCAGTCTGAGTGAAGGGCTGAGGGCCGTTTTCAGGCTGGCGGGTGACTGTGACTCCCAACCTCTCTTTTTTTTCTTTTTTTTTAATTCTGGGATTTTATTTACCTTCTGTGGCTGTCACTGGCACTGAGAGCAG
>NW_006288363.1:113006-116816 GCF_000327345.1 Myotis davidii
TTGGTAGTATGGACATTTTAATGATGTTGATTCTACCAATCCATGAACATGGTATGTCCTTCCATCTGTTTATGTCTTCCTGTATCTCTTTTTTTAGTGTCCTGTAGTTTTTTGCAAACAGGTCTTTTATGTCCTTAGTTAAGTTTATTCCTAGGTATCTTAATTTTTTTGATGCAATGGTAAATGGGATTGTTTTTTTCATTTCTCTTTCTGTGAGTTCATTATTGGTGTATAAAAAGGCCATAGGTTTCTAGGTGTTAATTTTCAGTTAATTTTGTATCCTGCTACTTTGCTAAATTTACTTATTAGGTACAGTAGTTTTTAAATGGATTCTTTGGGGTTTTCTATGTATAGTATCATGTCATCTGCAAATAAGGACAGTTTTACTTCTTATTTTCCAATTTGGATGCCTTTTATTTATTCTTGTCTGATCGCTTTGGCTAGCACTTCCAGTACTATATCAAACAAGAGTGGTGAAAGTGGGCATCCTTGTCTCATTCCCATTTTTAGGGGAAATGGTTTTAGGTTTTGCCCATTGAGGATGATGTTGGCTGTAGGTTTGTCATATAGGGCTTTTATTATGTTGAAGTCTCATGTCTCTATTCCAACTTTGATGACAGTTTTTATCGAAAATGGATGTTGACCCAACAAGCATGGCTCAGTGGTTGAGTATCGACCTATGAACCAGGAGGCTTTTGTTTGCTGGGAGATTTTTGATCGCTGCTTCGATTTCTTTGGTAGTTATTGGCCTATTCAGGTTTTTTGATTCTTCTTGATTGAGTTTTGGGAGCTTGTATTTTTCTAAGAATATGTCCATTTCATCTAGGTTGTCCATTTTGTTGGAATAGAGTTGTTCATAGTATTTTTTCATAATTGTTTGTATTTCTGTGGGATTGGTTGCTACTTTTCCTCTTTCATTTATGATTTTGTTTATTTGGGTCCTCTCTCTTTGCTTCTTGGTGAGCCTGGCTAGAGGTTCATCAATCTTGTTTATCCTTTCAAAGAACCAGCTCATGGTTTTGTATTGTTTTGTTTGTTTGTTTGTTTTGTCTCTATGTCATTTATCTCCACTCTGATCTTTATTATTTCCTTCCTTCTACATACCCTGAACTTTTCTTGTTGCTCTCTTTCTAACTCTTTGAGTTGGAGAGTGAGATAATTTATTACCAGTTTTTCTTGATTTTTGAGGTAGGCCTGTAATGCTATGAACTTCCCTCTCAGGACTGCTTTCACTGTGTCTCATAGGTTTTGGATTGTTGTGTTTTTATCTTCATTTGTTTCCTTTTCTTGTTGCTCTCTTTCTAACTCTTTGAGTTGTAGGGTTGGATAATTTATTACCATTTTTTCTTGTTTTGTGAGGTAGGCCTGCAGAGCTATAAACTTCCCTCTCAAGACTGCTTTCACTGTGTCCCATAGATTTTAGATTATTGTGTTTTCATTGTCGTTTGTTACCAGGATGCTTTTTAATTCTGCTTTGATATGTCTGGTAACCCATTCATTGTTTAAAAGCATGCTATTTAGCCTCCAGGTATTTGATTCTTTTTATTGTAGTTGATTTCTAGTTTTATGCCATTGTGATCTGAGAAGATGCTTGATATGATTTCTATCTTCTTGAATTTGAAGAGATTTTGCCTGTGCCCCAATATGTGGTCTATCTTTGGAAATGACTCATGTGCACTTGAGAAGGATGTATATTCATGGCTTTGGGGTGGAATGTTCTGAAGATGTCAATTAATTCTATCTGATCTAGTGAGTCATTTGGGATTGCTGTTTCTTTGCTGATTTTTTGTTTAGAGGATTTGTCCAATGGTGATAATGGGGTGTTAAAGTCACCTACTATGACTGTATTGCTGTCAATCTCTCCCTTGATATCTTCCAGAAGTATTTTTTTTTAATGTATTTGGGTGCTCCTGTATTGGGTGCATATATGTTTACCAGAGGTATATCTTCTTGTTGAATTGCTCCCTTTAGTGTTATGAAGTGGCCATCCTTCTCTCTTGTTATAGCCTTCACTTTGAGGTCTAATTTGTTGGATATAAGTATTGCTACCCCAGCTTTTTTTTCCTTTCCATTCGCCTGAAAAGTCTTTTTCCATCTCTCCACCATCAGTCTGTGCGAGTCCTTTGTTCTAAGGTGGGTTTCCTGTAGACAGCAGATATATGGGTCATGTTTTCTTATCCACTCAGCTATCCTATGTCTTTTGATTGGGGCATTTAATCCTGGGTTGGGCAGGATCCAGGTTGAGGAAGCAATGGGAGGCAAATGGGGACACATCTGTAATCCTCTTAACAAGATTTAAATAAGTAAGTAAGCAAGTACATCCTATATAATAAAAGCCTAATATGCTAAGTGTCCCGTCGTCTGGTTGGCAGTTCAATCAATTAAAGCATAATATGCTAATGATATGCCAAGGCCGCTCAATCGCTCACTATGACGTGCCCTGACCACCAGGGGGCATACAGTTGACCAGTCGCTATGACGTGTCCTGACCATCAGAGGGCAGACGCTCTGACCAGTAGGTTAGCTTGCTGCTGGAGTCTGGCTGGTCAAGACTGAATGAGATGGGCCGGACATGCCCTGGAGTGCTTAACACAAGAGCTGCCCCCTGGTGGTCAGTGCGTGCCCACAGGGGGAGCACTGCTCAGCCAGATGCCGGGCTCATGGCTGGCCAGTGCAGCGGCAGTGGCAGGAGCCTCTTCCACCTTCATGGCAGTGCTAAGGATGTCCGACTGTCGGCTTAGGCATGCTCCTTTCGGGGAGTGGGCCTAAGCCATCAGTCAGACATCCCCCAAGGGCTCCCAGACTACGAGAGGGCGCAGGCTGGGCTGAGGAACCCCCTTACCCGAGTGCACAAATTTTGTTTACCAGGCCTCTAGTAAGTAAGTAAATAAATAAATAAGGACCACATGAGTTGTTGATGGAATTAAAGAAATACTTAACACACAGTCAGTTCCCTTGGAGATCAGTTCTCCATAATTGGCTCTGATGCCACATAGAACTTCTGAGGGGTTACATTTTAACAGCCCCTGCTGAGATGAATGAAAAAAAGTGAAGGGATTAAGAAGCACAAATTAGCAGTTACAAAAATAGTAACGGGGATGTAAAGTCCAGCATAGGGAATCTAGTCAATAATATTGTAATAACTTTGTATGATGCCAAATCAGTACTAGACTTACCAGGGTGATCACTTCATAAGTTAAATAAATGTCTAAACACTACTATACACCTGAAACTAATATAGTATTGCATGTCAACTATAAGTGAAAAATAAAAAAATCATTTAAAAAAATCCCCTACTAATATCAAGGAAGGATTTTGGTAATTTTCTTTCTTCTTCCCCCCCTCCGCCCCCTGAGGATATGTTTATCGATTCTAGAGAGAAAGGAAAGGGGAGAGAGAGAAACATTGATTGGTTGCCTCCTGAATGGGTCCCAATTGGGGTTTAAACCCAGAACCTAGGTATGTGACCTGATTGGGAATCAAAACCATAACCTTTATGGTGCACAGGACGACACTCCCACCAATGGAGCCACCGAGCCAGGCGTGGCAGTTTTCTTATGCCAGTCCTGAAGTGTTTACTGAGTAAAGGCCTACAGGCATTTTTAACTTGAACTCTAGAAGACATAATGCAGTCTTGGTTTTCTGATGTGTTGCAGTTTTGAAGTAAATCTTTTATCTGTGTTATATGCTAAACTTTGAATTGCAGATGATTGGAAAGATGTTTGCTTTGTTCTTAGATAGCAACATAATTTAACATCAGTTATATGTGATATGCTCAGGTAGACGGTTTCAAAACCCAATCCAGCCCTC
>NW_006288363.1:121549-144548 GCF_000327345.1 Myotis davidii
AGCTGAAACTAATATAGTATTGCATGTCAACTATAAGTGAAAAATAAAAAAATCATTTAAAAAAATCCCCTACTAATATCAAGGAAGGATTTTGGTAATTTTCTTTCTTCTTCCCCCCCTCCGCCCCCTGAGGATATGTTTATCGATTCTAGAGAGAAAGGAAAGGGGAGAGAGAGAAACATTGATTGGTTGCCTCCTGAATGGGTCCCAATTGGGGTTTAAACCCAGAACCTAGGTATGTGACCTGATTGGGAATCAAAACCATAACCTTTATGGTGCACAGGACGACACTCCCACCAATGGAGCCACCGAGCCAGGCGTGGCAGTTTTCTTATGCCAGTCCTGAAGTGTTTACTGAGTAAAGGCCTACAGGCATTTTTAACTTGAACTCTAGAAGACATAATGCAGTCTTGGTTTTCTGATGTGTTGCAGTTTTGAAGTAAATCTTTTATCTGTGTTATATGCTAAACTTTGAATTGCAGATGATTGGAAAGATGTTTGCTTTGTTCTTAGATAGCAACATAATTTAACATCAGTTATATGTGATATGCTCAGGTAGACGGTTTCAAAACCCAATCCAGCCCTAGCCAGTTTTGCTCTGTGATTAGAGTGTCAGTCCACGGACTGAAGGGTCCCAGGCTTGATTCCAGTTAAGGGCACATAGCTCCATTGCAGACTCAATCCCTGGTCCCAGCTGAGGTGCATGTGGGAGGCAAGCAATCAATGTGCCTCTCTCCCATCAATGTTTCTCTCTCTCAGTCTCTCCCCCTCCCTTCCACACTCTGTAAAAATCAATGGAAAAAATTTCCCCAGGTGAGGATTAAAAGAAAACAAAAACAAAATAAAACAAAAAATCAATCCAGTTTTTGCTTTACAAGAGGCCCCTTTTACCTTTCTTCCTGTAGGGTGCCATTACTCCAGGGCGGCAGCTGCAGGGCCCAGAGGCCGAGGGCTCTTGCAGGTTTGAAGTCTCTGGTTTCCCCTCTGGTGATCTTGCTGCCTCTTCCCCATGGTACCACCAGGGACAGCGGCACACTGAACACCACCACTTTCTCTAGTTGGACTGACTTCCTCTTCCTTCTCTCTTACACTGATATTTCTCCTAGAAGTAATGATTGTAAGTCTTATAATCATCTTTCCTACCCAAATGTTATTTAGAAATTCTTCGCAGTTAGTTTATTAGCTTCCACACCTGTCAAGATTAGATAATAATGTAATGATAGCTAACATTTGTTGAACTTTATATGTGCCTGATGAAGTACTTTATATTTATTCTATAATTTAATTCTCTCAATTCTAAAAGCCACATAATATTACTATTACCATTTATAGATGAGAAAAATGAAGCATAGAGAAATGGCTTGAAACTCTCTTAAGTCCAAGGCAGGTGACTGTGAATGAATAGAAGCATTTCTCCCAGTGTAGTAGTTATCCTGTGTAAGTGATGCCAATCAGAATTATGAAAACAAGATAAACACAAAACAAAACACGAATAACCTTGTTTAAACGGAACCACTAGGTTACTTTTAGTTTGCGGGATAGGCCAAGTTTGTAGTAACTCACAGAAAAACAGTTTTCAAATATCTCTTTATTTTGCCTGTAGTTATCTCTATGCTGGTTTGAAAAAAATAAAATACCTACAAAACTTCAGCTCCTCGTGAGGTATCAGGAGCTGAAAGCTAAGAAAGACTCTCTGACCCTCTAAGGCAGTGGTTATCAGCCCTCTGGCCCTTTAAATACAGTTCCTCATGCTGTGACCCAACCATAAAATTATTTTCGTTGCTACTTCATAACTGTAATGTTGCTACTGTTATGAATCGTAATGTAAATATCTGATATGCAGGATGGCCTTAGGCGACCCCTGTGAAAGGGTCGTTCGGCCGCCAAAGGGGTCTCGACCCACAGGTTGAGAACCGCTGCTCTAAAGTGTAATGCTTGTGCTACTTCCAAGTTTTCCTGATTCTAAAACACTCCAACATACACAGGAAGGGAAAGAACAGAAAATAGGCCTTTCCTTTTCTTTGTTGTGACTTTTCCACAATTTATGAGAAGCACCTGGTAATTAAGCCCCAAGACCGTTGTCTCCAGTGTACATAGCAGGACGAGAGCAGGCTGCCCTCCTTCTCCCCTCCTCCCTGATGTTTTAACAGCCTCAGGATGACTCATACTGAGTAGTCTTTGGTAATGAGAAGTGGAATTAGTATTCCTCCTCCTCTCCCCTGCCCTTCCCTCTCCCTTTCAAACAGGCCTCCCTGTTTGAACTCTTCACAACTTTTGTTCTAAGCTTGTTTCACAGGCATGAGAAAATGCTGACATGGCACAGTCTCAGTATATCCGCCTGACCACCTCCTGAAAACCAAACAACTATAACTTTTCAAGATAACTCCCAGCATCTTGTTATAGCTGAACTAACACAATGCCCTTCCTTCCTTACTCTTTAAAAGCCCAAGCGATTCTTTCTTCAGGACCCGTATTGCTCCAACAGTACCTGGCCCTTTCCACCCTTGGAAAGTAAATTTCCTTACTACTTTTCTTCTTCTTTGTGATTTCTTTCATGACCCATGTCATCAGCCACTCTAATAGGAAGAGGTGCCAGGATTTTAGTTTTCTACTGGGAACTGCACTATATATTTGAAGGGCCCCGGTGCATTGACCAAAGCAGCAAAATACTCCTTACCCGTTGGTCCATTACAAAGTCAATAGCTCATTTAGGCTTCTGAAGCCATCATTGTCCCCAAAGTAAATGGTTCACTAGAAAGGGGATGTTTTCCAATTGAAACTGGGGACCCAGGTGACCCTGCCACATCTGCTCTGGACAAGTGAGGATGAAAGTGGAGGAAAACAGAGTTCACCTAATTAGGGAAGGGGAGGCCTGCAGCACAGTCCATTTCTCTGTCCTCAGAAAGAAGGCAGCCACTGCGTAGCTGACATTTCAGCCACACAGAAGATAGACCCTGCTGGACCATTTGCCTTCACAGTGCTTCCCCTGCGGTGTGACATCGTCATATTCCACTTATACACTCACTGTCGTTGTTACGTTGTTATATTCCACAGCCACCTACATACTCACTGTCGTTGTTACGTTGTTATATTCCAGAGTCACTTACACACTCACTGTCGGTGTTACATTGTTATATTCCAGAGTCACTTACACACTCACTGTTGTGGTTACAACACTATGTTCCACAGCCATTACCTACTGTCATTGGCAGAAGGATGGCCCTTCCAACATGTCCACCTGCTAGTTTCCAGCAGCTGTGAATGTGTGACCTTATGTGGCAAAGGGTCTTTGCAGTGGTGATTACATTAAGGATTTTGAGACGGTAGGTTCCTGACTCATCGTTCTTGTAAAGGAACAAGGAACGCAGCATTTGGAGTCAGAGAAGGAGGTGTGGTGATGGAAGCAGCAGTGGAAGCGATGTGATTGCTGGCTTGGGAGGTGGAAGAGAGGATCATCCAAGGAGCACGAATGGACTCTATGAGTTAGCAAAGTCAAGGAAACAGGTTCATTTCCTAATGTCTCCACAAGGAACACAATCCTCCTTAAAACTTGATTTTAGGACTTTTGGCCTCCAGAATGATAAGATCATAAATCCCTGTTGTCTTAAACCATTAGGTTTGTAGTAATTTGTTACAGCAGCTGTAGGAAACTAATATACCTGTGCACATTTGCTATATTTTTCATCATTATATTTTTCAGATTGTATATCTGTCCTAATTTTTGACATTTCACTCTTCAACCTTACAGCTGTTCATGCAGATAAGTGTGGGGTCTATTTCCCCACCTGGACTCTGGGTTAGCCAAATGACTTGTTTTGGCCAACAGGATGAGCTGGAGGTGAGGGTGTGCCAGTTCTGAGCCTAGGCCTGAAAAAACTCTGTGTCTGTTCACTCTTGAGCTTCTCTCATTGTCCTGATGAAGGCCTTGGCTAGATGACTGGTTTGAGGAGGAGGAGGAGAGACAACGGAGCAGAGCTAATCCAGTGAAAGTATTCCAGCAGGCAGAGGTCCCAGCTGCGCCATAACCATCTTAGCACAACCCAGGTCAGACCCCTGAATCGTAATAATCAAATGGTTGTTCCCTGGCCAGTGTGGCTCAATGGCTGAGCATCGACCCATGAACTAGGAGGATCGCTGGTTTGATTCCTGGTTGGGGCGCATGCCTAGGATGCAGGTTCCACCCTGCAGTGGAGGCATGTGGGAGGCAGCAGATCAATGTTTTTCTCTCATCGATGGTTCTATGCCTCCCCCTTCCTCTCTTTCTAAAATCAATGGGAACATTAAAAAATACATATTGTTGGCTTAAGCCACTAAATGTTGGGGCGGTATATTACATAGCTGTAGTTAAGTGAATCAATGCCTTATAAAGTAATGCTGGGAACTGGGAAAGCAATGCCGCAAGTGTTTTTCACATGATCTCGTTGCAATGCTTGCTTTTGTTGAGTGAATGGCGCAGGTCATTTTTTAGGTGTTTCAAATCTGCTGGTCCCAATCCTACAGATTTGTTATACACAGAGCAATAACCAGGAACAGAGAAATCAGAATCTTTTCCACTTCCCCAAAGGCCCCTCCCAAAGAACTCACATTGTAGCAGTCTGTAGCTCTCCTTTTTATTAGTTTGTTTATTGAAACTGTAAAATATAATAAGTTACGTATACAAAATTAGACAAAAAATTGACAATTAAGACTTCATTAGGTACAGGCCACAGCTCTAGCCTGGGTGTTTTCTAAATATTTTTGCGTATAGCAAAATAATGACTGTCTCCACACAAAATGTCAGGGTGGAGTCCAAGCTTTAGTCAGTAATAATCATATGGTCTCATTGATTTGAATTCCATATGCAGGCCAAAGCTTATCAGAGTAAACATTTTTTTGGATTTGTCTCCAAGTAAGTAAATGACAAAGAAATGTGTAACTAGCTCCCTAGAAATGGCAGGTTAAGTCAATAAAACATGATCTGATGCTGGTTGACCTCTGGCCCCAGAATTCAACAGTGGCTGGGGAGAGGGAACTCTTCTCCCCACTCACAAGTGCATGTGCATGTGCGTGTGCATGTGCGTGTGTATGTGTGTGTGTAGGGAGGAGCAGAGAACAGTCACCCCTGCTCCTTTACTGCAAATGTTGTTCTAAGGAAGCTGCAAGTTATTATCCTAGAAATGCATGCTCTTCACATGTGACATTTGCAGTCTGATTAAGGGGGAGACTCTCATCATCGTTATCACAAAGCAGGGGATAGGGGCACCCAGGACTTCAGGAGGAATTGATAAGGATAATTACAGTTCGCTGTGGCAGATTTAGCTTGCAGAATATATCAAATAGGTTCTGGCAAACAGCAGCAAACAGACATAGTAAATGATGATATTATATATTCATTGTGATTCCATCACAGCATGTTCTACATTCATTGGTGGGAAATTGCTTGTTGGCTTTAAACATAAGACTGATTTCCACCCCCAAAAGATTTGCTCAGTCATGCAACTTGTAATTTTAGAAGCATTGCTTTATAAGTGAGATGCTGGTTTTAATTTAGTAACAACCACAGTCAGACCTGTTCTTAGGGAGCTCAGCAGTGAGCTCCAAACAAGCCGCTGGTGTGACCCTACCCTGCTCTCCAGCCCTTTACAATTACAGATGTAGTAAGAGAATCTGCCAAGGACAATGCCAGTTTATTAACTTCATTTCTGAATGTATGCCAAGCAATTGCAGTCACTGTGAAAACCTGAAATCTGAGGGTTTGTTGTTTTTATTCCCATTTTACTTGGTGACACATGCTGTATTCACTTCCATGGAGCACCTCAGAGGCCTGGCATTTCCTATAGCTCCACTTTCTTTTTGCTCATTTGAACCTTACTTTTCCTGTGATTATAGAATCACACACTAGTCTCTCACTTGCAGAAGAAGAAAATGGCCCATGTTGGCACAATTGGAACCAGGCTCCTGGACACCAAGCCCAGGCTCTCCCTGCATGCACAGGGGGGCTCTACTTTCCCTGACTGGCTCAGAAAGCCAGCGCCTAAAACTCTCACGCCATGTAACTCATGCACAAGTCTCACACTCTCTGGAAATCAAGAGTTATGTGTGGCTGAGCTGTTAGGAAGTAATCATTTCCCTTTTTAAGCAGAGTTACTACCCACTTCTCTTTGAAGCAAAAATAGCCGGACATATAATATAAATGGCTGTGTCCTTTGAGCATCGCTGACCCCAAAGGGTCAAATCTGACTGAAAATGAGATTTGGAAGGCAATTCATGTGTAATAAAAAACAACTGGATCCCCATGCTTAGAACTCATGCAGTAAATAAAACTGACTACTGCACAGGTCTCCGTGGTTGGACAGACACATGCCTTGCCTATCAGTGACGTAAAGCAGGCTCCAGAGCAAGTTCTCCCATTAGTGACCAGATGGCTGTGGGAATATGATGGCCTCAGGAAGAGGCAACTTTATCCTATGAAACTACTTGTATTGATCCAGAAACAATACATACAGTGGGTGTCTGCATTTTGTAGACATTTTACCAAATTCCCGAGCTGCTTTCTTCATGAGGATGACGCCTTTACCATCGATCTCTCTCAGAACTTTTATTACATTTTCTTAGAATCCCCTCATTCAGATTGTTTGATATCTTCTAGCAAAGTGGCTGTGGACATGTCTCTGTCTCTCCCTGGGTTGTAAACTTCTTAAACAGGGACCAGATTCTTCACCTCTGTCATCCCCACATTATTTGGCTCACTTGAGTGCCCAACAATATCCCCTAAACACGTTCATAGTGAGTGGGCTAGCTGAATAAATATTTATTCTACCTGGTGAGCTGCAGGTGGGTAGCTGGGAGTATCCTAGCTTTAGTCTTTAGAGTGGAAGATGGCCTCATTTCCTCTTGTTCCTTGAAACAGCCTAAGGCAGGGGTCCTCAAACTACGACCCACGGGCCACATGCAAATACAAATACTGTATTTGTTCCCGTTTTGTTTTTTTACTTCAAAATAAGATATGTGCAGTGTGCATAGGAATTTGTTCATAGTTTTTTTTTTTTAAACTATAGTCTGGCCCTCCAACGGTCTGAGGGACAGTGAACTGGCCCCCTGTTTAAAAAGTTTGAGGACCCCTGACCTAAGGCATACTCTGGTAACATACCCTTGACTCTTGGCCATCTGTTAGCATCACCCACAGCTCTAGAGTCATTAGATCCTGAGCTCTCATTAGATCCTTGGTGCATCCCAAGAAGAATGTTCCACAGGCATGCTCTTCAGGATGTAGTGGGCAGCTGGGAGGCAGGTGGTACAACGCCGGCCCACTCTAGTATGTCCGCACACAAGGACTCCACAGCATCCAGCCGCTCTATCTGCACCAACTTTGTGAGCAGCTCTGGGATGCTGTAACCTGCAGTGCTGATGCGATCAAAGAGCTGCATGCCATCTGTCATGCCCCCAATCTCATCCCTCTTTAGTCCAAAGCTCTCTGCAAGGTGGCGCCACGTTTTCACAATGGCCTTCTCAGAGTTGTATGTGGAGCTGAGCATTCGGCTGGTCTTCTCAAGGCAATCAAATGGCAGCTCCGTAGGGCTGAGGCCTGTGGAAAGGAAGGGCCACAGTCATGCTGCAGATGGCAGTCAACAGAAGACAACACCATTAAATTATTTTTAAACCTTTTAAAAATACGTAAAATAAAACACAGATACAGAAGACCACCCAAAATAAATGCATAGCTTAAGGCAAACAGTTCACAGGACTTCGGCAGCCACATGAGAAGTCTTTTCATAAACCTCAATCTCATTAATGGCCTTTCTTCTCCTAAGAAAATAACTACCATAACCATATTGACTATAACAGTTATCCTCTCGACAACATTTGCAGCAATCACCAAAGCCTTCCATACAGGCTACTCTCAGTTGAGTAACCCTGCATACTTGGACCTGGGCAAGGAAGGAAGTCAAAGGGATAGTACCATGACCCTTTCCGGGGACAGTAGTAGCCTTTATGAAAGATGCTCTCAAAGACAGACCAATCTTGGTGTTTGAGAAATGTGAGCCAACTCAGTGGTTCACAGACTTTGCTATACATTAGATTCACTTAGAAACATTAAAAAAAAAATTGATGTGTTGCCACTTCTGGAAGATGGAATATTTCTCTGGGTAAGTAGAGCTAAAACCCCTGGCACTATATATAAAGCAAACATAAAAAGATTCTAGAAAGTGGAGAAAAATGATTGCCGAGGACCTCAGCACTGGGGCAATGATACAGTGGTGAGTTTCTTGGGTTTTCTCTTGCCTCATCATCCAAATCATGGAGCTGAAGAGTTCAGCAATCCAAATTCCAACAATAACAAAAATACCTTCAACAAAAGCCTGTTCTCTCGAATTAAAGCACTAGGAAAAGAGAAGCTTAGCAAGAAGAAAACATTTAGACAATACTGCTTTATTGCAGCTGTCACCACAGAAAAACTGTGGTTCTACCACCACCAAGGCCAGCAGAGGCTGACTGAGGAGTCTGGCTGTAACCCTGCACCAGGTGGTGTCAGGGAAGGCTAAGTAGGGAGCCTGGACTTCCTTATTATCAGCTGGTAACAAGCCCTCAACTCCCATTGTATCAGTGGAGACCACTTGCAGAAACAGATTCCCACTCCCAAACCAGCAATAAAAAGGAGCCAACAGTTGGATGTCAAATAGGCCGAGTGGGAACTTGACCATCTACCTGCATCACACCTGCCAGTAACAAGGTGGCGCCCTTCCCCCTACCACAGAGGCATCACAGGAAGCCAGCTACAATAGAAGGCTTAAGTAAGATCCAGAGTCTCATAACACGACATACAAGTCTAGGTTTCAATAGATACTCACTCATCATACCAAGAACCGGAACCATCACAAATCAATGAAAAAAGGACAACCAATAGATACCAACACTGACGTAAGATATGTTAAAATTATCTGACGAAGTTTTTAAGTAAGGCATGATGAAAATGCTTCAAAAGTAATTTCAAACACGCTTGAAATAAATAAACAATATTGAAAGCAAAAGATAGAAAACATAAAGCAAAAGAAAATATAAAGCAAAAAATAGAAAACTCATTAGATATGTCCAATGGCAGAATAAAGGCAGAGGAAAGAGTTAGTAAACTGGATAATAGAATGGAAATTACTGAATCTGAACAACAGAGATAAAGTAAACTGAAAAACACAGAGCCCTAGGGACCTGTGACACTGTGACAAAAATTCTCACTTTTGTTTCATGGAGTCCTAGGTAAGGAGAAGGAAAGTGGGGCTTAAAGAAATAATAATGGCTGAAAACTTTCCAAACTTGGAAAGAAACAAAAGCCTACAGATTAAAAAATCTGAGAAAACTCCAAACAGGATAAACTCAAGGGAAGTCATTTCCAGACACATCGTAAATAGACTTCTGAAAACTAAAGACAAGAAAGTCTTAAATGCAGCCAGAGAAAAGCCACACCTTACCTATAGGGGAAAACAATTAGAATGACAGTGGGCTTCTGAACAGAAAACTGGAAGCAGAGGGAAGTGGCACAGTGTTTTCCAGTAATAAAAGAAAAGGGCTGTCAACCCAGTATCATATCTTTTAAGTGAAAATATCTTTTAAGAATGAAGGCAAAATCAAGACATTCTGAAGATAAAGAAAAACTAAAGGAATTTGTCACTACCAAAGCTACCCTAAAAGAATGACTAAAGGAAGTCCCTAAACAAAAAGGAAATGATAAAAGAATAAACCTTGGAACATCAGAAAAGAACACAGTAAGCATAATTTGAGTAAATATAATAGGCTTTTTTTCCTTTTCAAGTTTTCTGAATTATTATTGTAAGTTGATGCAACAGATGTGGTTCTAACTACATGTAGAGGAAATATATAAGACAACTATAAACAGAAAGGACATAGGCAGGTAAGGTTTATATACGTCACTGAAGCTAGTAAAATAATGGCTAGTAAAACTCTGTGGACAGGTTGAAAGTAAAATAATGGAAAAAGATATATCATGTAAACATTAATAAAAGAAAAGCAGAAGTGGCTATCACAGCAGATAGAGTAGACTTCAGAACAGAGGAAATTATCAGAGACATAGAGGGACATAATATAATGATAAAAGGGTCTATTCAGAAAGAAGACAGAGCAATCCTATATGTGTATGCATCAAACAACAGAGCCCCAAAGATGTGAAATAAAAGCTGGCAGAACTAAAAGAATAAATAGACAAATCCACAATTATAGTTGGAAACTTCAACCCTTCTTCCTCAGTAACTGGTAGAATAATTACAACATAGAACTTAACCACACCATTAACCAAAAGAATCCAATCAACATTTACAGAACACTCCAACCAATAATAACAGAATATACATTCTTTTCAAGTGCAGGCCTTATACTTCAACAAAATAATTTAAAATAACTGAAACTGTATGCAGAATGTATTCTCACAATGAACTCAAACTATAAATCAATAACAGAAAGATAACAGGAAAATCTTCACACACATTTGGAAATTAAACAACACACTTTTTTTTTTTTTTTAGCAGAGATTGTATTTGGTTCATACATTTACTTACCCATGGAGTTATTGCATTTATAGACATCGTTTATTTTTCAAATGCAGAAACACTGTTTTCAGAGACCTTTATTAGGTTTCTGACAGCTTCCTTGACTTTCTGTTCTAAGAAGATTGGTTTGTATGTGAGGGTGAGGGAGGAAAGATGTGGGGGTCCTCATCTTTCTGGGAGGTTCCGTAACCAAAAACTATTGGTGCTTCCCAGGTTGGAAAGGGTCACTGGCAGTCACTTCCTGCTCTGTATCCTGCCTCCCTCCTCGAGCAGAGCCACTGGCATTGGGAATAACTCCACAGTGCTGACTCTCAGTGCAATCTGCGAGCTCCGCTATTCACCTGGCTTCTGTCTTGCACCACTGTTAATGCATTTGGTGTGCTATGAGGACTAAACAAACACTTCTAAATAATCCAGGAGTCAAAACAGAAATCTGAAAGGAAAATTTTAAAATAATTTAAAATGAAAATACAACATATCAAAATTTTTAGGACACACCTAAAGCAATATGAGAAGAATAGATAAGTTACAAAATACATAAAATAGATATATTACGAAAGAGGAAAATCTCAAATCAATAATCTAAGCTCCCATCTCAAGCATCTAGAAAAAGATTAGCAAAATATACCCAAAGTAAACAGAAAGAAAGCTATAATAAAGATAAGAGCATGAATCAATGCAGTTGAAAAAAGAAAAACAATAGAGCTAAACTTGAAAAGAGCCAGCCAATTCTTTGAAAAGATCAACAAAATGGACTAATCTCTAGTAAGATTTTTGAATAAAAAAATAAAAAAATGACAAAAATTATCAATATCAAGCAATTGAGCATATCACTACAGACCCTGAAGATGTCAAAAAGATAATAAGGGAATACACACATAAATTTGACAACTTAGATGAAATGGAACAATTCCTCAAAAATCATAAGCTACCACCACTCACCCAGTTTGAAGTGGATAATTTGAACAGCCTTATCATGATTAAAGAAGTACAATTTGTAGTTTTAAAAATCACTACTCCCCAAGAAAAATCTATAGGCTCACATTGTTCCATTGGAGAACTCTACCAAATTCAAAGAATTAACACTAATTCTACATAAAATCTGGAAAATAGAAAAGGAGGAAACACTCCCCAGCTTATTCTGTAAAACTAGTATTAGCTTGATACCAAAACCAGTACAAAAAAAAAAAAAAGAACACTACAGACCAATATCCCTCCTGAATGTACTAGCAGATGCAAAATCCTCAACCAAAGATTAGCCAATAGCCCTGGCCGATTTGGCTCAGTGGATAGAGCGTCAGCCTGAAAACTGGAGGGTCCTGGGTTCGATTCCAGCCAAGGGCACCTGCCTGGGTTGTGGGCTCAATCCCCAGTGGGAGGCGTGCAGGAGGCAGCTGATCAGTGATTCTCTCTCATCATTGATGTTTCTATCTCTCTCTCCTTCTCTCTTCCTCTCTGAAATCAATAAAGAAATAATAAAAAGATTAGACAATAGGATTCAACTATATTCAACAATATATTAAAAGAATTATATTCATAAGAGTGGGCTTTATTCCAGGGATGCAAGACTGATCCAATATTTAAGAAATAATGTAATCTATTCACGAAACTAATGTGAATTACAAACAAACAAAAAACACCCTAGGCTAATGTTATACTTAATGGTGAAAAACTGAATGATTTCCCTTCAAGATTAGGAACAAGGCAAGGATGTCTGCTCTCCTCATTCTTAGTCACATAGTACTGAAGTTATAGCCAGTGCGATGAGGCAGGAATGGGCATACAGATTGGAAAAAGGAAATCAAATTGGCCCCATCTGCAGATATGATTATCTGGGTGATTGTCAAGGAATCTACCAGAGAACCAAACCTTATAAGTGACTTCAGCAAGGCCACAGGATATAAGATAGACATACAAAAATCAACTGTATTTCTACATACTAGCAATTAAAATAGACACTGAAATTAAAGTAAAACATCATTTATAATCATTCAAAAATAAATGAAATACTTAGGTATAAATCTAGCAAAATAGGTACAGGACTTGTATTCGGAAAACTATATAATGCTGGTGAAAGGGATAAAAGAAAATCTAAATAAATGAAGAGACATACCATTTTCATGGTTTAGAATCTAAATAGATGTCAAATCTCCCAAACCTTGGTATACAGATTTGCTGCAATTCCTATCAAAATCCCACCAAAATATTTTGTAGATATAGGAACAATTATTCTAAAATTTATATGGAAAGTCATAGGAACTAGAATAGCTAAAACAATAAAGAAAAAAGAATGAAGTGGGAACAATCAGTCTGTCTGATTTCAAGACTTACATAAATACTAGAGGCCCAGTGCATGAAATTCATGCACGGGTGGAGTCCCTGGGCCTGGCTGGCAATCAAGGCCGATAGGGGCCAGGCCGATCAAGGGCCAGAGAGGAGGGGATGGTCGCTGGGCTGAGCATGGAAGGAACTGACGCCAGACGCTGATACTGCCATCGTTGGCGCCCTGCCACCATGCGGTTCCACGCCTCCCCCTCTCCTTCTTCCCTCACCACTGTGCCGCCACCATGGTGGGTGGGCAGTGGGCTGATTGGGGCCTGCTGGCCAGGGGGAGGGTCGGGGCACAGGAGGTTGGCTGCTGGCCCTGAGGAGGGAGCTGGCCCTCAGCCTCCCTGGGAAAGGGAGGCTGCCGCTGCCACCCACCCCTGGCCCAGGGGCTAGGGAGAGGAATCGCCAGAGGTTGGCCGGCTTGGGGAGGTTGGCTGTGGGAGTGCATTGACCACCAGGGGGCAGCTCCTGCGCATCATAGTGCTGGTGGTCAGTGTGCATCATAGCAACCAGTCAAACGGTTGACCAGTCGAATATATATATATGTCAAGATTATGTGATTTTGGTAGAGGAATAGACACACAGATCAATGGAAAAGAACAGAGAACCCAGAAAATACACCCACACAAGTATGCCCAAGCTGATTTTTGACAAAGGTGCAAAAGCAATTCAATGGAGGAACGATAGTCTTTTTAACAAATGTTGCAGGAGAAAGTAAAATGTAGAGGAAAAAACAAAACAAAACCTCAACCTAAGTCTCATATTATGTGAAAATTAACTCCAACTGCTCATGGACTTAAGTGCAAAATTAAAAATCACAGGAAAAAAAATCATTGGGATCTAGAGCTAGGTAAAGTGATCTTAGCTTTGATACCAAAAGCAATCTATAAAAGGAAAATAATAAATATGACTTATCAAAATTTAAACTTTGCTCTGTGAAAGACCTTATTAAGAGAATGAAAAGACAAGATTCAAAGTAGAGAAAATATTTGCAAATCACAAGTCCATCAAAGGGTTAGTATCTAGAATTTTTTGAAAAACTCCCAAAACTCAACAGAAAAAAAAAATTCACACAATTCAGCTGAAAGATGGGCAAAAGACATGAAGAAACATTTTACCAAAGAGTCATACAGATGGCAAATAAGCCCATGAAAAGATGCTCCAACATTAAGGAAATACAAATAAAAACCACAATGAGATATCAAAGACACATAACAGAATGACTGAAATAAAAAGAGTAACACCACTAAATGCTGGCAAGGATGTGGAGAAACTGGATCACTCATACATTGCTAGTAAGAATTAAATGGTACAGCCATTTTGGAAAGTTGTTTGCCAGTTTTAAAAAACACTAATCTACCATACCACCCAACAATTCTGGGCATTTATCCCAGAGAAATAATGATTTATGTTCACATAAAACCCTCTACATGAACATTTACAGCAGCTTTATTTGTAATGGCCCCAAACTGGAAACAACTAAGATGTTCTTAAATGGATGAATGAGTGATTAAACAAATTGTGGTACATCCTTAACACAGACTACTAGTTAGGAATAAAAAGAAACAAACTACAATACATGTGCCAATCTGGATGCATCTCCAATGAATTATGCTTAATGAAAAAAGACATTTGCAAGAGGTTACAGTAGTGTATGATTCCACTTATATAACAATTTTGAAATTACAAAACTATAGAAATGAAGAACAAATTAGTGGTTGCCAGGGGGTGGGGTAGCTAGGAAGTGAGTGTGGCTACAGAAGGGCAAGCATAGATATCCTTGTGGGCTGTCTTCAGTGCATCCATGTCAACACCCCGGTTGTGACTCTAGGGATGGCCTGGCAAGATGTTACCATTGGGAGAAACTGGGTAAAGAGTATCACACGGCCTCTCTGTATTATCTCTTACTAATACGATGATCTCAAAAGGAAAAGTTTAATTAAAAACACAACAAAAGACACTGATGCCTGGGACTCACCCCAGACTAATTACACAGGGAACTAGTGTAAGACTCTCCGAGGGGCTAATGTTCACTCAAGTCTGGCACTGCTGGTCTAAGGTTCCCAGTGGCACCGTGGGCGCTGTAGGCACATGAGAGCGTAGCTGAGTGCACAGGATTCCAAGCCCTTCACCCACCCAGTCTCACTGGAGGAGCTCCTCTTTCCTAAAATTAATTTGAAAAATCGCTGTCCCTGAGGTCTGGGCTCTTAAAACAAAGACACCGTTGGAGCAGAGAAGAGCTTTCCTGGGTGATAGAATGCAAATCTCAGACCATCCTCCACTGGGCAGCTGATGGCTCCAGCCACATAAGCTGGATCAGACAGGCTGGCCTGGGGCCTGACTTTATGGAGCGAGGCCACATTTCGGCACACAGCTGAGTAGAGTTCTTGGCCCCCTGGATTCAGCCTCAGGAGTTACTTCTGACCAACAGAACACCCAGCCAATAAGCCTGCCCTGGGTTCAGCGTGCTGGGCTTGGCCCAAGTGGACAAATGAGTGGGTACCAGGCTACACGCCTGCTGCCTGGGCCAGATGGGGAAGTCCATGGAGGGGGCCAGGGAGACAAAACCAAGTGGCCCGATGAAGCTGGGGTAACCCCCTATCCTCAGTGACGGGAGTTGTATCTCCTGGGAGACAAGATAGTGATATAGAAACATCATTTGGAAGAAATTGGGAGTGTGCATTCTGGTTTCAGATAGAAATATAACCAGAATATAAACTCAGTCGTGCCCACAGCCTGGGCAGTCTGACTCAGTTTGTTAGGAGACATCTTTACGAAGGGAGACCGCCACACACCGCGAGTGAGAGGGAAGGGAAGGACGGCTATCACATTTTGGATAACTGATGATTATCAAAGATTTTGGAGATGATAATGCCAAAAAGAGACAGCACGTGGGGCACGGGAGGACACGTAGCCCTTCCACCCATGCTCTCGCTAGAGCAGCCGGTGTCCTGACTCCATGTGCCCCTCAGCGAGGCCCTGCACTAGGGGAATGCTGGCTCCTTGGCCTAAAGGGAAATGCTGGGAAAATGTGTTAACATAGCTTGGAATCAAATTCCATGTCCCTCCACCTGAAATCAGTTCCGCCAGTGCTTCTGATGAGGAGCATGACAAGTTGGACGGGTGACGTTTCTCAGTCCCTCCCCGGCGGTTGGGAAGTGAGACCTGGGTGAGTGTCCCCCTGGACAGTCCTCCTTATGCTCACCTTCGACAACTCCACACACGTTGGCATACACATCCAGTATCTTTTTCCTTCGACTTTGAATCTATGAAAATAGTTCAGAGAATGTTAATTTTCAGGAAGGAGGGAATGGTAGAAAACAATGAATCAAGTCTTCCATCTCAATGTTGGCAGAAAGCTGCTATCCCCTGGTTTCCAGCTAGTGATGCTGAATCAAGTCCTCACGTGAACATCTTATCTGTAATTCAGAAAGAAAGCCTTCCTCTGGGTTGTGCAACTCAAGCACCCTTCCTGCCCACGGCGGGTTTCTTAGGCTCACTGGGCGTAGACTCACATGACAACCAGAGGCCACATGTGCACTGGTCTATTTGTAGGATAAATGCCAGGGACCTCAGCTTGCCAGCAGGCAGCCAAGAGATGAGGCCCATAACGGGCAGGTATAGAACTGGCCCTCCTTGAAAGGCCCTAGGCCCCCTCGTAACCACTCCCTCGGCCTCCAGGGTTCAGCAAGTGACAGGCCCCACTGCAGAGGTCACTGAACTGAACAGCTCATGAGGTCTCTGTCAGAACCCAGGCCCGATCTAGTCTCTCAACAGGGACGCTTTTACCAAGGGCAGCACTGCCTAGCAACCGAGCTGCCCTGAGGCTTGGATGCTAGACTCTCAAGTAGCCTAGGCAGGCAGCCCCACACCCCTCCACAGCACCGTTCAGGTGGCCTGCTTCAGGGGACAAACCCTGTGGAGCATTCTTACATGAAAGTGTGCATGCTATGTCGCTATATGGCTGTGTGGTCAGATAGTACACAGCTATTTGTTCTATAGCATATAGCTATGCATTCATATAGTATATAACTGTGTATTCATATAGCTATATTATAAATAGTTATATTTAACTATTATATGTGTGGTTGGATATAGGGCAGTGATGGCGAACCTATGACACACGTGTCAGAGGTGACAGGCGAACTCATGTTTTTGGTTGATTTTTCTTTGTTAAATGGCATTTAAATATATAAAATAAATATCAAAAATATAAGTCTTTGTTTTACTATGGTTGCAAATATCAAAAAATTTCTATATGTGACACAGCACCAGAGTTAAGTTAGGGTTTTTCAAAATGCTGACACGCCGAGCTCAAAAGATTTGCCAACACTGATATAGGGCAATGTGTTTACGAAGTTTTTCCTGTCCTATGGCATTCCAAGCAATTTTAACTTTTTGTCTTTGCTTATTTATTTTCTTCTATGAAGCTACATAAGAGAAATAAGTTTTCTGTTTTTACAATCTTTTGTTTTAAATCTGTCACTCCAGCTGTGTTTGCTAACTTGGGCGGTGGGAGTAACACCGTGCCCCACAGCAGACTCATTGGAGAAGGGGCTCGTGTCTCCTGGGTGTTACTCAACCGCGCAGTGAATCGCAAGGTGTGCGCATGGACTGCCAGAGCCTCACCCCGGCTGACTTCGGGGTGGTGGCCGCCTTCTCCCTGGCCAGGTGGACCAGCGACAGCAGGCACAGCTCCGGGGAGCCCTGCTTGTCGGTGGCAGGCTCCTCATCACTGTCCATGCTCCGACTCAGCAGCTGCTCGTTCTCAGATGAGGCATCATTCTCACTGTGGAAACAAGGAGGGGTTTTATTAGCGCTGCCTGGGAAGGCGCCGCCTGGACACGTCCTTCCAGTGATGGGCAGAGCAGGGACAAGTTTCTTAAACTTTTACTCAGCAGCTCATGGGCACGAGATGAGAAAGCCACAGCCTGCTCTCTGTTCCTTTCCGGACAAGGAGGGTGGATGCAGGGTGGCCCACAGGCACTGGGTAAGGGGGACTCGCAGGGGCCAGTGAGGTAGGGATGGCACCAGCTCATCTCTCCACCCCATCCAGTTTGGGAAAGGGTTCTTGAATATGATATGGCTTTCTATATTTCATCCAGAGAAGCACAGAGCTCAACCTTGTGTTTTCATGTAGCAAACAATGTGGCGGGCCAGCTCTCTGGGATAGCTGCACACAGAGCCCATGCACATACACAGAGCCTGAGCCTGGGGAGCCCCTGGGAGGGGGGCTGGCTAAGATGTGTGCCCATGGGGTGAGCACCACAGCAGCCCAGGGAGGGGCTCTGGGAAATCTTGCAGGAAGGCGGGTGGCTCAGTCACACCGCTGCTCACTGCCTAGCCCGCACCCCTAAGCACATGTGGGTTGAAGCTCAAACTCTCAAAATCATTCCAAATATATGAAAACAACATTCTTTTTTTATAGGCATCCTGCTTGTTTCCTGTGGTTTGGCTAAAGAGTTATATTTGCTAATAACTGGATTGCAGTAATGAAGCCCACACTCAACATAACCGAGGGGACAGAATGATACAAAGAAAGCAGAAATGGTGAGAGACGCCCACCAGGGTTCTGGCCCCGGGGGAGCTGGCTGGCCTGCTGCTGGCCCCACTGCGTGCAGGCCAGGTGGGAAGGCACCACTGTCCCCAGACCACTGAGTGGCCTCAGGCCCTTTCCCTAAGACCTGAGAGAAGGCGGAGGGGATGAAAGCTCAGTGACTTGTCTTTTAAAACAATTGCTGAGTGTTAATTTTTATTTAACATTTGTGTAGGAAACAAGTAGGATCCTCAAATATTTCCTTCGTCTTTAGAGGAAACTTAAGTCATAGGGTGTGTCCCTGCTCTTTTGAGTGTTCTTCCCCCCACCACATGGGATTAGACAGAGGAAGGTTGGAGGAGCGACTTGTCTGCAAGAGGCACACTGCAGAGCCCAGTCCCCACCACACAGCTGCCAGCCTGGGTTCTCTCCTGGTAACAGCAGCTTGGACCTGGCCTACCCTTGCCAGATGTGCACAAAGTTACTCAGACCAAAAATTTGTGAAAAATGACCATTGGCAACAGAGGCACTTATCAGAAATAACCATTTTCTACAGAACTGCCACGTTGAGCGCACACAATTGCTTTTCTTCCCCAGTGTGCAAAGATTTTACGATCTAAGTTTGCTTCCTACCCTTGTGTCAGGATGTTGTTTTCTAGATGAGATAACACGTTGGGTAGTGCTTTATAAATGCCAAAGCTCCATGCAAACATCTTGATTCATTATCATTCCTAAAAAGCAGGGCTCTGCCAGGTTCAAGTCCCCTGGAAAGCTCCCACGCTGGGAGTCAGGGAGGAGGGACGGAGCCCCTGCTCCTCCGCAGCCAGCTCGGTGACTCCGCATGGCCTCTGCCCGCATCTGCCACAGGGGCGTTTGTGTGGATGGGGTCCTGGGACAGCCAAGGGTGGACTATTAACGTGGCATGGATTTTTGGAACCTAAGGAGGACTAAGTCCAAATGACCTGGCCAGGTGACTCAGATGGATGGAGTGTCTTCCCATACACAGAGAAGTCATGGGTTCGGTTCCCAGTCAGGGCACATACCTGGTTGTGGGTTCAGTCCCTGGTCAGGGTGCATGTGGGAGGCAACTGATCAATGTTTCTCTCTCTCTAATCAATGGGAATTTATCCTTGGGTTAGGATTAAAAGAAGTTTACTTCCCTTCACTCTTGATGTTAAAGCTGGGGCTGATTCTACATCCCAACGTGTGTGTGGCAAATATGGTAAAGACTTCATGCGTCCAATCTCTTCCTTAAGGGGCCTTATTTCACTGTGTTAGCGCTTGGGCCAGAGCCTGTGGAACACACACTGCAGCCAGATGGCCTGAGCTTGGCCCCCAGCCCTGCCACTCCCTAGGTCTGTGACTGTAGGCCCATGACAGCTTCCTACAATGTGCACAATGTTAGCACCCTGCTCATAGGGCTTATGAAGGTAGCACATGCACACTGGAGGGTGACCTGCACCAGGTGTTTGGTAGCCGTCTCCATCACCACTGCTGCAGTATCGTGGGGACATCAGTCCTGGTGTCAGCACTGTGCTGTCAGCATGCGCACTGCCAGCAGCAACTAACTGTCATATTAACCCGGCAGCTGTGGGGTCCGCACGAGGCAGGTGCACGTTGCAGAGAAGGGCCTGGGGCATCTGGCCCTGGAGGATGGCAGGGGTTCACCACCTGCCCCTAGCACCCCCTGGCCATGCTGTAGGCCAACAGTGAGGCTGAGACCCTGGGCTGACTAGGACTGCGCTGCTTGCTGGCTGCTGGTTGCTCCCTCTGGAGCTGTCCCCCGCACAACCTCCAGCCAGCTGCCAGGTTTCTCAGAGCACTTCTCCCCTGGCGTGGCCAGCTGCCCTTCCTACTCAGGACCCCAAGGACTCCTCACTTCAGCCTGGAACTGGGGGCTGCTTTGGTTTGACATACCTCTTGGCAGTCTTTGCTGGAGCTGCTGTCAGTTTCTCAAATTCATCCTTTTCAGAGAAAATCACCACACTGTCTGTGGGTAAACAGAAAGATTGGGGAATGGAGGAGTTAGTGTCAGCTCCAGCTCTGAGCTTGTCCTTCTGCTGCTTACTTCCTATTTAGCAGACCTGCTTGGTGACTAAATCACAATGCCCTGAGGATTAAGCACCACGTGGCTGCACTGACACCCCTTCCCAGGATCCCTGTGCTAAGTGGCAAAGAGCCTAGCCAGTCAGAAGGCCAGGCTGCTGGGGTAGTGAAAAGAGGGTCAGACAATCTCCACCCTGAAGACAGACTCCCATGCTTGTGGGGACTCTGTTTGCAGACCTTGGGCCTCTTTCTTCTCTCCTTCCTGGCTCACTTGGGCTTCCACACTCTTCACTGAGTGGCTGGTACAGCAGGCTAGTTAGAGAAAGAGAAGGGTGTGAGCAGCTGGGCTCATCGACTGGTAAGGTGATGGAGCTGCTCAGGGGAGAGGGAATATGAGGCAGGCATTGGGGGACAGTCACCTGGGGAAGAAGGCTTCGTCTTCATGATGTAGAACATAATGATGAGGACAATGGCGATGGCCATGATAAAGATGGTGGACATGGCAATGATCAGAGCTGCAGCCAGGTGTCCTTGGCCTGAGAGCTCTGCTGAAGTTGGGGAGAGAAGGCAATGCCTTAGGACTCAAGTGTCCCTGCAGGAACCCACCCACCAGGCAGGGCCCTTTCTCCTTAAGACCACGCCCTGTGAACAATGTCCCTGCTACTGGGACACTTCCTAGGACCTTCAGATTCCGAAATGCTTGCTTAGTATGAGAACCCAGCCCCACAAGTTCCTTTGACCATCCCGTGTGCCATGGCTTGTGTTTGTCCAGTTGTCCCCGGGGTGCTTGCCCTTGGTTCGATTGCTTTGGGAAGCCGGCATGCGTGCCAAGTGCACTGTGGGAATCTGAAGGCAACCCTGCCTCTCTGAGGACTGGGCCATAAATATGCTTAAACCACAGGTGGCATTGAGACAGTAAAAGAGGGGATGAGGAGCCAGTGTGAGGTCTTGCTCTGAGAGAAACTGTTGACCTTGGGGGTCCTCCCCCATCCTTCTACCCCAGAAGGACTGGGGAGTGAAATGTAGTTATTGGAAATAGATATTCAATGTTGAGATCAGCAGGTTCAGATGAAAGCCTGCAACAGAATTGCTGTTGACATCAGGGCCACCACAGCCCAGGAAGCTGGCTCCTCTCCACCCTCGTCCTGAGCAGCATTGCCAACACTTAAGGAGTGAGCAGCTCCCCTCCTCCCAGAGATATTTCTAATTTCTAGAAGCTGAGGGCATTGACTGAGATTAAACCACAGGAGGGAGGTGATTTGAAGTGGAGAAGAGCTTCATGGTCATTTCTATAATTATTTTCTCTCTTCCTCTCCAGCCACCCACTCCCCCCACTTACGTCTAGGTGGTTAGCTCCAGAAGACCAGTACCTGGGCACCTGCCTACCTTTATGGGCGCGATGGAAAGGAGAGAGGGTGCTGCTGCCCGCAGTGCTGGGGAAGTGGGCAGAAACCCCCACGGTGGCTCCCGCACCTGCAAGGAGAACAGTCGCTGTGGGCTCCTCAGAGTGACCTGCAGAAGCTCCACCACCAGCACTGAAACACAAGGTGCAGCCACAGAGCTATTGGTTCATAGTCCCAGGTTATAAAGGGCTGGAGGGGCCACATAACACCTGCCATCCAAGTTATCCAATAAGACATGCACATTATTTAAAATCTAGAAAAAAATCAAAATGCAAGAAAGAAGTAAAAGAATCACCTACAGCCTCTATTTAACATTGACATTTGGTGTATTTTTCTTCAGGATTTTTGCATAATACGTTTTAAAATAGTTGTGACCAAACTGTTTAAGAGTAGGCATGAGCTTGGTCTTCTCTCAAAATGGTGACTCATAAAACTCCCATTCTATGTAAAAAAGTGGCACTTAGCAGAAGTAATATGGAAGCGGATTTTGTGATCAGACAAATCATTAAGTTGTTCGGTTAAAACAAACAAAATGTTCTACCACAGAAATGATGACATCCTGACAGTCAACCTTCCTTAGGCCAGCTTGAGTCCTGCAGTTAATAAAAATGATCATGTTTCAAAGAAGAAACCAAGATGGCGACATAGGTAAACACCGGAAATTGCTGCCTCTCACAACCACTTCAAAAATATAACTAAACAACAAAACGGACATCATTCAGAACCACAGGAAGGCGGGCTGAGTGGAAATTCTACAACTAGAAGGAAAGAGAAAAGCACACTGAGACTCAGAGGAGGTGCGGTGTGAAAGTAAAGTGCAGAGGTATGGAGGTGCACTCAGAAAGGGCTGGCAACTGAGGACACGGTTGTTTTTTTCAATCAGGAGGGAGTCTCAAGTTACTGACTGCTCTGAACTCCAGTTCTGGGAGAGTCTCTGGGGACCCAGACTCATACGGGGAGAAACTGGACTGTCTGGCATCGGTCGGAACTCGAGGCCAGCTTTCTCTCAGAGGTGCTTGCAACGATTACCGACACACTGAGATGCGGGGCCTCTTAGGGTAGGACTGAGGAGCAGCCATAGCTGCTTGCTCCGCCCTGTTGATTCCTTGAGACCCCGCCCCACCCAAGCTGTGCGCAGAGGCTTTTGCATA
>NW_006288363.1:145920-147757 GCF_000327345.1 Myotis davidii
ATTTAATTTAAAAAAATGATCATGTTTCAAGTAAGTGTCCTCCTGCTGTGCTTTTGTCTCTGCCGGTTCTGAAGGAGCTGGAGAGTGTGCGTTTGCTTGTCCGAGTGAGGCCAAGTGAGAGTCCTCCCTAAAATCAATGCATGTTAGCCCTCTTAGCTGCCCAACCAGGACTAACAGCACCGAGCCTGGTCCCTGAGAGAAACAGGGGTGTTTAACAGAAGGTTTTCCGGAGAAACACAGCCACCTGCTCTGTGAGTGGTCTTTTTAAAGCCACCTGCACACATAGCCTGGGTCACCCAGAAGACAGTGACCACAGCCAACTGGGCAAGAGAAGTCCTGTTGATTATCCATACATCTGTGTCCAGTAGGAAGAGAAGGCCCCAGGAGAGAGCAGGGTCAGAAACTTTTGATCCACACACCTTTGAGAACAAATAGAAACTCTACAAATAAAATAGGGTGGCGGTTTGGGAGGGAGCAGGCTGAAGACTGGCTTCTGCTGCAGTTCTGCGTTTCTGTGAGGTGTCCCAGGGTTCAGGCCAGCCGGTTGCTGGGGTTGGACAGGAAGTTAAACTGTCACAGGTATATGAGAAATGGGATTCGCCACCTGAGGGGCCAACAGGAGGGTTTTTAAGGAAGCACTGTGAGGTGTGAAGGCTCATGCCCTCTTCACACCCTGGACAGGGCTCACCCTGGGGAGGCTTGCAAGGCAAGGGTGTGTGCTACTGGTGCCATCCTGCTGTCCTTCAGCTCACACTCAGCGCAGTTTTCCACGTTGTTTAAAACACCCCTCTTGTTGAGTTAGGCATCCCCTCTCTGGGGATTTGCCACTTCCAGAGCTCAGAGACTTCACTTATCAGGAGCTCCTGGCCTCTGGCTCTTTGTCTGTCACCTACAGTGTTGCCTCAAATGTGGGTGTTGGTGCCACCCAGATGACCACACGATGGAGGGGCTGAGTTTTTCTCTGCAGGGCATGATGAGCTCTGTAGTTCCACTTCTTTCCTTCTATGTTCTCAACTGCTGTCATTGGGATGATTTCTTAGCTCTTCTACCAAGAGAGGGAGGGGTGCTGAGAGGTATAGGGGTACCAAGGCAACAGCCCAGCATGGGCTAACCTCAGAATCAATAGAGACCCAGAGGAGACTTGCTCAGAACAGAGGGGGCTCCTGCACTAGTGTCCCCAGGGCTTCGCCCTTTCTTCTGTAATTGCTGGTGGGTGATGGGCAGGAAGCTGGGAAGTGGGACCTGGGACCTGGGAGGCGTGCTCATGATCCCCGCTGGAAGAGTGGCTCTTCTTTCTTTCTCGTGCTCATGATCCCCGCTGGAAGAGTGGCTCTTCTTTCTTTCTCTCCTTAGCCTCCGGGGCTTCCCCTGCCCTGAGAGCAGCCTTTGCTCTGCCCAGAGCTCACAGAGACATGTCATCGCCTTTCTAGAGGATAAATAGCTTTCCTGACCTCCAAACAAATGATAAATCTCATAATTTAGATGAGATTTAGAGTCAGTGGTCCATCAGGGAGGTGCGGATGGAGGTGTGTGCTCCCTGTGGACAAGATGCATCTGGAGGCTGCCTTAGGCCATCACAGGGTCGTGAGCTGGGTTTCAGGTGTTAGCCCCGTTGGCATCGTGCTGGGAGGCAGCCTGTCACATTTGGCCCAGTGAAGCGAGAGAAAGCACTATGGGCACAGCTTCAGTTGGACATTGAAAACGAAGCTCATCCATTTGTTTGGTAAGGGCTCAGGGGAGCTGAGGCTGTGTAGCCAGGAAAAGACTCTGGGGCTCTATCTGTGCGTGGCTGTCACCGGTCTCTCCTGTACCTTGCTGGCTGAGGCTGGATGATGGG
>NW_006288363.1:147952-175100 GCF_000327345.1 Myotis davidii
GCCCAGGTCTGTGGCCCAGAGAGGGACAGTGATAGCAGTCTAGCAGCATGCTGACTTATGGAATGCCTTTGCACTTGACTGGCAGGGCCGGTCACACGTAAACATCAGTGGACAATGGACGCAGGCTACTGCGAGTCAATAATGTGCACCTTGCTGCACCAAAATGAACTCGAGCTGGTACCAACTGAACAGCCTGGGCTGGTGTTTTTTGAGCACATCCAAGGATAACAGGGAGAGTGAGCAGGACTAGCGGTCCCCTCTGGGGCGGGTGCCCTCGGGCGAGCACACCATCGCCATAAGACCCGCACAGGACGTTCCCCTGCCCAGGCCCTGCTGTGGGCTAATGAGGATTAGCTCAGCACTAATAAAAGTATGTGGTGCCTGGGAGGTTTCCCTTTGCTCCAACACATGCTGTGTCTTTCCAGGTCACTTGGCCTCCTTGGAATGGATCATTGATGAAAATATGTGTCCATGTTGTTTCTGATAGGTGGTTAACTACTACCTCATCTTATGCTCTATCATGTTTGGAGTCCAGCTTTGAATAAGCAAAGATGAGATATTTTATAATAGGGGTAAAGGAAGGTTGTTGGAAACTGTATCCCAGAAAGTAGACAGAAATATCCATATAAGGTCTCTATGCAAACGAAAGAAAATGGAGTCTGAGTGTGAGGCAGCACTGACTGTAGACATTGGTCCAGGCAGGTGGGCTCTGCGGGGAGTACACTCACCTCCTCAGGAGGAGTCTGAAACCGTGAGCATATGGCTTAATGTCAGCATACCTCTGTTCAATGTGATGACAGGGTTCACTAAGAACCTTTGAGGTTTGTTAATCCACGCTACTTGTAAGTGTGTTGATGAGTATAGCGATGGCTGGCATTCTCTACATATGGCAAACAGCTTGGGTTTTTAGGAATGATTTGTTTGTTGATTCTTACAGTTGTCATTGAGGGGGCCTGAGGCTGTTTCCCTGGCTCAGCTCCCCCTACTGGCAGCTGCTGGAACAACGGGCAGAGTCATTAGAACTTGGCCCTGGAGCTTGCTGGGAGGGCAGTCTTGGAGCTCACCTAAACCTCTGAGGCAGGACCTGTTTCTTTACTGGACCTGGGGATGGTGTGACAGACTGACATATTTGCTTTCTCGGACTCTGCCTCTGGTCCAGCCTGCATTCTCCCATGGCCTGCCACACATGTGCTCATTATTAGAGAAATTCTGCTTGGGGCTACAGTTTTTGGAGAAACAGCGTCTCGCCAGGGGGGTGCCTCTCCCCAGGGAGGTGAGGAAATGTGTACAGGGATGGTGACCCAGAACAAAGAGATTTCGAGATTTCACACTCTTCCTTGGATCCCTGTTGGTGGCCAGATGCCTTTGGTGATCAATCATCTCTTGTCCCTTCCATTCTCTCTTCTGTTGACATCAAAGACACCTGAATTCTGGGCTCTTGGAAAATGGATTTGAAGAATCATCTGCTTGACTAGGCACCTTCTCAATCAAAACAACTTTCCTTGCTCCAACTCTGCTGTTTTGAACACTGGCCTTTTGCAGTGTCGGCACATGGATTGTGGACTGGTAACAAGGGGTGTGCACATTCGAGTTTGGGAAACACTGCTTTGGAAATAGCTAGAAACTGGCATTTGGGGAGGCCAAGGCTTCACATTGGAGTTCATCACTGCTTGGCATCACAGGATAGCATCTGGAGGGAAACACAGTTCTCTGGTGGCAGAGTGGACTTGGCTCAGGGATCACAGTCACTGACAAGTGGTCATAAAATGGTGATGATGACCAGGGAACACGTGCTGGGTGCCAGACCCACCACTCTCTCACTGATTCCTCCAGCACTCTGTGCGGGAGGGGTTCTTGCTCTCTGTGTCACAGGCGAACGGACAATGCAGAGAAGGTCAGCTGTACGATGTGGAGCTGCAGGGGCCTGGTTGGTGCTCACCCATGAGGCTGAAGCTTTACCCCATGGTGAGTGCCGTGTGCACACTGGAGTGGGGGTTCACACACACCTGACATCTCCTCCTCCCAACAATCTTCTGAGAAGATGATCCCATGTAACAGATGGGGAAACTAAGTACAAAGTTAGGTAATTGTCCCAAGAGTGGAAACTTGAAAGAATCCCAAATCTGATGCCACGCCCTTTCTTCCTCTCGCCCCGAGCCACCCCCATGCCATCACAGCACCGGTCCTTTCCGAGGCAGTCCTCAGGCCCGTGCAAGGAAAACAACAAAACCCCGAAAGCTTTGGTTGCACCAAGTGGGTCTTCTCTTTGATGTGACTGAAAAATAACTGGAGGGCTTCTCTCACTTCCAGGATAAACAGTGATGGGACTAGGGGTGTGGAAGGAAGGTAGTGCTTGTTCACTGCGGTGGAAGCTTCTGGAAGAAAGGCTTGAAGCTTTCCTGATGGGCAAGTCGCAAGCAGGAGAGGTTTCAAAGCTCTTGAATACTGGGGGCGTCCCTGCCACACGCATATGGTTTATGTAAGAGCCATCACTTACACTTGTTATTCAGGAGAGAAAACGGAAACCAGGGAGTTCATGGCTCCCTGGCAGTTACAGTCCCTGAAGCCCGACCAGGCTCTGTCCGAAGCTCCACACATGTCTGTTTGCCTGAAGAATACGATGGCCCAGAGGCAGGACCAATGGCGACCAGTGGCAATCCTCTGGCCTCCCTCTTACTACTTGATGGTGTTGGGTGACTGCAGCCCGGGGCTCCTGGGAGAATCTCAGCCCCACACTTCACAGAAGCCGTCACCTCTTTAAGGATGGAAACACACAGGATAGGAAAGCACCTGGGATGGTGGAGAGCCCAGGCAGATTCAGGCTGTGAGTCCAGAGCTAGCTCCTGCACAGCTGGCACCCCTGGCCTCCGCCAGCCCTCACACGTGTGCATCCGTCATATGCTTCCTGGGGTTCGTGCCAGGTTCTCTTTGATTATGGGGTGTGTAATCCACTATCCATTGACTTGGGCTACCAAGGGCATTAGCTTGCCTGGCAAGGGCCCAGGTAAATCACAGCCAAACAAAACCAAAGCAGGCTTCTCAGGCAGAAGCAAAGGAATTCTCAGCCACTGACCAAGGCTCAGGAAGGGCAGAGCCTGGTGGGGCCTGGGCAGCCAGCTGGCACATTGGGGTCCTGACTAGGTTTTACCTAGTTCCTAGGCTGGCTGGGGTAGAGCTGCTGATGGCAGTTCTGTGAGTTTGGGCCTCTGTGAGTTTGGGCCTCATTACTGGCTCTCTAGCCCCATCTTCTGATTCCTGAGCAGGAGCCCTGTGCAGGGGAAGTGGAGACCTCGAGGTGGAGAGAGTAACTTTCATGTCCCACTTGAGAGCCTGACCCAAGCAGGGCTGCATTCACCATGTCACCCCACATGGCCCATCTGGCTGCATGTCCCCATTTCTCAGATGGGAAAGCAGAGTTTATGTATGAGAACTAACAATTGTCTAGACAGAGCTCTGTAGTACTTTGCAAAATACCTTGGCATCTGTGGTCTCATTGTTTGATCCAAGAATTGCATGACATAGATAATTCAGATTTTAGCACCCCCAAATTACAGATGAAAATACTGAGGTTCATAACAGTTATGAGATTTATTCAAGGTCACTTGTCCAAGGTTACTGATCTGAGTCTCTGACTCATGGTACAGCAAACCTTTTTCATGGACTTGCTTTCTGATTGGTTAGGCCATGAGAACATTTTTGTTTATGCCTTTACTGTACTTAACTTGTTTAGGGGCCAGGACTGGCTTCTGTCTACCCCACCATGTAATGCAAGACATCAATACTGAACCAGCACCGCTCTTATGGAAGGACAAAGTGCACTCACATTCCTTGGTGTTGGGGGGCGCCAGGAGGCAGGAATAGCAGACCATGCCGTAGATGTTCCTGGGTCTGTTTTCCAATATGTAGTAGCTACAGGGAGGGCAAACAAGACAAAGTAGACAGGTGAATTGGGCACTGCCACAAGCAAATGCTGACCGCTTGGCACACCCACGACCAAAGCATGATCCAAATCAGGCCTGAGACAGACGCCTGGGAAGCAGGAGCCCTGCTGAGGCAGCAGCCCATTTTGATCACTGAGATTCCTTGAAGGTTTTCAACTTGTCTTAAAATGGATTTCCCCCAATATTGGGCCAGTTTGGGTCTTATAAATATCTCCTCCCCTTTTGGGTTCCTTTCACTGGTGAGCTTGTTAGTGTGCATGTTATCACCATCTTCATCCACATCCTCCACCTAAACATCTGCGTGCCCACCGTGTGCATGCCTGCCACCACGTGTGTGCCCACCACCACGTGTATGCTCTGCCATCACGTGTATGCTCTGGTTAGTGCCTTGGGTGTCTTGCCAACCAGAGATTCAGGCACTTTTGGAGGAGGAGCAGCACTCCCTTGGTGAAAGCCCGTAAATGTGTCTCTGCCGGTGACACTGGGACCTCCCAGGGAACACTTGCTGACCACCAGTGAGCGGCACTGGCTGGCAATGTGGCTGTAGCAATGTCCAGCGAGGTCACCACAGAGGGCTTTAGAGACAGCCAGGTCATAACTGAAATTTGTTTGCTTCTTCCTCAGGAAGCACTTGTCCGAAGACACCCATATAAATTCATGCTGGCCCTGGCCGGTTTGGCTCAGTGGATGGAGCATCAGCCTGTGGACTCAAGGGTCCTGGGTTCGATTCCGGTCAAGGGCATGTACCTTGGTTGCGGGCACATGCCCAGTGGGGAGTGTGCAGGAGGCAGCTGATCGATGTTTCTCCCTCATTGATGTTTCTGGCTCTCTGTCCCTCTCCCTTCCTCTCTGTAAAAAAATCAATAAAATATATTAAAAAAAATTCATGCTGGGGTTGTGACATTTAAAAAAAAGACAAAGCCTTCACAGTGATGTCTTTCGAGCTTCCTGATGTCAATATACCATGCTGGCTCTCAGAATTCCTTGCCCAGACCCTGCCACCATGGGCTGCCGTTCTCTGCATGGCACACCTCCTGGCCTCCCCTCCCAGCCTCACAACTCAGCCTCCTTTCCACCTGCAGGCAGGTTTTGGCACTTCTCTTAGTGTATGCTTGTTTTCCATAAGTATACATTTAGCGATGATCATGGAACCAGTATTGCATTGTGAGAAATCAATTAATAAAGTGAGCTGGTGCCCATGTTCTCCCTTACTACCATTTCAAAAAATGAAAAATCCCTCTGCGCTGTTGAATACTTCCATGGATTTTTTAAAATCTCTTTTATTAGCCATGCACATCCAGGCCCTGCTGATGGCAGTGGTAAGTGGTAGCATGGAGCAGGACTGTGGGGGGAGTATTCGGACTCTAGCGGCCAGGAGCTGAACCATTATCAGTAACATTATGATCATAATTACCTGCCCTTCCTCAGAGCGTTTATCCCCAGATTCCTGTGTATCTAAAAACATTAATTAACCAATTTCAAAACATCCCTCAGAGAAGCCAGCACAGCCAGGTTCACAATTAAACCTTTGGAAAAAGCCTCTCTCAAATGCACACCTTGTCCTCTCCTGAAGCCATCTGTGCTGGAGAAGCAGGAAGCCGTGGGGGCCCCCAGAGCACGGCTCCAGGAGGGGCGTGGCCTAACCAGGGGGCGTGGCCTAACCAGGAGGGGCGTGGCCTAACCAGGGTGAAGGGCTCTGGACTCCAGGTTGGCCAGGGCAGTCCTCCTGCAGCTTTTTGACATACAGACCCAGAGTTGCCTCTGGGACCTGAGAAGGAATCTATCTGCCAAGAAGGACTCTTCATGGTTAACTGGGTCCAAATTCATAACAAGAGCCTGGCAGCCATTGTCGACAGAGGCCTCTCACATAGGCTGCCTTTCAGGGGAAAACTGCAGACTGAACCTCCAGTCTCCTCCCGGTGCTCCTGCCTGTTGAGTCCATCCTGATGAAGGAGTTAGAGGGCTGAGACCTGCCCTATTTAAAATTTCACAGCTATAACTTAGTTTGCATCTTTACTAACCAATCAGAGCTGCTCCATAACAACCAATCAGAATACGTGAAGCTGACCAATTAGCACAGTGCTATTTGGACCAGACTATGCAAATTTGAATTCCTCATTTGCATAAAAATGGACCAATCAGGGACAAGGGTGGGGACTTTATGAAAATTGGCCTCCTCTTTATCTCAGTGGAGCACAAATTTGGTTTTCACTAGGGGCTGCTTCTCTGGGCTTTGCAAACTGTTTACCTGAATAGTCCCCAGAGTGGGGACTACTGTTGGCATTAGATTGGTGGCAGGGAACTTTTGTTGGCACTATTATTCGTTGCTCCTCCTCTCACCTCCACTTCTAGTGCATTCTTCTCCCCCAGATTGTGAATACCTCTCTTCCTGGTTTGGGAGTCCCTCAGGGCCAGCCTTGTTCATGCCTGCATTCCTAGTACCTTGCTCTAGGTGATGAGGAGGGAAGGTGTTAGGCAAGTATTGATTGGAAGAGATGTGAATGAAAACCAAGTTGTTCTCTATAGAATTTCAAAGTGCTAAGACTGACAGAAGTCAAAGGGCATTATATACACCTTTCCTCATTTTCTAAAAGCAGAACAACAGCTAATCCCATTCTGGTAATAGCCTGGTGCTGAGCTCCATTTTGGATGAAAATCCACAGCCACCTGGGTGGGTATAGGACACTTGGTCTTAGAACTGGGCACCCAGTGGGTCCCAGGGGACACCACGCTCTGTGCACACTAGCGGCAACTCCACCTGGGATTAGTCAGCTGCCTTTGCTGGGCACACAGGCACCTCCTTGGGCAGGCCGATGGCTCCCATCCTGAGTGGTCCTCTCTCTCTGACTCCCAGAGGCCCCGATGGCTGCCACTGCACCTCCTGTCCTGGCTGTGTGTCTGCACCAAGCTGTGCAATGTATTCAATAGCTTAGTTGAAGAAACAATATGGAAGGGCTATAATTTTTTTTAAAAAATGTTGGCTCCAGGAGGTTATAAAATCATGAGTGTTAAATATGTCACACATTACCTAGCATATATTTCACAGAACATTTTAAAATGTTGGGTTTTTCTCTTTAAGACTAACCTCAACTTCTTGTGTTTAGTTTACCCCCACACCTCTCATTCCCGCCAGACAGGAGTGGAGACTCATTGTTTAGCTTCTATGAACTTGAAGCTGGGTGCTCATTTAGGGAGCTGTGCCCCGCTAGAGTATTAGGCCCCTTTGTCTTTCTGTGAAGGTCTAATTTCCCACTCTTTGCTCTCTATTTAGACTTTTCCCTGGATCTTCTTTTTTCTTCTTCTGCTTTTCTTCAAGGGTTGATTAAGGTGGGTAACCCAAGACAAGACTCAGTTTAAATGTGCCTCTAGAATCTTCTTTGTGTGTAGATTTTCTCCAAAGGTTCCCTTTTCTCAGAGCTCCTGAGCTTGTAATGGATGCCACTGAGCTCTTTGATGCTCCCTTTGCCCTCTACAATGTTGGTATGTAGAAGCAACCACCGTATCCTTTGCCCCTGTTTTCCAAACATCCTAGAATGCCTTATTTGCAGGGAGTGGACGTGGTGTGGAAGCTAGCCAGCAGGAGTTTCTCCAATGGGTAACATGATGCCCTGGGGGAGGTTATGAAATTTCACCTCTTCTCTCTTCCTCTTCTCAGGTTTTATTCCCTAGTCCTCCCACACAAGTCTTTCTCAACAGGAAAGCCCCACGTACTGCTCATTGTTCAGCCAGTGTCTCAGCCACATACTGATACACAGCAGAGAAAGAATGAGAAGATGGTGCTTGCCAAACCACAAAGGGGGAGCAGGCCAAGGCAACCTGTGGTGTCAGGAAGACAAATAGGAGGCAGTCTGCATCCGCAGCCTGGGGACCACAGGGACTTGGGAATGAAAATGGCCTTTCATGGAGCTGATGGTGCCAACTTGCTAAAACTCTTTGTAATCCTCCTTTGTGCCATGGCCTGAGAGCTTCATTTTGTCTCAAAACCTAGGGCATGTAAGAGGAGGGGGGAGGCCTTAGGGATCCCACCCCGATAGAGCATTGTGCTTATTAGAGCCAGGATGAGGAGGTTGGGCCTCGAGATAAAGTAGGGGCCCTCAATTTCCATGGCCTTGGGGTAGGGAGTGATTTATTTGAGGTCATATCACAGCACAGCCAAAATGGAAACTGACTATATTTTCACTGCCGTGGAGTAATGAGAGGTGCACTGAGGCGTGTCCGTTGCACAATATCCTTCACACTCAGCCAGGCTCCCCTCACCTGTCCCGAAGCCGAAGACAAAGTGTGGAGGAAGCAGGTCACTGTTCTCTTGGAGCAGGGAGGGAGTCACTCAAGATTGCAGGCCGGGAAGATCCTTGTAAACAGATGCGGGCCTCCCTGCTAATTCCACAGAGGGCTGTCCGTATCTTTGAAGCCTTCCAAAGGCAGGGAGCTCACCACCATTCCCCTGTCAAACTGCTTTCTGATAAATATATTGGTACCAAACCAACTGTCTTCATTGCCACAGAGCAGCCTTTCTAGTGACCGAGCCAGCACCTGCCCATAGGACAGGTCATTTACTACACTGGTCCCAGGGCTTGTCCCCTCTACAGAAGAGTCTCTGTGGGTCTACGTAAGAATGAAACAGGCTGCTCAATGTGCATACTCACTACCCCTTTTAGAGCATCGGAATAAAGTCTGGCTGAGTCTCACAGATACTATGGGTCTGAACCCAGAGGGTGAGACAGCAATGCTTCAGGGCCAAGCTCCATCTTGCACCCATTCCTCTTACTCCTCTATGAAGCTGCCTTATGGGGAAGCCTATCTGGACCAGTCATTCCCACACCATTAATGGGTAGGTGACTTCCAGATGTGGCCTGGGCTGTTTATTCACATACTAGAGGCCTGGTGCATGAAAGTTGTGCATGATAGGGTCCCTAGGACTGGCTGGCAATCAGGGCCAATTGGGGCCTGCTGGCTGCTGGCCAGGGCCTTCCTTCCCTGGCCGCTGGCCACTGGCAGGGGCCTCCCTTCATTATGCACCACTCCCTGGTGCTTAGCACACATCATAGTGAGCAGCAGAACTCCCGGTCTCCCAAGTGAACTCCCGTGGGGATACTGGGCATATTAGCCTTTTATATATATAGATGTGTTATATATGTTGTTCTGCATGTAACAACAACCTCAAATTCCACACATACCTCCTCCATCTTTCCTCCACCTCCCCACCAAAATTCTTCCTCCTGTAGTCTACATCTTAGCAAATGGCCTCACTGTCCACACAGCTGGCTGAGACAGACACCTGATAATCCTCTTCAAAATCTCCTTCCCCAAATCCCACATGCACATGGTTTGCAACTCCTGTCTCTGCTGTCTTCCAACAAGCTCTTGAATTTTCCCTCTCCTTCCAACTTCCAGTGCTTTCACCTTGCCCTGATCCACTTCCCACATTATCCCTGTTCCCCAGGCTTCCATCTCTTCCTTGCTCAACAGTGTTTATTTTCACTGCTGCCAAGGGGGTCATCCTAAGGTTGGTTATGTCCACACCAGCTTATACACCTGCATCAGCTTCGAGCTAAATGACTCGAGTCCTCAGCATCATTTTCCAGAATCCTTTCCATCTGGCCTCTCCCCTCACTAGTTTCTCCACACCACCTGTGTGCCTTCCACTTGGCCCAGGGATGCAGCCCCATGTCCTGTCAGATTGCTCACCCTCTGGGCTTTGGCTGAGCACCTGCACTTGGAGAGTTCTGTTCCACTTCTCAACTCTGTTCCACCCATCCCAGCATCACTCCGAGAAGTCTTCTAAGACCCCTACTGACCCCAATCACAGAAATGGCCCTTCCTGGACTTCTTGAGCACTGGTTTTCTTGTCTCTCTCCTCCACTGGAAAGAGAGGCACTACATCTTTCCACTTTGTCTCACTAGTACCTACCTGGTGGACTCTTAATTTAAAGGTTTACTGAAATAAATGCTAGGTTGTGAATGTCAGGTCAGATTCTCACACTGACAGGCTCTCAAAATAAGTTGAGGTTTTGCAAAAAGGGTTATTTTCTTCCCAAGACTGAGCATGGCAAGGGGAGCATGCTTTCCCTCGGCACGTCTATAGTTAATTCATAAAACTCTGCATTTTTTCATGAATTATGTACCCGCAGCAATTAAAAGCAATTGAGAGAAAAGTCTCAGGAATTATAAGTTATCAGAGACTGATTCTAGCCATCTAAAGTCAAGGTCCTTCTGATTTTTCTCCTTCAAGCCCAATGCCTGCAGGCCCTCCACAGACGTGTGACCCACTGGGTCAGATGCATCAACTGCTTCTTCATCTTCTTTTTTTTAAAAAAAATATTTTTTTTATTGATTTCAGAAAGGAAGGGAGAGGGAGAGAGAGATAGAAACATCAATGATGAGAATCATTGATTGGCTGCCTCCTGCACACCCCCTACTAGGGATCAAGCCCTCAACCCCAGCATGTGCCCTTGACCAGAATCAAACCCAGGACCTTTCAGTCCTCAGGCTAACACTCTATCCACTGAGCCAAACCAGCTAGGGCTTGACTGCTTCTTCAAACACTTCTCTCTGGTGGAGCCCCCACAACACAATGATCACAGCAACTAAACTAAAGAAAACCCAGTGAAAGGACTTTTATTTCATCACTAGAGGTCTGGTGCACGAATCGTGCACCAGTTGGGTTCCTTGGCCTGGCCTGTAGGATTGGGCCCAAACTGGCTCTCTGACATTTCCTGAGGGGTCTTGGATTGTGAGAGGGTGCAGGCCAGGCTGAAGGACCCCATTGGTGCACGACTGGGGCTGAGGAGGTATGCGGGAGGTTGGCCAGCCAGGGAGGGACCAGGGGAGGGCTCTAGGGCGCATCTCACTCAGTTCTGAACTGCTGGACCTCAGCAGCAAGCTAACCTACTGGTTGGAGCATCTGCCCCCTGGTAATCAGTGCATGTCATAGAGAGCAGTTGAGCAGCCTTAGCTTATCATTAGCATATTACACTTTGATTGGCTGAATGGATGACTGGATGACCAGACACATAACATATTAGGCTTTTATTATATAGAACTAGAGGCCTGATGCACAAAATTCATGGAAAGGCTTGGCCCCGCTGCCATAGTGGCTGCCTCTGCCTCAGCCCCCATTGCTGTAGCTTCATCCAGAAGGTTGTCCAGAAGGGTGTCTGGTCTAATTAGCATATTATACTTTTATTATTATATATATTTTCTAAGATAATAGTTTAACATCTTCCTTGGGTATAGCTACCTATTTTTGTGTTTTTTCCTTATTGAAAAGGTTCTGGAATAAAGTTCTCATGATTTCTTTATTCATTTGAAAAATATGTTTGAATGTCGGACAATGACGTGGTTGTCCCTGTGGGGTTTCGATAGGCAGGTCTGTAACTCAGGACATAGGTCTGAACTGATGACAGAAAACTAGGGAGACTGGAGATGGGGGGTGGGCAAATCACCAGCAGAGAGATGGTGGTGGAAGCCATGGAAATGGATGCTTCCTAGTAACAAATTTCTGCGAGTTTAAAATATCTCCTCATTTTAAAGAGTTATTCACTTTCAGTCTATTCCTAAATTGGTGGGACTTTCTGCCTTTTCTGTACTTCCTTTTTCTTAGACTAATGCCCAGTGTTCTCATTTGAATGTGTTCTTATTTGCTTCCTCCTCTCAATTCAGCACAGTGAGACAATGTGTAAACAAGCGATTTGTGAACTACAGAGTACTTTTGAGAATGCTGCTGCCTCCATGACCAACACCATGGTCTGCACCCTGGCCAGCTCCATCACCACCCCCACCACCTCCATCACTTTTGAGCCATCATCACTCTTGGTGTCTGGGCAGCCCTTGCAAGCATTATGCTGTGTGGCCACCAGAGGGAGGCTGCACCTCCTTGGCTCAAGCAGAACTTGCTAATGTGTCCTGCCCGCATGAAGGAAGATTTTATCCTTCTTTCAGGATAACTGCATTTGCACTTTGCTTTTTTGGGGAAGACTTTTGATACATAACAGAATTGTGGTGGAATTATATGCATATTGCACTCAAATATTCCTGTCAGTGGCTTTTATCCTCAGTTTTCCTCAGAATACTAAAAGTAATATTCTTGTATGGGATTTTAGTGTTTTCCCCCAAAGCATTCCACATGTGTTATCTCATTGTAAGTAGTCAGCAAATTTGTTTGATTTGAGAAGTTGGAAGAGCTGACGGATGTTGGCTTAAAGAACACAGAAACTGAGCCTGGGTGAGCTGCCTGCTCAGGAAAGGTGGCAGGACTCACCATCCTAAGTGCGTGGCACTTATTCCAGATACGAGACCTCCTGTCTGCATGTCGCCCCTGGTAGAACAGGGCAGACAGCAGGAGTGACACTGCACTGCAGCCTGAGGTGCTCATGTTCTCAGTGGGCTTCCCAGAGACACACAGAGGTTTCTGGGAGCGTGTCCTGGGTGCGGTTTGGAGCGCCCATGCTTACCCAGGGAGACACGGCCCACACTCAGCGTCATTCTCCATGTCCCCCGGCATCAGCACGGTGGCCCGGAAGAAGCCCTCGCAGTCTTTGTGGCGCCTGCATATCTGGTAGCCTCCTTTGGAAAACTTCTCTGCTGGGCAGGGGATGCAGCCATAATCCTCATCTTTGGTGCCGTAGCCACAGGACTGGCCAAGGAAGAGGACAGAGGACATAGGTGAGTCCAGGGCCACACCTGCCAGGACCAAACCTGCAGGCTTTGAGCACATCATGTGCATGGGCGCACAAGGCCCATCGGGCACAGGCTGCCCCGGGTGCACCGGACACTGATTTAGCTAGGGAGCCACATGCAGGGCAACACTAAGTATGGTGACAATACCCCATGAAGGTCCCGGGGGCTGTGGTCTGGCAGCCAGGCAGGGGGTCTTACCAGGTATGGCTCTTCCCCCGGCCCACACTGGGGACACTCATGGCACAACCCTGTGGTCTGGTTGTAGTACTCATTCTCGCCGCAGTTGTTGTATTCTGCTCTGGCTGAGCACATCAGAGACACCTGCCACAAGAAAGGGGTCGTTTGGCTTTCATGCCTCCTTGAAGACACACAGTTACTCAGTTACTCGGGGTCAGTGGCCAGACAGCCCCAAGGCTGGGTGAGGAAGGGCTGGTGGTAGGAGCCTGCTCAGTCCGTTAGTGCTCATTCAGTGCCCCATCCCCAGGAACTTAGCTGATAAATGGGGCAGGCCACCCTGCTTCCACAGTCTGGCCTCACTCTTGCCTCCCCCTGTCCCACACCCATCCCACCTTGGAGGCCTGATCCAAACTCGCTTCCCCCATGAAAACTTTCTTCCATTCTTTCCAAAGTCATGAATGAGGCAGCTCCTGCCCCAAGCCTCCAGCACAGCAGGTTTCTCAGTCACATGGTGCCTCTTCTCCTCCCCTGAGGGCTCCTGGTAAAGGCTTGGATCTTTCTTAATTGTATGGTCCACAGGTGTGGCTCGTCACACAGGCATGTGTATATCACAATGTAAATAAGCATTTAAGGACATTTCTATCCATGAAATCGTATAAAAGAAGCCACCAACCAGGGAAGTCTAGTTTAAACCCTGGGTGCTGTTCAGTATGTTGCAGGGCGAGCTGCCTGCTCAGGAAAGGTGGCAGGACTCACCATCCTAAGTGCCTCCTCAGAAGAACTCAGTGAAGATGATGCTATTGTTGTTCCCATTTTACAGCCATGTAAACTGAGGCTTACGAGCCCAAGGAACCTGCCCAAGGAAGTGTGGCTGGTGAAGGACACAGCTTGGAGGGGGCTCCCACTGGAATCTCTGCCAAGCCTGTGCAGTGCTGGCAGGTGTCCTGACCCACTTACCACCAGGATAGGGAGCCAGGGCATCGGTCTGTAGTCTCCCACGTGGGCCATCCTCTCCCATAGGTTCACCTGAAAGATATACCTCATCAGCAGCAGTGCCTGCAGGGTCTGAGGCTGCTCCAGTTGCCTTCATTGTATCCCACTGGGTCAGAGGGACCTCCCAAAAACAGAGTGAGGAACGGATAGGCCCCAAAGAAAAGGCAGATTTAAGCTGAGTGTCAGGCCCCTTGGACTGACTCCACCACTGTCCTCCCAGCATCACCTCATCCCGGGAAAGAGCTCCAGAGAGGTGGGACCAGAGCACACCGCAGGCCACGGCTGAAGTGGCACTGACCAGCTTTCACCTGCTGGAGAGTCTGAAGACCCTGGCGAGCGTGCTCCAGGCTAGTGCTGATCCCCTGGCTACAGGGGAGACCCGGAGACAGTGCCAGGGATCAGACAGCCCTCCCCACCCAACTTCCTGCTTTCCCAGCCCCTCATAAGGTTCGTCACTCTCTCTGTGAAGAATGGGTCATCTGTCAAAGTGAGAGAATGAATCAGTCCAACCACTTAACTCTACAGGCAACTGAAGTCCAGGAGGCTAGCGATCTGCTAATGGACAGAGAGGATGCCAGCTCTGCTCTCAGATGCTTCTCCCAAGTACTAAACTGATGCACTGATTTGAAGGAGGAGGTGTCATTTTTCACTTTCAGAATGGGAGACCTGTGTTTCCAACTCAAAGCACTTGTACCCAGGAGCCCACTATACAAAGAGAAACACTGTGCACATGTGAGCACCTATATTCCCCAGTTGCCACACACTGGGTCACTGTTTCTTGCTTTGACAGAGGGCATGAATTAGTGACAAAACAGCTGAGTTATGTGAGGAACGTTCAGAATCACCCGCCGCCTCAGACAATGTGTCATCCTATGAAACCCCTTGTTCTCAGTGAGCCATTTGGTCATGGAAACCCAGAATCCCCAAATACCACCCCGAAATGACTATACAGGAATACAAAGCAGGAAATGATAAATGGGAAATCTATTATTATTATTATTATTTTGGAGAAAACACCTGAACTCTGTCTTTACAATACAATATCCTAAAGGCATTAGGGAGAAAAGCAGCCAAAAGATTATTTATTGGAAATAGGAAGTTAGGTTTGAGATAGGAGGAGGGCGTGTCAATCTGGTCTGCATTCTATATAGGTTACTAGCTCTTCAGCCGCAGAATCCGGAGAGGCAGAGGAGGTGGAGGAAGGGAGCCCTCGTGCACTGCTGGTGGGATGCAGAGTGGTGCCGCCACTGTGGAAAACAGTGTGGAGGGAGGTTCATAAAAAAATTAAAAATGGAACTGCCTTTTGACCCAGCGATTCTACTTCTGGGAATATAGTCTAAGAAACCCAAAACATTAATTTGAAAGAATATATACATCCCCATGTTCACTGCAGCATTATTTAGCCAAGATCTGGAACCGTCCAAGTGCCCATCAATAGGCAAGTTGATAAAGAAGCTGTGGGACATGTATGCAGTGGAATATTACTCAGCCATAAAAAAGAATAAAACTTTACTGTGGGAAACTGCCTATTGTCTTCTCTGGCAGAGAGGTGTGGACAAGGAACCCGGATGCTGGTGACCCTTGAAACCCTGACAAAGATCAGGGCTATGCACCCACTGTTTAGTCGAGACAATGGTAGCTGAATCAACTTCCCCACCAGATAGTCATGTAAATCCTTACTGATAAGATAGTCTGCCTGTTCCTGGAACTTGCCTGCCTAAGGGCTATGGGTGTATTCCAAACTGAATAAAAGGATGGCAAGGCCAGAGCACAAGCAGAGTCCATCCTCTTGGAATGGGCTCTCGCCTGGCCCCCCAATTTTCAAATTATTATTTCTTGTCTTGTCTCTTTCATCTTCCAGAGCCTGAACCCTGAACCATGCGGGATGTGGGACATTCACACTTTACCATTTGCGACAGCATGGATGGACCTAGAGGGTATTATGCTAAGTGAAATAAACCAGACAAAGACAAATACTTTATAATTTCACTTATATGTGGAATCTAAAGAACAAAATAAACTGACAAAAGAGAAACAGACTCATAGATACAGAGAACAGACAGACAGCTGTCAGAGGAGAGTGTTGTTGGGGAGCTGGGTGAAATAGGTGAAGGGATTGGCAGTACAAATTGGTAGGTACAGAATAGTCACAGAGATTTAGAGTACAGCATAGGGAATATGGTCCATAATATCATGATCACTACATATGGGGTCAGGTGGGTACTTGAAATATTGGGTGGGGATCACTTTGTAAAGTTTATGATTACCTAACCCCTTTGCTGTACATCTGAAATTATTACAGAACTAGAGACCTGGGTCATGGATTTGTGCACTGGTGGGTCCCTCAGCCTGGCCTGCGCCCTCTTGCAATTTGGGATCCCTCGGGGGATATTGGAGTGCTCAATGTGGCAGGTGGCTGGGGAGGAGCCCGAGCCGAGGCCGGGTGCCACTCCTGCACATCCCGGCCCCACTGTGCTTGCTGCTGCCATGGCAGCTGTGCTCATCAGCTGTGAGCCTGGCTTCTGGCTGATGGCGCTACTGCTGTGGGAGCGCACTGACCACCAGGGGGCAGCTCCTATGTTGAGTGTCTGCCCCCTGGTGGTCAGTGTGTGTCATAACAACCAGTAGGCTTTTATATCCTATCTAATAAAGAGGGAATATGCAAATTGACTGTCATGCTGTCACAAAGATGGTGGCACCCATAACCACAAGATGGCAGCACCCAGTCCCCTCAGCCCCACCAGAGTCCTTCAGTCCTTTCAGCCCTGCCAGGGTGAGGGGTGGTAGGCACGCAGTGCGGCCAGACCCACCCTCAGTCCCCCAGCTGCCCAGGGCCACCCGAGGGTCAGGTAACCAGGGCCAGCCGAGGCTTGCACTGCTGACAGTGGCAGCAGCAGAGGTGTGATGAGGAGTCACCTTCCCCTGATCACCGGGTTGCCTCCCGCCCCTGAGGGCTCCTGGACTGTGAGAGGGGGCAGGCCGGGTTGAGGGATCCCTCCTCCAGTGCATGAATTTTCATGCACTGGGCTTCTAGTATATAAATAATATTGAATGTATAAAAATAGATTTTATTTTAATAAGTGATAGTGTTGAACAAATTATTACAGACTCTAAAAGCTACATGAAAAAAAAAAATCCAGAGAGGCAATAAAGAGCAAGGAAAACCAAAATTTTGGATATTTCTATTCACATTTTATCTTTTTAAAAAATATATATTTTTATTGATTTCAAAGAGGAAGGGAGAGGGAGAGAGAGATAGTAACATCAATGACAAGAGAGAATCATTGATCAGTTGCCTCCTGCACGCCACCTTCTGGAGACTGAGCCCACAACCCAGGCATGTGCCCTTGACCAGAATAGAACTTGGGACCCTTCAGTCCACAGGCCGAAGCTCTATCCACTGAGAAAACTGGCTAGGGCCACATTTTATCTTTTTATTTGACTCTACTTTTCCTGTCAGTTTTTATTTTTCTACATATTAACTAGTGGTAATAGCAATTGTTTCTGAAGTACCATAGACAGCCATGGCCTAAGAATATTCCCTAAACACCAAATTATTATTATTGTTTGTCAGCCTCAGTCTGGGCTTTATAGAATACGAATTTCATTACTAAGTAGGTGCACATGCATTTGTGCATCGAGTTTCACCCCCTCACATAGTGGGACTATTTTATGGTGCCGACTCACTGTTCTGTAGTGAATCCAGAGACAAGAAGAATAGCTGGGGTTGGGGGTGACAGGGCAAGCTGAAAGTATTTCTTTCCAAACATATCCGAGCTGATGAGAGCAGAGAAATGAGACAAGGAGATAAGGGAGAAGCCGGCACAGTGGCCTCTTGACAGAAAGTAAGAATCTTTTATTTCTTCTTATTTAATACAGTTTAGGAAATAACTCGTTCACCTGTTGCTAAGAGCAGAGGACAGAGCAGTGACCTGAGGGAACTCAGTGCCACTTTTAGTTACCAGACAGAACATGCCTGCCACAAAATTTCATGTTTATATATTGACACGAGTTCTAAAAAATTTTCATTTTGTCATTTAAATCAATGCATTTTAGTGATAATAACTTTCCCATTTTACCCTGAGAATGCTTTCCATCAATTTTGATGAGGCAATAAAAAGGGACTTTTTGAAGCTTCACCAGGCTCCTCACTTCTGGTATCTCAGTCACATCACCTTTGCTCAGCAGCACAACCACAGCAACAACATCATACACAAGTACTAAGACCTTCTACTAGAACCCCAACATGTCAGCAAAATACACCATTAATCTGATAGTGCAGATACCCTGGCAGCAAAGGAAGTTGAAGGAGATAAACCATTTATTGGCACCGGAATTAATAGATGCTAAAGTAGCTACAAAGCTGTGGCAAGCAATGAAGCAAGAAGGATCTAGAAATGATCACTATTACTATTTTCTCCTGAGGGGCCCTCAGAGGGCTTGCTGCTCTCTGAGAATCGTCACCCTGGGTGATTGAGAGGCCTCCCACATGGTGGCAGAGGCTGGGCGAGGGGCTTGCTGAGACAGTTGTCTGAAAGGAAAGGTGAGGTGAGGGCAGGTGGAGGGCACACAGCTCTTCACTGCCTCATCTCCCATCCCACCCCCGCAACATGCTCTACCCTCCATGCCCCTTTGCAGTCTCGAGCCTGGGGAGAAGGGATGAGGGAGGCAGCTGTGTGTGGCCTTCGCACTCCAGGCTCTCAGGCAGCTTAGAGCTTTAGGCAGATGCTGGCGATGAAGGTGGTTGACTCATTTCTGTGCCATCGAACAGCATGGTCACACCACCTGAGTCAGAGCTATGGCAGAAGCAGCAGTGAGGTCTGCTATGCACACTGCAACATGTAATGTGCTACACGCCATGGCTCACATGTGCAAGGCACGTCCCAGTGGGAAATGGCTAACGATGACTAAAGCGAAGCTCTCAGTCTGCATGTCTGCTCAGAACCAATGGTTTATTGTTCTTGTTAATGGCACACATTTTATATTCTTATTGCTAAGAATATAAAGAACAATCAGCTTATGGAGGTATAATTAAATCATAAAAAATGCACACACTTCCAGTGTACATTCCAGTCAAGGTCAGTGCCTGTGGTTATATACGCACCACAGAACTAGGACCCAGTCTCACAGAGAACATCCCTGTCCTTCCGCAGTCTTCTCATTCCCCTATGCCAACACCCTGCCTGCCAAGCCAATTCTAACCACCAGGCATTAGTTCTGCCTGTTCCAGCTCTCGCATGAACATGAATACCCGTGGCCCATTCATGCTGGGAGAACCAGCAGTTCTGCTGTATTGCTGAATAGTATTTCATGTGGTTGATATACCACAATGTTTATCCATTCACCCATTCAATTTCTATTTGCTAAACAGATTTAAAAAAAAAATTTTTTTATTGTTTCCTGGACTTTGGGCAGTCCTGACCTCACATTTGACGTAGGGACTAGACCAGGGGTGGGCAAACTTTTTGACTCGAGGGCCACAATGGGTTCTTAAACTGGACCAGAGGGCCAGAACAAAAGCATGGATGGAGTGTTTATGTGAACTATAAATTCAAAGTAAACATCATTACATAAAAGGGTACGGTCTTTTTTTTTTTTTTTTTAGTTTTATTCATTTCAAATGGGCTGGATCCGGCCCGCGGGCCGTAGTTTGCCCACAGCTGGACTAGACTATCAGACAGGTTCCCGAGGGAGCTGCTTCTGGGCCTTTGTCCAGGGAGGTCTGTGGACACTCTCAGGAGAGGACCTAGGGGTGGAGCCACCTTTATTTGTGTCCAGTCATCAGAGCAATTCAGGAGTCACCAGCCTGGATGCAGCTGTTCCCTTGGGAAGGCGAAGGCATTCTTTCCAAACCCCTCCCTGGCTTCCCTGTTGGTGGTTACCATGGAGATGCTAATAGAATCCCAAATTCTGAGGATCCACAAATAAAACCTGCACGCCAGCCCCCACCAACAGTGAGTATGGTTAAAAGGGAAGGGTCGAAGAGGAAGAAAAACAAGAGCATTTGCCCAGAGCTAACCCCTGTGATGCTCTTCAAAAATTCACTTCAAAATGATTGTTAGTGTATTGAAAACAACAGCTGTTCATCATAGTAAATAATCATCCTCAACAAAATTATTCTGTCCTGAGATGTTTTATGCTAATGGAATCAGCTCAGAGGAGAGGGCGCACTGTACATTCTCGTGGCCCTCACTGCCAAGGACTCTGTGGTCCTGGGGCCTGTGCCCTGCTCCCAGCCTGGGGATGAATGTGTGTTCAGGACTAGGGGGTAGATATGGCTTTATCAGGATAGCTGGCAAAACTCTGCTACAAAGAGAGGCCTCTCCACTCAGAAGTTTCCTTCCAGCTGAGGAGCGCAGGTTGTGTGTCCCTTATCTGATGAGAACCTGTGAGTCCCTGAGAGAAATATCATTGGATTTCTTCAGGCATCTGTGTTTGGGGAGTGGAGCCATCTAGTGTTTGCTGCAGATGATTGTCCTCTCAGCCATGGAGAGTATTTATGGAGGGTATACCAAAGGCCTGGCCCTGTTCATGCACACATTATTATTATTATCTTTAATTGATTTCAGAGAGGAGGGGAAAGGGAGACAGAGATAGAGACATCAATGGTGAGAGAATCATTGATCGGCTGCCTCCTTCAGGCCTCCTACTGGGGATCGAGCCCGAAACCCAGGCACGTGCCCTGACCTGGAATTGAACTGTGACCTGGTTCATAGGTCGACCCTCAATCACTGACACAGGCCAGCTGGGCAAGATTCTGGATTTTGGTGCCATAGCCAGAAACCTAACCTGAATGTATCTCTTCATCAAACAGGGCAGCAGGGATGTGCACAGAGAAAGTGCGCCGATAAATACTGGAAATCGGTCCTGTTTTACAGCAATTCCTGAGCCTCCCTTAGGCAGAGAAAGCCCTCTTTGATCAGAGTCTGGTGGGATTCACCTTCTTCTGGTGCCTTTAGCGACAACTCCTGTGCACAGTAGGTTGCTTCAAGTTCTAGAATAGACCCTGAAACGGAAACTCATGAAGTGCCCTCAATCAAGGAGCCACACGGGCCGGGCCATGCACACATTTTTGGGTTTAGAGGTAGGTCAGTGGTGGCTTGGAGATGTGGAGTGACTTGCCTGAGGCCACACAGACGGAGGTGGCACAGACCCAGATCTACTCCACCTTCTACCATTCTACTTAGCCTCAGGAGCAAGGGTCCCAAGAGTGACAGAGAAAGGCTGGAGACCGCTGAGAGTGGAGAGAGTGAGAGGGTCAATTCAGCAAAGAGGCCAGGTCAGTGCAATGTGGACTTGGTTTCATCTAACTTCTGCAGACCTGTGAGAACTGGACAGTTCTTTACAAGGCAAGATGAAGCCCAAGAAACCAGGATGGCAGAAGTCAGTGTAACCTCCCCACCCCCACCCACCTTTAGAATTTTCTGAAGCCATTTGGTCCCAGCGGATTCCTGTTTTCTCCTCTCCCCTTTCAACACCACACCAGATCTGTGGATGCTTAACTCCCAGGCATACCTGTGTTAGTCTGGACTCCCATGAAAAGTTCTTGCCCTGAGAACTTAGAAGTGGGGCACGAAGAAAACTTAAGAGCAGCAACAAAGATGTCTCCATGAGCCCAGTCTTGTAGATCTGAGTGGGTAGGATTTTGTTTGTTTGTTCATGGCCTTATGGATTGTCTCCTTGCTCTTAATCCTGGGATTAGACCACCTCAGCCCCAGCCCTTGGGTCTCACTGACGTGGAAATACCCAGCGCAGATGGCATTTTGTCAGGCAGGTGACCTGGGTGATGCAGGGCTATAAATAACCATTAAATGTCCCATTTGGAGAGGCCCATTTCCCCCTTCGAATTCAAGTCCCAGCATGAAGTAAGTAACAGATTGGATCCTTCCTGTCAGATGAAGGGTCTTGTTCGACCGGTTTGAAAGAAGATTCATTTTTCAGGCTCTCTTTTCAACTACAGCAACAGGAAAGCATTGAGGAGGGCGAGTTTAGGAAAGGCACCCTGTGGGCTCATCAGGAACAACTGAGACACACCTGCTCCCATGTACCAGGGGAGAAACCAAGAAGAGTTGATATTCCTCAGTGCTTAGGGATCATTTGGGCTGAGATTAAAACTGTAATTAATGTGATGCAGATTGCACTGCAATCACACATGTTCATTTCCCCACCCTGTGCCTTCTTTCAAGAGGGAGCTGAAGGCAGTTCTGAAGCCCCGAGCACTGTTTTAAAAAGACCGAAAGTGTGGCATTACCAGACCAGACAGGCAGCAGCTAGCCGGGGTGCTCCAGAATCAACACGAGAGTCGCCACACATTTGGGAATGCTGGCTTCTGAGCTCATCCTGACTTCTGAACGAACTTTTCAGAGCAAAGACTATGGTGTGTTTTCCTTGGCTGGTGTGTGAATAGGAGCAGGAGTCGCACTTGGCGCTGTCTGGGGTGCTGGTGTCTGTTCTCCAGGCTGTGGGAGGCGGATCCGTGGGTGAGCACTTCCTCCACAGCTGCCCTCTGCGCCCCAGCATGTCACAGGCTGAGCAGGATTGGGCTGTGCACCCTCCCTGCCCTGGGCTGAGCATGAGCAGCAAAGGCTGTGTCCACCACAGGGGACACTTTTCTCATCTGCACAGCAGCTGAGCAGAGATGAACGAAGGCGCTGAGACAACTGGCCTTGAGTGAGCCACTCCAGCTCACTGTGTTTCAGGGCCCCTGCTTGCTCATTTCCCTGAGGGCAGGACGAGGTGGATGGACGTGGAAGTGTTTTGAATGTAGACTGTGGTTATTCAGGAGTGTGCATGAGCAGTTACTACCCAGCCACGCAGGAGCAAACACTCCTCTGTTCGGCAAGAATGATATTTTCTGAGTAAATTTAAAATAGTCTGATTGTAACTGAAAGGGTGTTGGGCGTGGAGCCCAGGCTGTTGCCTTTAACCTGAAGAGGCGGCTATTCTCGGTGTGGCTGGGTAGGGGTTCCTGGATTGATGGTGGGCTCCTTTAAAGCAGACTTCTTATGCAGGAACTTATTTCTTCATGTTTCCTCACTCAGTGTGGGGACAGGATGTGCCCAGCTGGCTGGCCCTCCTCGTGGCTCAGTTGCTGTGTCAATGGGGAGCCAGGTCCTGCTAGTGTTCCCACTGTGTGGATGGAGAAACCATGGCATCCAGCTGGAATGGACCTTCCTGAGGTCACAGAGTCAAGGAGAGTAGCCCAGCCAAACACCTGGGTGCAGAGGTCAAGCTCTTAACCTCCAAGCCAGAGACGTGGTCCCACCGGGGGAGCCTCTGTGCTCTAGGATAGGAGCTGAGTACGCGCAGGGTCGCTGCCATTCGCAGCCGTGACCTTTCCCATCAGAGGGAGAGGCGATGCTTCCAGGGCCACCACGTTATACCAGTTGGGTGATTTGGGAAATTGCACCGTGCCCTCTGGTTTGCACTAGTACAGCTGGGGCTTTCTGACCCTGGAAAATCCTAGGCAGCTGTGACTGCGTATGTAGTGCTGCCTGTTGTGAGGATCTCACCTCTGTGCCCGGTCAGTAGAGGTATAGAGGGAGACAAGCAGCTGCGTGGCCATCAGCCTAGTCAGTGTTTGTGGCTGAGCCCCTCTCCTGTGGCACTCCCCCAAATTCTCCTGCTTTAGCAGGACACTCTGTTTATTCGAGGGGCCAATAAGGAAAGCCATGCCAATGAATCCGGGTACACAACATTTAAGGACACCTTGATGAGGTGTTTCATTATATATTTGACTACTCTAGCAGTTTAAATGCCATTTATTCCTATGCCAAGAGCCCTAAGATAATGCCAAAGTATTTGGAACTAGAGTATGCTGGTATTAAAATAAAAAATACATTTAAAGCCCAGAAACCTGTTAATTAGAAAGAACTATTAAGTTCTTAAAAGGGGAAAATGTCTCCGTGCTTTAAGGGGAGCTAATTAGAGGTCTGGGTAGAATGAATACAATTTGGTTTATTTGGACTGCCAGTGTTTTAAATATCAACCACCAGGAATGCTAGGGAAAAAATGGAAAAATAATTTAAAAGTAAAAATACAGCTAACATATTTATTTTAAAACGCCATGGATATCAAATGGATAAACAAAAGAGGCATGTAATGGAAGGAAATTCTGACACGGGGCTATAGCAGGGATGAGCCTTGAAGCTGTTACGCTAAGTGAAATAAGCCAGACATGAATGGACAAACACCATATGATTCTACTTTTAAATTCAGAGACAAAAATTCATAGTGATAGGTGGTGGCCAGGGACTGGCAGAGAGCAGATGGGAGTTACTGTCTAATGGGCAGAGTTTAGTTGGAGATGACAAGAGTTCTGGGGATGGATGATGGCACAACAATGTGAATGCACTAAATGCTCCTGAATAGTGCACTTCAAAAGGGTTAAGATGGTAAATGGTTTATGTACATTTTAAAATATATTTTGATTGACTTCAGAGAAGAAGGGAGAGGGAGAGAAAGACAGAAACATCAATGATGAGAGAGAATCATTGATTGGCTGCCTTCAGCACACTCCCCACTGGGGATCGAGCCTGTAACCCGGGCAGGTTCCCTGACTGGGAATTGAACTGTGACCTCCTAGCTCATAGGTTGATGCTCAACCAATGAACCACACTGGCCAGGAAGTTATTTACATTTTAATACAATAAATGCCATCAATCTCATAGGAACAAAGGGTAATTTAACTTTATTAGTAAGTGGCCATTCTATTCCTTAAACCTAAATTGGCTAACACCCAAAGGTGGGTATGATGGTAGAATACATATGTACTAGATAGAGGCCTGATGCACAAAATTCATGCACGAGGGGGTATGTCTCCTCAGCCCAGCCTGCATCCTCTCTAATCCAGGACTCCTTGGGGTATGTCCGACTGCCAGACAGTTGGACATCCCTCTCACAATCCTGGACCGTTGGCTCCTAATCGCTCACCTGCCTGCCTGCCTGGTTGCCCCTAAGTGCCCCCCACTCCTGTTGGCCTGATCGCCCCTCACTGCCTCTGAGTGCTGGCCTGATTGCCCCTAACTGCCCTCCCCACTGGCCTGGTCACCCCTTACTGCACCCCCTGCCCTGGCCTGGTCGTCCCCAACTGACCTCCTCCCCGCCGCCCCCCCAGTGCCAGCCTGGCCACCCCACACAGCCTGCTTGTTCAGTCATTTGGTTGTCCCTCACTAACCCCCCCGCCGGCCTGGTTGTAGGCAGCCATCTTGTGAGAACGTGAGGGTTAATTTGCATATTACCTCTTTATTATATAGGATTGAAGACATTAAGGGAGAGTTATCATTGTGTCCAGGCTCCTAGGCCCGGCCACTGGGGGCCGTACCTTGGTGCTCCAGTGCTCAGGCACATGGGGGAAACAAGGCAAGAAAGGCCGACAGGCTGCAACAGGTCCTGGGCCCATGACTAGGCTTCCCTTTGTGAATTTTGCTGTTAATTTTGAATCAAATGGGAATGATTCTGTTTTAGCTGGGAATTCATGTATTTCTTGGAATTATGTTTTCTAGTGCCCGGATTTTTCCTGTGAAGATTTTTCTTCATGCTGGCCTTGGACATTCCTTTGGACCCTTCATCCTTACTCAGATAAGCACACCTTCTGTTTTGAGCCTTTGTCCACCACAAGCCTGGAATTGCCCAACTCTGCAGAGCCTTTCTTTAGGAAAACAGATTGGAACAAGAAATTGTCCAACTTTGGTGCTTGACACTTTAAATAATGCTCCTAACTAATTGGTTGTGTGATTTAAGTTGGAGGTTTGTACTGTTGACAATGAATGATTCAAAAGGGGAGAAAACCAAATGTGCTGGGGAGGGTCTGGCAGGGGTTTCAAAACACTCTTCTCACCTCAGCCTTCTTTTAAAGTTGTGTAATGTGAAACACCTGCAAGGCACCTACCCAAACATGGGGTTACATTTATGGCAAAAGCGGCAGCAATTTACCCAGATAACTGACTCTCAAAGGCAGAGTGGCCAGGTTTCCAGCTCACACTGTCTCTTTAATCAAACGGAAATCAGGCCCTCTGTGCTCATTTTCTCTCATGTCCTGTGAGCCCGAATTCCTACTCAAGACTTTGACTCTTGCTTTAGTTGGAAGCCCTCCATGAAAATGAACCATTTCTTTGCAAAATTTTAAGCCCCTCAGGAGATACAGTGGGGCCTTGACTTACGAGTTTAATTTGTTCCATGACGGAGCTCGTAACTCAAATTACTCATATGTCAAATCTTAAAGTGAACGAGTGAGACACGTGATGCTGGGCTGATGTTGTGGCATTCACTGTGACGTTCGCTGTGCCAACTAGCAATGGGGTATCTGAAGCTGGCTTGTAACCCAAATTTTAGCTCGCAGCTCAAAGCAAAAAATCGGCCAAAAGACGGCTCATATCTCAAAAAAACTAGTTAGTTGGCACACTCGTAAGTCAAGGCCCCACTGTAGTCAGAAACTAACATTCATGAAGGAAAATGCAAAGTGAATAGGAAGGGTGCCCTCTGGGGTCAGAGATAAGACTAAGATTTAGCACTGACCCTTCAGGGTGAAGGAATCAGCCACTGCGGGAGGCTTGCCAAATGCTTGGTGTCTCTGAGGACACACCAGCCCCTCTCCCCTGGCAATCCTCCACTCTCTGGTAAAATGTTCTCCAGTAACTTCAGGCTATGAGGAGCAGTCATGGTACAAAATGGACCTGGGCATTACCCAACATTCTCAAAGTATACTAAAATTTTCAAATATACTAAAAAAGTTTTTATGTATTATAAAGTAAAACTGGTGGGAATGTAAAATGGACAAAGAGTATGGAGGGTCCCCCCAAAAATTAAAAATAAAACTACCATATGATCCAGAAATTCCACTTCTGGGTATTTATTTGAAGGAAATGATAACACTAATTTGAAAAGATATCTGCACTCTCCATGGTCACTGCAGCATCATCTACAATAGCCAAGATATGGAAATAACTTACAATGGATGAATAAAGAAAATAGGGTATATATACAGAACAGAACACTCTTCAGCCATAAAACAGAAGAAAATCCTGCCATTTGCAACAACATGGAAAGTCCTTGAAGTAAAATGAATCAGACAAAGAAAAACAAATACATTATGACCTCACTTACATATGAAACTCAGAAACAGAGAACAGATTGGTTAATGCCAGAGGCAAGGAATAGAGAGTGGGCAAAATGGGGTACAAACTTTATGTTATAAAATAAATAAGTCCAGGGGATGTAATATATAGCATGGTGACTATAGTCAATAAGCACTATTTTATATTTGAAAGTTGCTAAGAGAATAGATCTTAAAAATTCTCATCACAAGACAAGACAAAAAGCAATTCTTTCTCCTTCTTCTTCTCCTCCTCCTCCTCCTC
>NW_006288363.1:175887-179432 GCF_000327345.1 Myotis davidii
CTGATCTCTGCCTTCTAGAAGCTACCATCTAGTCCACTGCACCCAGGCAGCGGAGGTGGAGATGGCACTGGGTTCAAGAACCCTGTGTTTTGGCTTCTACCTTGTGCTGCCTCTCCCAGGAAGACACACTGATACATAGGAGGTTCCAGAATGTTTGGGGGAATGTTCACTGGCTTTAAGTATGACTTACAGTGAGAAAATGGCTGCTGACACTTGGGTTAATTATGGTGAAATGGAACTTAAGATCTAGTCCCTCGGTTGTACTCATCACATTTCAAGTGCTCCCCAGGGGCCTGTGGCTGGTGGCCCACATGTGACCGCACAGATGCTGAACTCTGCCCTCACCCCCGCACCAGGTGCAGAACACTACCCCCACCGCACAGGTACAGAACACTGCCCCCACTGCAGTGTTCTGCTCAGTGATGTTGGGCCAGAGCATCCAACAGCCCCTCTAGGACCCAAGGATCAGCTGACTGAGTCAGTGGACTCTCATGGTGCAGATTGCTGTCTCGACTGTTTCAATCTCCGGCTCCTCCCACTCAGCACCAAATGCAGGGAAGCAGTGAAAAGGGTCAGGAAACTGGCGAATCCAGTAAAAATGACCTGTGCTTGGCTGTATTACATGATAAGGAACACTTCCATTTATAAATGGCTCATTTTTCAGCAAACATTTTAAGAACCTACTATGTGACTACCACTTGTTAGACTGGGAGGTGGAGGGCAGATACAAAGAAGAGTAAGTCACAAGCTTATGATGAAAGTCTAGTACTGCTGCAGTGTCTCTGTGTGGGAACCCAGTGGGGAAAAACTGAAGAATCGGAAAGGGTCCCCAGAGATGGTCTTGTGGGATGAATTCATTGGAGGAAGACCAACCAGGTAAAAGAAACAACCTGTGCAAAGACCACCTCCCAGCAGGGTCAGGCAGCCCTGCTTTCTGTCAAGGAGAGGGACAGGCCGGCCTCTGGGATGCCTGAAACAATAAATCCTACATGAAAACCATGCATGGAAGGATGATCCACCTTAGATGCGGACAAAAAAAACAAACCACCACCACAACAAAAACAAAGCAGCAATGTAGCCATTCTTGTGTTTAACAAATTTGAACTGAATCCTACTATATACTGATGCTCCACACACAGCTCTAAAACCCCTGCTTCGCCCTGGCCAGCACTGGCTCGGTTGGCTGAGCTCTGTACTGTGCACAGAAAGGTTGCCAGTTGCCAGTTGATTCCTATATGCCTGGGTTGTGGGCTCGATCCCAGGTAGGGGGTGTACAGAAGGAAGTCAAAAGATGTTAAGCTCTCACATCAATGTAAAAAAAAAAGATCTTCCCTGGGATCACCTCTAAAATCTCCACCCTTAAAGCCCTTAGGATGGAGGACCCAGAGTGCACCCTCACCTTTGCCTTTGCCATTTGCCTTTGCTCCCTTGCCCCTTCCCCCTCCTTGCTGGTGGGTTACCATTACCTTCTTCCCAAACTCCAAGGGCCCTTCCTTTACCTTTAAATCTTGTTTCCTCAGCCCATTTCTTCTACAAATTACTTCTTCCTCTAATTTTATAAATTTATGTTTCCTTATAGTTTGGGTCTTGGCTCTGAATTCTTTCCTAGCCAGGACTCAAGTAATTGAAGTTGCTGAACCCAGGTCTGGTCTGACCCCACCAGTCTAATATCTGGTGTCATTCTCACGCCCACACAAGACAAGTCCAGGTGATTTTGAGACTTTCATTAAAGTCGGAGACAGTGAAACAAGGAAGGGCCTAGGATAGTAGAAGCAACAGGAGAGGGACTAGATGGAGAAATGATCCTAGGCTGGGCTGCTTTGGCTCACTGAAAAGTTGGAGAAAAAGAGGTCAGGGGATTAGCCCAGGACGAGCTGCTGCTGCCTATTGTTCCCTGGTTGCAAGCCTCATGGGGGTCCCTTAGAGTTTAGGAGATGCATGCCTATTGGGGAAGAAATGGAGGAATGGAAAGGTGTGGTTTGGACATGCGCCCAGAAGGGAGAGAGTCACAAAAAGCAATTCTATGTGGTGCTGGATGTTAACTAGACTTATTGTGGGATCATTTTGCAACATATACAAATATCAAATTATTATATTGTACATCTTAAATTAATATAATGTTATATGACAATTATTATCTCAAAAATACTTAAAAAATACAATTGTCTTGGAGGGAATTATTCCCCAAAGATACTATTTTTAAAGTAGAGCTTTCTACTACATTTCTTTCATGTGCTATGTATTTATTTATTTTCATCAATGTAAGAAGTAACAAAACTCTTTATTGGAGATATACCAAGGACTTCACACATACACATACACACACGTACTCACATGCACACACTTGGAATGTCCAGTTAATGTCAGTTTCCAAATGGGAGAATTAGACTTTTTTTCTTGTTTTCTTCTTCATATTTTTCTATATTGTTCAATTTTTTCCTATGAGCATAGGCTATTTTGAAAAATATACACAATAAAATAATTATTCCAAAGAAAAAAAGCAATGCCATTGATATTCATACACACGAAATGTCTGATGATTTTGCCTTTCAGCTAAGGAGAGAGCATGGCTACTGTGAGCCCAGCCAAACCATCCTCACAAATAGCTACATCAGCAGGGGCCTGCAGCCCACCAGTTCCAAGTGACACTGCCTGGTGTCCAGTGACTCTACATGGGCATCACCCTCCTGCTGCCATCACTCCTCTGAAACCAGCCTCAAAACTAGTATGTGACCTGTGATCAATTTTACCATGAAACTTTTTCCCTAACAATTATGATGAGATTAGGTTGGAAGGGCGTTTGGGACCTTGTAAATGCTTGAATATCAAGATTTGGTTTTCATTAAGTACACAGGTAGGAAATAGGGGTTTTCTGAATAATGGGAAGACATGAAAAATGTTTTTGTTTTAAAAATATCTCTTCTTTAGATTAGATGATTTCAGTTGATCAGAATTCAATTCGCTGCTTCTTTCTTCTAAAATAGCCAACATGCTGTTAAGCTCTCTGGTGAATATTTCACTTCAGATATTATACTTTTCAGTTCTAGAATTTCCTTTTAAAAAAATACTTTCACTTTCTCTGCTAAAATTCTCCATCTGTTCACTCTTTGTATCTACCGTATTTGCCGGCGTATAAGACGACTGGGCGTATAAGACGACCCCCTAACATTTCCACTCAAAATGCAGAGTTTGTTATATACTCGCCGTTTAAGACTACCCCCTCTTCCGCACACCTTCCACACACCAAATAAAAGGTAAAACAATATCAGATTTGATTTTAACATTTTAATTTATATTCAAATGCTTATGACATGCAGGAAAACTGTCACAAGGCTGTATGTAATCAAACATATACATAAAACAGTGCAAGTTTATTACCGGTAAACATACCGGTAATTCACTAAAGAAAACACACTCTATAGACTGGTACCGTAGATGCTTCTCAGGAACACAGGCAAGCAGCCCACAACCTAGAGGGACTGTCAATGATAGAAGTAAGATAACAAATAGAGGTAGAGAGCAAGTGCCGGGCAAGTCCCTAGCAA
>NW_006288363.1:179560-204581 GCF_000327345.1 Myotis davidii
CGCACACAGCCAACCATACACCCAGTATGGTATCGCGATTCGCGATTTTGCGCTATCATACTGGGTGTATGGTCGGCTGTGTGCGATTTTGCGAGTGTGGTAAAATCGAATAACAGCAAAATCGCATAACAGCCGAGCATACACCCAGCAGCGCTGCTGATGCCTGAACGGTATGTGGAATGAAGTGGGCGGGCATCGGGAGGCCACTATGGCACGGGGCAAGCACTATGGGCAGTCTATCTGAAGTGTACCTGGCGTATAAGACGACCCCCCACTTGGAGGCATATTTTTCAGGGCCAAAAAATCGTCTTATACGCCGGCAAATACGGTAAATTTTCTTTAAATACTTGAACATATTAACAGTAGACGTCTTAAAGTCTTTGTCTGCTAATTCTAACATCTTTGCCTTGGGTCTGTTTCCATTGACTACTTTTTTTCTGCATTATAGGCCACATTTTCCTTCATCTTCATATCTTTGGTAATGTGTTATTTTATCCTGAACATTGTAATGATAAAGCATAGAAAAATCTACTTTATAAAATTCTTTAGTTATGGTCATTCAGCCCATGCCCACAGCCACTTGGGAGAGAGATGGTGGCTCTCGTTGCCCACTGCAAATGCCAGTGGCCTGCCCTGATGCAGTGTCCCCACAGCCCTCCCCTCATGCTCCAGTAGCAGGACCCAGTCTCCAGATGAGCAGTTTAAAGAATGAGCTTGAGACAATGATTTAAGTGTAACACATCTTGCTTCTGGTCAAGATGGCAGCATAGGTATATGTGGTATCTTCCCACAACCACATCAAAAATACAATTAAACTACAGAACAACCATCATTCAAAGCCACCTGAAATCTAGGTGAATAGAAGTCCTACAACTAAGGATATAAAGAAGAAGCAACGTTAAGACTGGTAGGAGGGGCAGAGACATGGAATGGACTGCTTCCATTTGGTAGATAAAAATTGGGAGGGAAATCTTGACTGCAGAGGTCCCCCTCTCCCTGAGGAGAGAGGGGCCCCAGCCCAGGGTTGCAGTTCCAGAAAGAGAAGTCCCCATAACCTCGGTTATGAAAACCAGCAGGGAGCTCAGTTGGTGTGGCTCAGTTGGTTGAGTGTCATCCTGTGCATCAAAAACTTGCCAGTTTGATTCCCAGTCAGGGCACATACTTGGGTTGCAGTTTTGACCCCTGGTTGGGGCATGCATGGAAGGCAACCAATTGATATTTCTCTCTCACATTGATCTGTATCTCTCTCTTTCTACTCCGTGCCCCCCCCCCCAACCCCCTGCCACTTTATGCATGTCCTTGGGTAAGGAAAAAACAACAACAACCAGGTGTGTTTGTGCCTGAGTGAGATAGAGGAATACAGGAGTCCCAGGCAGTTCTTAAAGGGCCCAAGCACAGACTTACTTGGACTCACTCTAAGTTACAGTGCTTGGACAGCAGCTCAAAAGGCACCAGGGTCATATGGGGAGGAACTGAAGTTTCTGGCATAAGGGCAAGAGTTGGAGAGGGCAGCTTTCTCCCAAACAGAAGTGCTGGCAGAGGCCATGGTTTCTTTTCAGAGCCTTTCCCACTAGAGCTGGCAGGCAAGCACCATATCTGAGTCTCCATCAATCTGGCTATAACTGTTCACCCTGCCCTGGTGATCTCTGAGACTATGCCCCACCAACTTTTAGGCCCACCCAAGCTGTTTTCAGTGGCTTTCCTCTGCTAATGGCCTGTCTTTCAGACTCTCCTAAAATCTCTCAAGCAAGCAGCACCTGGCCTCCGCATGCCCTGTACCTCTCTATAAGTGGCCCCTGACCCAGCAGTAATGGCTGTGCCCCGTGGTTCACAGCTTGGCCTTTCCTAGGCACCTCCAAGGCCAGCACAAGTGGCAGCCATCTGTGATCACTTTGTGGTTCATCCTGGGTGTGCCTAGGCAGAACATAAGTGGTGGCTGACCTTGGCTTACACTTCCAGGTGGACAGTTTCAGACTACCTCCACAAGCAGCACACTGAAGGGGCAGACTCAGTGGGAACCAGAGCCCCACTGAAATAAGTCTCTGCATAGCTGATCCTCCACAGTGGTTACAGCCAGTCCTTGCAGCTGATAATGGGGATAGATTCCTTCCATTGACATGCCAATAGAAATTGAGGCTCAACTATAACAGGAGGATTACACAGACCACAGGGGGCAGGTGGTAGTGGGACACCTGGAGTGTCCAGCTCAGGTGAACGGCAAGATTATGCCACTGAGCCCTACAGGACATCTATTATATTAGGCCACTCTACCAAGCCCAGGAGATAGCAGCTCTGCCTAATAATACATAGAAACAAACACAGGGGGGCTGCCAAAATAAGGAGACAAAGAAATATGTCCCAAATGAAAAAGCACAACAAAACTCCAGAAAAAGAACTAGACAAAATGGAGACAAGCAATCTGCTAGATGCAGAGTTTAAAACACTAGTTATTATAAAGATGCTCCATCTTTAAGTTAGCACAATCATTTGAATTGGTTGTCTACACACTGGACAGGGCTTATTTCTTTTTTTTAGCTTTTTTGCACATGTAAAGCATGCCATAAGATGTCCTGTTTTGCCATGGACAATGCAACCATTTTTAGGTCGGCCTTGGCAAATCACACAAGGTTCGATGGCATTATTGGGAAAATTAGAATCCACACATTCTTTGTCTTGTGTTTCTTCCCTCTCATACTCTCTGACATCTTCTTGGCTGCTATAAATGATGCTACCAGAAGTCGATGGCTGAGAATAGTCCTCACTTTCTTGGGATAAGGAGGCTTGTGTGATCTTTTCATCATTTTCCTCAACACATGATTCTTGGGAATCACTCACTGTACTTTTTTTACAATCAGGGACATCAAAGCCCTCTTCTACTTGTGTTGGGTTTTCTAGTTTGGTTTTCTCAGGCATGCTTCCTTTTTCTTTCCCTTTGTCTTCAGGAAGCCAATTCTCACGAAGGGCCCAACATCTGTTGCAATGTGATGGCCGGGGAGGATTCATTTCATTGCACGAAGTACACTTCCAATAATCAGCTAAGGAAATTTCAGGATCATCTTCAAATGAGTCTGTATCACTCTCCCCTGCATGGTACACAGAACTTAGGGGAAGAGTAGATGAACTTAGAAAGAACTTCAACAGCATAAAAAAGGACATGGAAATCCTAAAAAAGAACCAGTCAAAAGTGAAGGATACACTAAATTAAATGAAGGATCATTTACAGGGAGTCAACAGTAGAGTAAATGAAGCTGAGAGTCAAAACAGCGATTTGGAATAAAGCAAAAATACCCAATCAAAACAGAACGAAAAAAAATCCAAAAAATGAGGATAGTGTAAGGAGTCTCTGGGACAGCTTCAAGTGTACCAACATTTGCATCATTGTGGTGCTAGAAGGAGAAGAGAGGGAACAAGAATGGAAAACTTATTTGAAAAAATAATGACAGAACATTTTCCTAACCTGGTGAAGGAAATAGATCTAAAAGTCCAGGAAGTACAGAGAGTCCCAAAGAAGATGAACCAGAAGAGGCCCACACCAGGACACATAATCAAAATGCAAAAGGTTAAAGACAAAGAGAGATTCTTAAAAGCAGCAAGAGAAAAACAGTTAGTTACCTACAAGGAGCTGCCATAAGAATGTCAGTTGATTTCTCAACAGAAACTTTGCAGGTCAGAAGGGAGTGGCAAGAAATATTCAAAGTAACGAAAAGCAAGGACTACAAGAAAGATTACTCTACCCAGCAAAGCTATCATTTAGAATTGAAGGTCAGATAAAGAGCTTCACAGACAAGAAAAAGCTAAAGGAGTTCATCACCACCAAACCAGTATTACATGAAATGTTAAAGGGTTTTTTTGAAGAAGAAGAAGGAAGAGGAAGAGGAGGAAGGGGGTGGGTAAGAGTGGGGGAGAAGAAGAAAAAAGATAGAAAACATGAACAATAAAATGGCAATAAATACATTATCTATCAATGATTGGATCTAAACAAAAAAATAAATGAACAAGCAGAACAGAAGCAGACTCATAGATACTGAGAACATTTTGATGGTTTCCAGATGGAAGGGGTGTTGGGGGGTTGGGTGAAAAAATGAAGGGATTAAGAAGTACAAATGGGTAGTGATATTATAGTCATGGGATGTAAAATACAGCACAGGGACTATAATCAGTAATATTCTAATAACTGTATGGTGTCAGATGGTGATCTAACATATAAGATTTCTAATCACTGGGTTGTACAGCTGAAATTAATATAATATTGTATGTCAATTATAATTGAAAAATTAAAAATGATTTAAAAAAAAACAAGAAAGAAGAGGAAGAGACACCAGGAGTGCATGAGCACAGAGAAAGGCTGTATAAGACATAGCGAGAAGTGGTTGTTTGCAAGCCAGGAAGAGAGGCCTCACCAGAAAACCCTTCCTGCTGGCATCTTAGATTTCCAGTCTCTAAAACTGTGAGAAAATAAATTTCTGCTATTAAAGAAGAAAAAAAAAATCCTTCAGTTATAGCAGCCCAGAGAGCACAAGAGGGTTTTCTATGTTATGAATTCTGTGTCCTGGGCCATTTTCTCTTCAGAATAAGGATCCTGTTCAGAATCAGAAGGAGGCTGGTGGTGTGCAGGGTTGGTGGTTATACATCAAGACCTATGATATATGAGCTGTAATTTTCCCCATCTTAATGTGTTTATTATTTAAACTAGGGGCCCAGTGCACAAAGTCATGTACCTTGAAAGAACTGTGGGCCGTGAGGCTGCGGTGGGCACAGAGCAGGTCTCAGCCTATCCTCCGCACCTGGCCCAGCCCCTCCCGCTGCAGCCTCTGGTCCCCTGTCTGCCTGCAGCCCTGCTCCCACCACCAGCTCCCACTGCTGACAGTGCCGGCCCCATTTGCACCCGCTGATGACACGGAGTGATTGGGGCTGGTGCCAGCAGCGGGTGCGAGTGGGGCCAGCGCCATCAGCACATGGGAGCGGCAGTTGCTGTCTCAATTGCCCCTCAGGAGCAGGGGGAGGTAGAGAAGCCCTCAGGGGCTATTGGGGCCGGCAGCTGCTGCTTGCACCCGCTGATGGCGCTGAGCATCAGGACTGGTGCTGGGTGCCAGCAGCAGGTTAGAGCGGCAGCTCTGGTGCTGGCTGCGGGTGTGAGGGGGCAGGCGCCGACAGTGGGTGCGAGCAATGGCTCTGGCGCCAGCAGTGGGTGTGAGCGGGGTTGTCACTGACAGCAGATGTGAGAGGTGGCTGCCAGCCCCGATCACCCATCAGGAGCAGGGGTAGGTAGAGAAGCCCTGAGGGGTGATCGGGATCAGCAGCTGAGCAATTAGGGATCAGCAGCTGAGCTGGGCGCCGGCATTGGGTATGAGCCCGGCTGATGTGAGCAGCAGGTGCAGGCCGCGGGTGGGATCACAGTGCGGGAGCAAAGAATTTTCAGTAATCACCAGAGGCTCGCTCCAATGACAGTGACTGGAGCCCTGCCTTGGTCTGGCGCCCCTGCTCACCTGCTCCACCACCCCACTGTGGCCAACGCCTGCTGCTGATGCCCACCATGTTCTGTGCCCGCCCCCTCCTTGTTTGTTTGTTCTGCCGTTCAGTCTATTTGCATATTAGGCTTATAAATACATAATGGCTCATTACTTAACAGAATTTCAAAGACTTTCTGAAGCCAACCACCTTCTCTTTTCCAACTTTGGAGACCTGTCTAACTTTGGGTAGATGTGGCTTCTTTCCAATCCACCTGGCCACCAACCCAGAAACTATGCTTGGAAAGGCTCCCCAATAATTCCTCTGGAAAAATTTTGAAATATCTTAGTCAATGCCTATCCCACACAGACCTGTACCTCATAAGGTGTTTTACCAGGCCCCTGAATTCTGTGTCTACCTGCTTTCCTCCACCTGTTCCATCAGTGATCTTTATTCAGCCAGCTGTCACTAAAAAGATAATTTGATACAGAAACTCACACCAGGTTGTGAGTAATTGTCACATCTCCCTAGGGAGGCACTCACAACTAATTTTAATTATAGCATTATAAGGGAGTGACTATAAACACAGGACATTGAATTCAGATATCCTGGATTCAAATTCTGGCTAGATAATTTGCTACTTGGGGCAAGTAATTTAATTATTTCTGTGCCTTGGTTGTCTCATTAGTAAAATTATGATAATAATAGAATCTATCTCAGAATGCAAGGATTAAGTGAGATGACATGCATAAAATGCTCAGAACAGCGTTTAATGCATAGTGAGTGCTAATGAATGCAAGCTATTTTCCAATTTTAGAAATTTTTTTCTGATTATGGAAAAATTAGAAAGTAAAAAAATAGAGGAAATAAAAAATCATAAGCCATCCATTTTGATGCATTCTCTTTTAGTCTTTTATTTGTGTGTGTGTATATATACACACACACACACACACACACACACACACACACACACACATATATATCTTTTAAATTAAAATTAGGATAGCACCATGCATGCTACTTGTACTTGCCATTTTCCTTTCCCATAGCCTTAATTATTCTTAAACTGCAATCTTTTTAATGGATCCAAACTATTCTGTTGTGTGGCTGGACCATAATAAAATCAACTAATTTCAGACCTGAAGCTCAGTTCTCAATTTTCACCATTACAAATACTATACAATGAATGTCTTTATGTCTGTTGGATGATATCCTGCTTATAAATTCCAAAGCGAACAGTTATGAAGGTAAGGGTCATGAGACTGTTAAGACTTGGTGCATGAGAATGACACCTATAGAGACATCCCCTTTTTTATAAAATATATTTTTATTGATTTCAGAGAGGAAGACCCTTTGAAACCTGGACAAGCCCTGGCCATGTGGCTCAGTTGGTTGGAGAGTCTTTCCATACACTGAAAAGTCTCAGGCTTGATTCCTAGTCAGGGCACATGCTTAGGCTGCAGGTTCGAGTCCTGGCCTGGTCATGACCTGGCTATGATGCATGCAGGAGGCAAGTGATGAATGTTTTTCTCACACATCGCTGTTTCTCTCTTTTTTAAAAAATATATTTTTATTGATTTCAGAGAGGAAGAGAGAGATAGAAACATCAATGATGGGAGAGAATCATCGATGGCTGCCTCCTGCACGCCCCCTACTGAGGATCGAGCCTGCAACCCCAAGCATGTGCCCTTGACCAGGATTGAACCCAGGACCCTTCAGTCCACAGGCCGACACACTATCCACTGAGCCAAAGTGGCCAGGGCCAATGTTTCTCTCTCTCTCTCTCTCTCTCTCTCTCTCTCCCCCTTACCCTCTCTCTAAAAATCAATGAATATGTCCTCAGGTGAGGATTAAACAACAACAACAACAAGAAAATAAAACCAAAATCAAACTTGTTTTTGTTTCAGTAAGAACATAGTCTGGTTTTGAATACTGGTGTTCCTGATGCCACTCAGATCACCCATGTCCTCTGCCTACTGTCCATCAGTGGTGCACCAAGTTATTCAGACTGGAAGGTTCTGGCCTTTCTCAGTCTACAAAGCCAAGACACTATACTAGTACTTGGCATAGTGCCAGGGTCCTGTGGCTGCTTTTTGGATTCTTGGTTGGTTACCTGGTTGACTGGTTAGCATTTACCTCGTAAGATATTTGATTGTGGGAAGCCCCTTCAACTTGCTTAGCTATGATCTTCATCACCAGAATTTTCTGAAAATGTGCTTTGCATTTTCCTCCTCATCCTGGATTTCTGCGGTTAGGATCTCAGTTAGTGAAGCCCAGCAGAAAAGGTGATGACTCTCTAACCATGTGACTTTGCACAAGTTTCCACAATTTTCCCAGGCCTCAGTTTCTTTACCTGTGAGCAAGGTGACTGGCCTGGCCGCCATCGACAGTCAGTTTCAGCTCTCAGGCTTGAGATCTCCATGAATTTCCTGGTGGCTCTCAGTGGGCTGTTAACCATTGGCTTTATGAAGTAGATAAAAGCGCACATTCTTTTGTTTATAGACAGAGGTAACCCTTTTGAAACTCTCATTTGGAAGCCAAAGGTCTTAGTCACCAGGTTAGGAAGTCTCAGACAAGGCAGCTGATGTTGCCCATTTGAAGACATGTCATCAACTCTGTGGATTTTCCTCATAACAGTCCCTCAAGCAGAAGGCTCTAAATACAGTAGCCCCCGGCCTTGTTCAGTGCCCCCAGTGGGCTACATGGTCCTATCAGGTTCTACCTGCCTGTCTGGTTTCTTCACCACCTTCCCCAGGAAGAGGTTCTCAGACTTCAAGCCTCTGATCCACAGCCACGCACCTGGATAAACTTCAGCCAAGTGAAGAGAGACGTTTTGTGCCTCCAACTGCCTTTAAAGCATAATTGATGTGCATTACGAGCCATCTGATGTCCAACCCAATCTTTCTTTCACCAGGCCTACCAAGGAAGGCTAGTGCAGGGAAGACACCCATAATCCTTCCTCTTTAGTGTATCCCAGTTATTCCAAAGGAAAGGATAGTGTTTTCCCTTTTGCTCCTCTAATTGCAGCAGCTGTTGCCCAGCCTCATCTGCATTAAGCTAAATATTATGTCTTTGTAACGTTTTTGATCTTCATTAATTATAGCTCAGGAAAGCTGACAAAAGCAACCTGTCTCTTTAATATAAACAAGATTAATTGCACGGTTCCTGCAGAAAATGAACTACCAGTAGTTTAAGAAAAAATGTTTGTCTTGAAGCAGCCTTTGGATGAAAAAAAAAAAAGAAAGAAAACTGTTAGAGGAAGTGCTGGAGCTGCCAAGTTACTGTGCCCGTGAGCCTCGCCCTCATTATCAAACCAAGCAAATGCCTGTACCCATGCACTTTCATCCTCCTCCAGGCTCAAGGAAAAGAAAGGCAGGATAAAAAAAAAAGCACCTTTGTACAAAGAAGTGTCTCTGAAGTCTGGAATGTACGCTGGCTGTTTGAAGACAAGATTTATACCTGACACCTTTCCTTAAGCTCATTGTTGAGACTCGTCTGTTTTCAAATCAACCGCAGACTAGCTGCTTGAAGTACTTCATCTTATAACGACCACATAATCTAAGATAAATACACAGGGGATTGCTATCACTTTCATTAACAACCATGAAATAGTCCTTCCTTCAGCAGGTAAAACAAAATAAAAACAGGCAAATGCACTTAGTGGGCTGAGGTTAAAAGGTTGGTGGAGGAGGGTTTGCTTGGGCAGAAGGCAGGGGGCAGAGGGCAGGAGGGCAGGAGGGCAGCTAGAGGGCATCACACAGCCTCCCTCCTTCTCCAGGACAGCTCACTTAGAAATGGGAAGGCCAGATGTTGGGCTCTGGTTTCTCCTAGTGCTCCCCCTACAGATAAGTGGCTGAAATCTAGTCCTCAGGCCTCTGCAGTTTCAGCTCTCAGGCTTGAGATCTCCATGAATTTCCTGGTGGCTCTCAGTGGGCTGTTAACCATTGGCTTTATGAAGTAGATAAAAGCGCACATTCTTTTGTTTATAGACAGAGGCCTAAACGCCCAACAGTGAGGCTTCTGATAGCTTGAGATGCTGTGACCGTAAGGCCAACCAGAAAGATCAACCGAGAGAGTGAGCACTTCAGGCCCATGGCTGGATGAGAAAAGACACTAGGTTTGGGGCAGGATGATGACACAGTTTGCAAGAGAATCGAAGGGCTATAGCCATGTAGTGAAATACCGTCCTCCTGTGAAGTAGCCTCTGAGGCTGGTGGAGAGGCAATTGGAATTGGCACACACAGAGAATGGGACACTCCTCTCAAGGTCATGCTTAGGAAATGGGCAAGTCAGAGAATAATTTGTGTCAACATCTAGTTCACTGTGGCTTCTCATGAATTCCTGCCTCCGAGAACGTGTTGGGAGGATGCCTAATGAGGTGTGTAAGGAGGTGGGAGTGACTCAGGGGAAGCAAAGGCTTCAGTGAAGCCAACAAGGTAAAGTGTGGGCAGAGGGGCCAATGATGCTCATGTAGCCTTGGTTCTGAGCCTAGGAGACTCACATAGCCTGGTAGGCACAATAGAAGGTGGCCTGGAGTTGGCAATTTGCTTTCCCAGGGAGCAAGACATATGGAAAGGAAGTTGAAGTTTCCCAATGTTTGTGATGCAGAGGATATAATGGGCCAGATGCCTGGAGGTGAGTCTAAAAAATGGAAATCAAACTGCTTGTTAGAGAGTGTTGGAAAAGAGTCCAGGAAGGTGGGGACGGAGGAGGGGCGAGCCAATGCTGATGGAGGAAGGAGTGAGCCAATGTTGGCTTGGAGAAGTTAAAGTGTCATGTTCCCAGGCCAGGAGAGACTGCCACATGGAGTTCACCATGCTCTGGTCCATTCTGGAGTCCTCATGGATTTTTCATGAACAAAATACTGCTTTGTTTTTTTGTGATGTTCAAATGCTGTGACAAAGGACTCAAGTTGTAAGGTTTCCAAGAGACAATGGTTCCCATGGCAGTCACCCGGCTGAGGAGGGGGTTGGGCCCCACACACCATTGGGGCCTTCAGCCAGGCCAGCGCCTGGATGTAGGGTGTGCTCTGAGAACTTAGGGCTGGGTGCTCAGCAAATGGCTGCTGAGGCCATGGGCAGTTGTGAGAAGTCAGCCTTACAGAAAGGGCTGGACTGAGGTTTTCCTGTGAGTGTGTCTGCATGACTAGAGCCAAGTGTTTGCTGCTTATTCAGCAGCTTGACACAAAACACTTACGAAAATGAACAAGTTGTGTCTTCTGAGACATTAACTGTTCCACAGGTGTGTCACCCTGGAACTGGAGCCTCCTTTTACAACACTTACACATGCCCATGAGCACATGCATATCTATCTGAAATAGGAGATTCATAAAACATGACATTTTCTACTCTAGCCCATGCTATACAGGGCTATACTGTGTTTTCCACTCCATCAAAAACTGCTAGTCTTGAGCCATAAATTGATTTCGCAATATACTAATGGGAGGCAACTGGCAATTTGAGGAAACACTTCCTCCAGGGAGGAAGGATGGGTGCCCCTAACTACCAGCCAGGATCGCAGGCAGCTCGTAGCTCATGGAGGATCTGATAGAGTGCCAACAGACCAGAGTCAGGTGGGTGAGCTATCCTCCTGGCTTGGCCTGGGCATCTTAGGCAATCACGGGGTCTCTCCGGGTACAGTTTCTCATATGAGAAATGAGAGCATTATAGTCAACAATTCCACAAGGTTCTGTGATTTCAGGAGCTGACTTGACATTTTCCTAGGAGACTAAACAAAACACAGGTGCTCAGAACCTTAGAGTTTTAGTGGAGAATGGGCTGAGTTCACAAGGTGATCTTGATGGTGAGTGCCTTTATGGAGCAAAGCACCCCTCTAAAACACTAGATCTCAGAAATTTTTAAAACCAGACCATCAAGTATGAGTATTTTCTAGAACTTCTGGAAGGGAGGGAGCATGAGGAACCAGTACACAATTCTGTCTCCACTGCCCTCTCACCAAACAAACAAACAAACAAACAAAAAAAAATGGATGGTGACCTCATTATTTAGCTTCAGAAAAATTATGAATTTTTTTCATAATTTTCTGACTGTAAAAACAGTATATACTAATTGTAGGAAGTTTTCAAATATATAAAAGTATAAAGAAGAAACTTTAAAAGTTGCTGTAGCCCAGTTGGTATGACTCAGAGGTTGAATGTTGACCTATAAAACAGGAGGTCAGGGTTCGATCCCCAGTCAGGGCACATGCCCAGGTTGCAGGCTTGATCCCCAGTGGGGGGCATGCAGGAGGCAGCCAATCAGTGATTCTCTCTCATCACTGATGTTTCTACTCTCTCTCCCTCTTCCTTCTCTGAAATCAATAAAAATGTATTTTAAAAATTACCGTAGTCCTATCATTCAGAAACATTATTGACATTTTGATATATTTCCTTCTATTATATATTTGGTATATACACTTTTGTATCCTGTTTTGTTTAATAACTTTATAAACACCTTCCTTTGTCAAGAAATATTCTTCAGGAACATGGCTACAAAGTAGTCTACCATATGGATGTACCATGAGTATTTAATCCATTCTCTAGGATTGGACATTCAAGTTTATTTCAATGTCTTTCAATATTATAATTAACTAGAGGCCCAGTGGCGATTGAAATCGCACACGAGGAGGCGCCCTGTGGGCCGCAGTGGGAGTCAGGCCGGACTGGCACCGCAGGAGGCTGGGACCTGTGCCTGACTTCCGCCCCAGGCCTCCCAACCCCCCTGCCTGTTTCCACTCCGGGCCACCGGAGCTGCCGTGCTGGCTTGGGCAGGCCCCCATCTCTGTCTCCGTCTTCACTCCGGGCCTCACCTGCGTGCTCAACCTCCTCCTGTTCAGTCGTCCTGTTATGGTGTCCCGGCCTAATTTGCATATTACCTCTTTATATATTAAGATATCACAATGTATTTAAATTACACAGTGTAAGGCACTCTAACTCTTCCCTTAGGATAAATTCCTAGTGGCAGAATTGTTGGGTCAAAGATCCACCAGATGCAGAAGAGCTGGGCCACCTGGCAGTCCCTCCCTCAAGTGCCTCTCCTGGCTGGCATGGGGCAGATTCCACAGAACTGCCATCACTTTGGAATCCTGTTGGCTCCTGACTAAATTTTGGAGTCCCAGAGAGAAAAATGAACATGATTTGTAATGAAAGAATAAAGATGGAACTGCTTTTTTGGTTATGGAAATTCTAAAACACATAGATACTTCTATTAAATGACTGTTCATTGGCAGAAGGTGCTATAATTGTTTTCTTTTCTGAAGCTCTGTAGTCAAAGTGAACTCAATTTCTTGCAAGGGGCCCTGGGCTCAACTCAGCTTTAGGTGGGTGGCAAGGATTTACAGGGCCCCATGGAGAGGGTCAGAAATGAAGCCAGTCTTTTGACCTGCTGCGGCACCTCTGTAGCCGGAGTGTTGGGCCATGGCTACACAGGAGTGGCCCAGTGCTGGAAGGACAAAGGAAGTAAAACTTTCTTTTCCAACCTGATACTTGCAAGAAAACCCCAGCTGGGTTCAGGGAAACCAAGGAGGGAGTTGCAGTCACAAGATGAGTCCTGAGTCCTGATGTTTTTTCCCAGAGTAAAACAGTTTGGATAAAATCTGGGAGAGATTTTGTCTCTCCTTGTGTAGACCCTGTTTGTTAATCGCAGAAGGGAAACCTACAAAGAAATGCAAGTGGGAAAATGAAGTCTGTCACGGGCCAGGGTGTGGGACACTCCCCGGGCACCCCTGCCTGGCATTTCAGGGAGCAGGGATGGTGCTGCCTACGCTTTCACTCTGGCAAGTCACTCACGTTTCACCACATTAACTGAAGTTCCTCTCATGAAATCTCATGAAATAGCTGGGCTTTGTTGTGCCAGTCTTACAGGTAAAGACGTCAAGGATTAAAGAGGTTAGATCAGGGGTCCTCAAACTACAGCCCGCGGGCCACATGCAAACACAAATATTGTATTTGTTCCCGTTTTGTTTTTTTACTTCAAAATAAGATATGTGCAGTGTGCGTAGGAATTTGTTCATAGATTTTTTAAAACTATAGTCCGGCCCTCCAACAGTCTGAGGGACAGTGAACTGGCCCCCTGTTTAAAAAGTTTGAGGACCCCTGGGTTAGATCAGTTGTCTAAGTTCACACAACCAATAAATGATGAGAAAGGTACTCCAACCAAGAGCTTCCCACCCAAGGCTAACATTCTCCCAGCGCCCATCATGCCACATGATGCTAGCTAGCACACACACTTCTCAAGCCAAACACACTGCCATTTGGTCCACGAGACTGACCAGACTCCCACGGAAAGAAAAGCATAAATTAAAAGATCCTTGCTCTTTAATAGCTATGTTAAGATGACAAGTAATACTAGTGTTGTTCTAGGATAACCAAAGACAGGCACACAGAGATGGAAAGAGTTTGCCCATTGTACCTTACCTCTCGCTAGTAATTTCAACAGCAATAGTCCAGTGAACGGAATAAACCCTGTGGCCCTGCATGTTGGTAAAGATCAATTGTTGTCACCGACAAGGCGGTGTCCAGGCCTTACAGAGGCCACAGCTGGCTGTGCTTCCCAGCTTCAGTCATGAGCTGTGTGCAAATCTAGTAACAGAGATGCCTGACAGTTTTGGCAAACTGCATCCCAAAGTTTATACTGTGCATTCTTACTTGAAATTCTGGGCAAATGTAAAATGGCTGCTATAAGCATAGAGATCTTTATGAACTCCACATCTAGTGAAATTAAAATTCATGGGAACAATAAGAAAAAAAAATTCAATTTGCTTTAAAGGCAATTTGCAATCTGGTACCGAGATACCCAGAACAGACATTAACTTTAATATGATTTGATTTTTAAGAAATACAAAGAACACTTAAAAATAATTAACCTTTTTGTTTTGAGATAATTATAGGTCTACTTGCAACTGTCAGAAATAATATAGAAAGATCTCACGTTCCCTTTACCCCAGTGGTCTCATCTTGCAAAATTAGAGTGAGATATCTCCCACACAATCAGTGTCTACTGTCACAGTCGGGATGCAAAACAGTCACGAGAGGATTTCAGCAGAAGAATAAGCCTGGGCCTTTTCTGAATGTTATGACTGATCTGGGGCAATTCTCAGGCTTGGGGTCTCATGGTAATGCCTGGCCCTGACCTGCAACCTGCAAATCAGGGGCCCTTGCAGGTTTGAACTCTGGTCAATGCTCCCATTCTCTGGAAAGATGTAAAAAGAAGGAAGGCAGTGGGAGTTGGTAGAAAAGATGTCCACACCCTGGGACTAATGATGAACCAGGCAGCAAGAAGCGTCCAGCCCAGCTCCAGTGCTGGCCAGCCCTGCACTTGATTTCTGGTCATTTTCTGAGCCTTAAGATTAGGTGGCTGAGCCAGGTGCTGTCCAATATAATGGTCCATATCCACGTGAAGCTGCTGAGCACTTCAAACATGGCTAGTGTGACTGAGGAGCTGAGGTTTTTTTTAATATTAATAAACTTTAATTAATGTAAATGTAAAGACACATATGACTAGTGGCAACTACAGTAGACTGAAGATGGTCTTTCAGATACCTTCCATCTCTCAAATGTTCTAGAGCCAGAAGCATGCCCCAGGCCATGTGATTTCTAGACCAAATCACAGTCCTTTTGTTTTACACCACAGCTCAACAACAGCAACCCCACACATTCAACTGTGACAAAAAGGAATTAAGTCCTGGAGCTGTCCATGCTTCCCGGCACTGAATACGAAACCCAAAATGTGGGCAATAAAAGTTCTTATTCTAACTAAGAGAAAAACCATGGTAACCAGTATCTGAAATGAGGATAATTTTTTGACAGCTAAGAGACTCCCACTTAAAGATCCAGATTTCTGTGAGCAAAATGGAACAGCAAATAGCAAACCAATTCTAAGGGAAAAGTGCTGAAGATAAATCCATATGAGAGCTTAGAAAATCATAGCTTTGCCGCTGCTTGTGTTAGTGAAACTCACTGCTCACTCAGTGATGGCCAGCCCCACAGGTAGGCTTCCGCCAAGGGACCCAGTCCTTCTTCATCAAATGAGGCTCCAGACAACTACAGGTACATCACATTTGGAAGAAATTCCACCAACCATGTAGTATGACAAAGACATACTTAACTGCACATTTAGAATAAAAAATAATTTGTGCATTCTAATTAAATCCTATAAATTTAGCTTAATATTAAAAAATATTTTTAATAACCTAAGGCTCTTTATGTTCAATAACACAACCTACCTATTTTACACTCACTTCCTAAAAACTTACTCTTACTTAACATTCCCTCAAACATTTAAAAATTGTTCCACTAAATCAGAAAATGTGTGTTTGTGTGTATGGGGAGGGAGGTCTGAGACCCAAGGTCATAGTTATATCTCTTCATGATTATAAATGTCCCAGTTGTTCCCAGGTATAGGTGTTCTAGTGAGAGAAAGAAATTGCACCCTGGCCAGATAGCTCGGTTGGAGCGTTGTTCCAATAAACCAAGGTTGCAGGTTCGAACTCTGGTCAGGCGACATACAAGAATAGACCAATGAATGCATAAATGAGTGGGACAACAAATCTACTTTTCTCCCTCTTGTCCTCTCTCTCTAAAATCAATTAAAAATAAGAAATTGCAAACACAGGAAGGTCCTCAGAAGGCTTTCACCTGCAAGGATTTTCTCCTCCAGAGCGTCAAAGGCTTTAGAGGATTTGGGTATTTTCCCCTTACCTTTGGGAGTCTGTGCATGTCTTTCATTCTCCTTCAGTGACTGCTGCAGTTGAGAGTCTCCTTTGGCCTTCCCTGGGTTTATGGTAATTGAATGTTTGATGTAGGAGAGGTGTGGCTCTCCGTGCACTATTGGCAAGTGAAGAGAAGGAGGCCTGAGGTTTGATCACATCGCAGATGAAATTCAATATTGGAGCCTTTCATGTCTCACAGCCCACTCCCCTACCCCTCCCTGCATCTGCCCTCCATCCACCTTTCCCTTCTGTACACCCTTACCTCCCAGGCAAAGGTATATTTCCTGAAAACTGGAAAAACCAGGTACTAGCAACCTCAGATCAGTGCTAATTAAATTAGGTTATAAAATTCAGGCCCAGTTCCCTTATCTGTGAGCGACACCTTCTACTTTCCAACTAGGCTCTTAATACGCACAATTAAAGCATCTAACATCACCATATCCTTGCATCTAATGCAGTTTATGCCATTAGCATATCAAAGTGTTTAGATCAGACTGACTTTGAAGCAATCATCTTCTCCAGGTCTTTTTTTACCCCTCATTCATCTCGCATTAAATTTCAAACACTCAAAAAATGTATCCTGTAGTATTTTATTAGCTGCTTAAGTTCTTTCTTTGTTAGTTCATTATTAATATTTTTATTGGATCATCTATACAATGAACACATGGACTGTGGGTGAGGGATTTGTAAGGAGTGGCCTTAGGCACTCAGAAACTTTAAGAAGTGCAGTGGAGGCCCATCACAGGTTGAGCACACAGGAAGTCCCATTGTGTGGTGTCTCCCTGGGCCGCTGTGTGGTTATGTGGGGCCAGAGCATGGAGCCTGTACCTCAGCCATGCATTGGGCTCCCTCCTCAAGGCAATGCCAAGACACCAGTTATAACAGAGTTCTACTCACTCTTCTTCCTCCCAAACACCTCAGCTACTGCACGTTGTTACCAGGTTCCTGAGGAAATGAGGGTCAGCTGGGTTGGCTCTACCTGTGGAGAAGAGTGCAGGGGTTCATGCTTGTCCTCGTTTGAGCTCCTTGTGAGGTTCCACTTGAGGAAGTCCAGGAGTTGGCCCTGGAGGGAGGACTGGCCTCCTTGGAACAGAGGGCTCTGGCTGCAGGAGCCACATCCTTGGCTAAGTGGTGAAACAGGACAGCTCCACAAACATGGTGCCAAAGCCAAAGAGGGTAGAAGAGCATGGGGCAGAGAGCAGGCCCCTCACCAGGGTTTGTCCTGGACACCAGCCAATCTTGTACTTTTAAGATCTAGTCCCTGGGATAATCAGCTGTGGGTTTATATTTCACAGAGAGAACCAGAAAACAAAATTAAGACTATCAAAGGCTAGAATTTTCTTTTACCTGTTCTCCCCGAGGCTGCAGTGCATGCATTTGGGAAACAGTTTGAGGGTCTGCAGGCTGAGAACAGGAGCAGAGGAAAGGGGAGGCCTGCTGCTCTCAGGTCTTTAAAGTTAGTGTTTCCGTGTTTCTTGCTTGTCTTTTCATCCTTTTTTTTTTTTTTTTTTAAATCAAAGAGGCTTATAAGAGTCTTGTGTGCAACAAGCAACTTCCTGACTTTTTCTGCCAAAACAGGGCAGCTATAAAACTTGAAAAGAACTGGGTGCTGTCCATGCATGGAAAGTGTGTCTTTGTAGAAAAATTTAAGGTGAGTTTGATCCTTTAATTGCTTCAGTTTTACTTCATAAACTAATTTCTTTTCCCCTTTCCCTCAAAGCTTCCGATGACACAATCTACTGGGTAAAACTAGACTGTGTATTTCTTTTGTTTGAGGGTTTCATATGTGGATTTTTTAAAAAAAGGAAAGTGAGAGCCCACCATGATAAAATCCTCTTCATATAACAATGTTCCTGAGAGCAGCAAATCATAGAGACAAAAGATGGAGAACCTGCGAGATTGGAAGTCGCAGGCCTGTGAAAGCCAGCTTTGTGGAACCAGAGAGCTTGCAGCTCAGCGCCCGTCACAGAGGAGCGCCCCTGTGCACTCACGAGTGGAGAGACACCTAGAAAATGATGTTCCTTCAGAAGCAGACAGTTATCATGCAATTTGGTGAGAGTTACCAAATGGGGGGTGGATTCCCTTTATTTCTCAGATTTTTAAGTACAGGAATCTTATGTTGAGTGGCTTAAAGAAAAAAATATTCATTAAGTGCCTAATAAATGCACAGCACCATTTTAGTGCTGCAAGAAATACAAAAGAAGTGAAAGATGAGTAAGCCACAGTCCCTGGGGCTTTAGTATCTAGTTGGAAAGACAGAAACAGGTAAAAAATGGCAACAACAATGCCAGGCAGCGTGTGACTAAGAGTAAAGGAACAGCAGAGACCAAAGTTGTGCAGGGACTCAACGGTGGTGAAAGGACAGCAGCCAGAGAAGCCTTCAGGGGGAACTAGGGTTTGACCTGGGTCACAAGAAGGACTAGACTTTAAACAAAGAAGAAGAAAAGTAGGAGAATTGTTAATGGAGGGACAGGGCTAAGGCTGGAGTCACAGCTGAGCCGAGCTGCCGGCTATGCGGCTATGTGCAGAGTCTGACTCAGAGGGCTTGTGCTGCTCTGTGCAAGGGGACAGGAAGGATGGGCGGGGTGTGGCCAGGTTGTAGGGTACCTTAGATGGCCAGCCTTTGGAGAGCTCATCCTAGCTCAGTGATGACGAACCTTTTGAGCTCGGCGTGTCAGCATTTTGAAAAACCCTAACTTAACTCAGATGCTGTGTCATATATAGAAATTTTTTGATATTTGCAACCATAGTAAAACAAAGATTTGTATTTTTGATATTTATTTTATATATTTAAATGCCATTTAACAAAGAAAAATCAACCAAAAAAATGAGTTCGTGTGTCACCTCTGACACACGTGTCATAGGTTTGCCATCACTGTCCTAGTTCCATCCTGGATTTCAGGCCCCACCCCATACCCACTGAGTCAGGATTGGCACTGGCACAGGACTCTAGGTGTTGCACCCTAGAACGTGAGAAGCACTTGTGTAGGACGTGAGAAGCCAGGACAGGACGAAGGTGATATTTCAGGAACATTAATCTGTCAATGGTGTAAGAGTAAAGAGAGCCTGGAAGCCAGGAGTTCAACTCGGAGTCTGTTTCAGTGGCTGAGCTATAAAGTGAGGAGGGTCCTGAGATCACTTTGCGTATCCTGAGCGCAGGGCAGGGCAGTGTGTGGAGACACCTGGACAGGCTCCCAGGAGCCAGGTGGGCTGGGAGTGTGGGCAGCTCATCCAGAGCAGTGAGACCAGGAGACAGGATTGGTTCTAAGGCAAGCATGTCAAACTCAAAGGCTAACACGGGCCAAATAAACAAGGTTTAAGTGTATGTGGGCTGCAAAAAACACACAAAAGCTTCAATTTTCATAGAAAATTCCTCCAATTAGCAGCCAGGACAGTGAGCCTTCTGTGGGGGTGCGAGCCTCTCCCGATCAGGACTGACTGACTGACTGGGCACGAGCCTGTGGCAGGTGCAGCAGCAGGGCCGGGATGAGTGGGAGCAGCAGGCAGGAGTGGCAGGCAGTGTTGGACTGCAGGTTTTGGCTCAATCCCCTCAGCAACGCCGATGGGACCCCACTCGTGCATGAATTTGTGCACCAGGCCTCTAGTATATTATAAGACTTGAACAAATACAAACCATAGATTTGCTAATACTTCTCTTTTCCCATGATAATAACCACTGTTCAGTAAAATGAATTAGTGAAAGACTTCTGAAAATCATGGAAGGCCCTGAACTTCCTGCTCTATCCTACTGTGTTGATGATGCAATAGAGGGGAATAACCCTTTCTATTGTGGTGGGGAAACCACAGTGCAGGTGGGATTCAGCAGGTAATGCAGATACCCTTCACCACCTCAGCTCAGCTCCTGGAACTTCTGGTCTGGGCCACATGTCGGGCACTTAGGTCTTGGGTTGCTCTTTCTCCTCCCACCAGACTCTTTGCTCTTTGAGGACAGGAATTATCTGCGTATCTCTGCACCTTTCCCCCAGCAACTAAAACTTGCTAGTCCCAGTGTAGTCCCTGGAACACATTGCATCACATGGAAGTTCCTTAGAAGTGTGAGATCTGGAGCCCCATTCATGCCACAGCATCAAATCTGCAGTTTAACCAGATCTTCAGGTGATTTATGTGCTCATCAAAGTTCAAGATTATAATTGGGGGAGTTTTTAAATACTATAAAATTCCTGGGATCTGCCCCAGATCAATTAAAACTGGGTTTCTTGGGTGGGTTTCAGGCACCAGTATTTTTAAGAAGCTCTCTAGGCTTGCCAGTGTGAAGCCAGGAATCCAGAAGAGAGCTAGAGTACATGTTTAGTACATAAATGCAGAACATTGATGAGTGATAGGGCGTAAGGGCTGATGGGAGGCTCCTGGACGTCTGATCAATCCTCATTTTACAGAAGGAGAAATTGGGGACTAGAGATTTGAAGTGATTTGTCTAAGGTTGCATGGAAGTTAAATCAAGTGTGGTGGTTTGAAATATGAAACAAATTATTTGGCAATGTGACACAAATTTAAAATGTTATACAAATTCTTGACCTTTAAAAGGTTGAGCCTAGTTTCCTCCCTGTGAATATGGGCTGGTTTTCTTAACAAATAGAAAAGAGCAGAAGTGACTGTGAGCAGCAACAGAGATGGATCAGAAAGGACCCTGGAGCTTCCTGCTCTCTCACGTCACTCAGCTGCCCAGTTGGGGACCCCACTACAATCTCTGGAGGGGCTCCCCTGGCGAGGAACTGCCTCTGATTAGCAGCCAGGACAGTGAGCTTTTCCAGCCCCAGTCAAGCCTACAGATGGTGCAGACTCGATGAATATAACTTCCTGAGACTGAGCCAGAACCACCCAGTTGAGCCACTCCCTGATCCTAACCAGCAAACACTGTCTGAGACAGTACAGGTCTGTTTTAAGCGGCTATGTTTTGGGGTCCTTTGAGTCCTATGCTATTTCAGCCACACCCCAGTAAGACATCTGTGTTCTGCTCCATAGAACTTAAATAGACACGCTGACCCCAGTTCTTGAGAAGCTGAGGATTTAAAGCAGACAATGACGATGAAATTAAACAAAGAGGGAGGAGGCAGGGCACTGGGGTGGGGTGGTCCCCCAGCCCAAGCACATGCAGTCATGCTGCGGTCCTCATTCCTTTCTCGCAGCCCCTCAGGCGCCCACCCAGCCCTTTTGGCTAGACTCCAAGCCCACATTCCAGCCACTGCCCTTTCCAACCTTGCCAGGCTATGGGAGTGCTGGGGCAGGGCCGGGTCAGGCTGAGGCAGCCTCGCAGAAGAGAGACTGTAACCTTGATCAACAACAGGATGTCTGGTAGGAATGCCAAGCTTTGGCAAGCCCAGTGCCCAGTGTCTGAACGAGATTGATGCCCCCCCCCCCCCCCCGTTGCTGTGGTGGTGATTAAACTGGAGTGAGAACTTATCTGGCTAATTTGGAAGACAAACAACACCCATTTGATTTGTGAATGGCCAGTGGCCAAGAAAGCAGATGCTGAGACCCAGAAAGGAGGTGAGCAAAAGTGGCCTCAGGCTGGCTCCCACAGGGGATGCTCTGCCTGTGCCTCTTCCTCTGCCTACTCTACCCTGGCTAGCTAGATTCTCCCCTTTGCCTGCTTGAATTTTCTTCTTGCAGCGGTTCTTAACCTGTGGGTCACGAACAACAAAAATACACCCTGCATATCAGATATTTACATTACGATTCATAACAGTAGCAAAATTACAGTTATGAAGTAGCAACGAAAATAATTTTATGGTTGGGGTTGAGAACCACTGTTAGAGCTTTCTGGGCTGGGCATGCCCAGAACACAATAACCTGTGTTGCAAGTCCAAAGTATTTCCTATGAGAGTGCTTTGCTGGGTGTTTATAAGGCTGCTTTTCTACCTTTTGTGAAAACAGGCCAGTAGAGGCTGGATAGTTCCTCAAGGGCTGGTGGGGGTGGGAGGGTGGTGCTGACAGAACAGCAGCCATCAGCCCTGTCCCTGCAGCAGCTCAATCTTGAAGGGAAACCCACAGGCCTGCACTTGGCACAGCCACTTTGTAGTGCCCAAGGGCATCTTGGGCCCCTGGGAGTGAGCCGATGACCCTGCCTCCCTACTCCATGGGTTCAGGCCCCACACAGGAGCTCATATACTGTGGTCATGGCCAATCCTCACAGTTAGTCAGCATGAAGGTCAATCCTACCCACTGACATGCCAACAGCAATCAAGAGTCAACTACGACAGAAGGGCACACATAACCCACACAAGGGACAGTCCTGGAGCACACAGTTCAGATGATTAGGGAAACTGTGCCACTGGGCCCCACAGGACACCTACTACATAAAGCCACCCTGCCAAGATTGAGAGATGTAACAGATCTACCTATTACCTAGAAACAAACACAGAGATGCAGCCAAAATGATGAGACAAAAGAAAACATGTCCCAAATGAAAGAACAGGAGAAATCTCCAGAAAAAACAACTAAACAAAATGGAGGTAACCAGCTAGAGTTTAAAACACTGATTATAGGAATGCTCAAGGAAGTTAGTAAGAACTTCTATAAAGAGATAGTAAGCAGCCTTGGGTGGGTGGCTCAGTTAGTTGGGGCATTGTCCCATACACCAGAAGACTGCAGGTTTAATTCCCAGTCAGGGCACATACCTAGATTTTGGGTTTGATCTCCAGTTGGGGCACATACATGAGGCAACCAATCAGCATTTCTCACATTGATGTTTCTCTCTTTCTTTCTAAAAAATAAATGAAAACATATTCTTGGGTGAGGATTAAAAAAAAACTATAATCCTACCCAGTTTGGCTCAGTGGATTAGAGTGTTGGCCCATGGACTGAAGGGTCCCAGGTTCAATTCCAGTAAAGGGCACACACCTTGGTTGCAGGCTCAATCTCTGGCCCTGGTTGGCATGTGGGAGGCAACCAATTGATGTGTCTCTCTCACATTGATGTTTCTCTCTCTGTGTTTCTCCCTTTCCCTTTTACTCTCTCAGAAATCAATGGAAAAATATCCTTGGGTGAGGATTAACAAACAAACAAAAAGATATTTAGTAAGCATAAAAAGGACAGAGAAACTATAAAAAAGAACCAGTTGGAAATGAAGAATACAATAACTGAAATGGAAAATACACTAGAAAGAATCAACAGCAAATTAAATGAAACAGAGGATCAACTCAGTGATTTGGAAGACAAGGTAGCAAAAAATATTCAGAATAGCAGGAAAAAATAATTTTAAAATATGAGGATAGCACCAAACATAATATTCAGATCATAGGGGTACCAGAAGGAAAAGAGAGAGCAAGGGTTTGAAAACATATTTGAAAAAATAATAAATAATAACTGAAAACTTCCCTAACTTCGTGAAGGAAACAGAAATACAAGACAAGGAAGCACAGAGTCACAAACAAGATAAACCTAAAGAGGCCTACACAAAGTCACTTCATAATTAAAATGCCACAGGTTAAAGAACAAGAGACAATCCTAAAAGCAGCAAGAGAAAAGCAAGGGAGCTCTAATAAGACTTTCAGCTGATTTCTCAACAGAAACTTTTTCAGGACAAAAGGGATGGGCATGAAATATTCAAGGTGATGAAAAACAAGGACCTCCAACCAAGATTATTACTCTACCCAGCAAGGCTGTCATTTAGAATTAAAGGAGAAATAAATAGATACACACACACACACAAAACCCCCAAATTTCATCACCACAAAATCAGCACTACAAGAACTGTTAAAAAAAGAACATAAATATGAAATAGCAATACCTATCAATAATCACTTTAAATATAAATGAATTAAATGTAAATAGATTAAGTGTTCCAATAAAAAAAACATAGCAAAACTGAATGGATTAGAAAACAGACCCACCTCAGGATGAAAGATACACACAGACTGAAAGTAACGGGATGGAAAAAAGACTTCATGCAAATGGAAAGGAGAAAAAAGCTGGGGTAGGAAACTTATATCTGATAAAATAGACTTTAAAACAAAGCTATAACAGAGACAAAAAAGAACATTACTAGTGATAAAAGGATCAATCTGACAAGATGAAAAAAAATCCTAGTAAACATTTATGCACCTAACAGAGCATCTAAATATATAAAGTAAATAGTGATGGATACAAAGGGAGAGATAGACAGTAATACAGTCATATGAGGAGAATTTAGCACATCATTGACATCAATGGATAGATCTTTGGACAGGAAATCAATACGAAATCAGTGGCCTTATATGACACATTAGATCAGGTGGATTTAATTGATATTTTTAGAGCATTTAAAGCAGCAGAATATACATTATTTTTTAGTACACATGGAATATTTTCTAGGATAGACCACATACTAGGTCACAAAACAAATGTCAACAAATTTAAAATGATTGAAATCATATCAAGCATCTTCTCTGACCAGTGGTATGAAACTAGAAATCAATTATAATAAAAATACTGAAAAACACACAAACATATGGAGGCTAAATAACATGTTACTAAACAATGAATGAGCTAACAATGATATCAAGGAAGAAATCAAAATATATCTTGAGGTAAGTAAAAATTAAAATATAATGTTCCAAATTCTATAGAACACAATAAAAGCAGTCCTAAGAGGGAAATTAATAGTAATACAGTCTTTTTTTTATTAAATCTTTATTGTTCAGATTATTACATTTGTTCCTCTTTTCCCCCCCATAACTCCCTCCTCCCAGTTCCCTCCCCACCCACTGTCCTCATCCATAGGTGCATGATATTTGTCCAGTCTCTTCTGGCATCTCCCACACCCCTTTCCCCCCCAAGAATAGTCAGTCCATTCCCTTTCTATGTCCCTGATTCTATTATGATCACCAGTTCATTCTGTTCATCAAGTTATTTATTCACTTGATTC
>NW_006288363.1:205431-235013 GCF_000327345.1 Myotis davidii
GGCCTCTGTCTCACAGAGTCCCAGCAACCTCTCCAACCTTGGAGAGAAAGCTGCCTTCGAGTTCCTACCGAAGCCAGACAGTTCCGCTTCTCTCCTTTGAGTCTGGGAACCTAGAGACTTGCCCGGATCTGGAGCTCAGAGTCTGAAACTCCCTCCCGATTGAAACCAACAACTGCGCCCTCTGCCGCCAGCCCGCTCAGCATGCACTCCACACCTTAGTATTTCACTTCAGCACTGCACCTCCTCTGAGTCTGGGTATGATATTCTCTTTCCTCCTAGTTGTAGAATTTCCACTCAGCCAGCCTTCCTGTGGTTCTGGATGATGTCCATTCCATCTTTTAGTTGTATTTTTGAAGTGGTTGTTCAAGGCAGCAAACTCCGGCGTTAACCTATGCCGCCATCTTGGTTCAGTAATACAGTCTTAACACCAAATCTCAAATAAACAAGCTAACCTTACACTTAAAGAATTTGTCAAAAAACAACCAACAAAGCCCAAAGTGAGTAGAAGTAAGGAAATAATAAAGACCAGAGAAGAAGTAAACAAAATAGAGTCTAAAAAACAATATAGTGTAAAAGATCAATTAAACCTTTGCAAAGATAAACAAGATTAATAAACCTTTAACTAGACTCATCAAGAAACAAAGAGAAAGGACCAAAATAAATAAAATCAGAAATGAAAGAGAACTAACAACTGATACCACAGAAATACTAAGGATTATAAGAAAAGATTATGAACAATTATAGGCCAACAATTGGACAATCTGGAAGAAATAAATAAATTTCTAGAAACATACGAACTTCCAAGACTGAATGAAGAAGAAATAGAAAATCTGAACAGACCAATTACCTCTAACAAAATCAAATCTGTAATAAAAACAAACAAACCTCCCAACAAACAAAAGTCCTGGACTGGATGCTTCACAGGTAAATTTTACCACATAGTCAAAGAAGAATTAACACTTATCCTTCCCAAACTATTCAAAAAATACTCAAGAGGTGGCAAGTCTCCCAAGATTATTTTTTGAGGCCAGAATTACTCTGATTCCAAAACCAGACAAAGACATTCCAAAAAAAGTATAGACCAATATCACTGATGAACATAGATGAAAAAAACCCTCAACAAAATATTAGCAAACCGAATTAAGCAATATATCAAATAGACCATAAAACATGGTCAAGTGGAATTTGTTCCTGGGATGCAAGGTTGGTTCAATACCTGCAAATTAAGTAATGTTATCACACAGAATTTTGGAAGGAAAGCCTCCCCTGCTTCCCCTCCCAGGGTTACAGTAATAGCGAAGGATATAGATGGCAAAACGGAAGACCCAGAGGGTGACTCCTGCAGAACTTAGGCAACAATAGTCAAGAGGTAAAAACAATTCAGGTGTGTTTAGGAAGAAGCTGTGGTTCCCTCTGCCCTGCTCTCCTCTGGATTACTGGTCCATTGAATAAAGTTTCTTCTTTTTGATTTTCTGACATGAACTGTTTCCTAATGAGCTCCTGACCATGCCTGGGATCTGACTTGTAGAAAGTGGGAGGCAGGGACCCTGTGGGCATGTGGGGGCTTGAGGCAGGTGGGGCAGGGACTGCAGCCCTATCCCCATAACAGAGCCCAGATAACTCGCCTTCAAAGCTTGTTGTGAATATGTGGATAATGTGGACACTTGCACTTAATAACACCAGCTGCTGTGCAACTCCCTGGGTTGGGCATGTGGGTTGGGGGAGGAATTGCTTGGTAACTTCTGTGTTCTTAACCTGAAACCCAACTATGTCAATGTCTCCTAGTTGTTCTTTAACCTCAGCTCATTTCCTCATCTTTCCTATTTGCTTCGCTGGTTCCAGGCAGATCTGCAATGGAAAAATCCCAGGAAGGCTCCTGAGAGTCACATTCTGAGAGGTCTGCTGGGGTGATGGGGGGAAGGAGGGAAGTGAAACTTCCCTGTGAGGCTCTCAGGCACAGGAGGAAACCCCCTCTCCAGTTCCACAGGCATGCCTGCCTCTGGGCTCCACAGCAATCCATGTTTTTAAACAAAGATTTGTTGGTTACCCCGCCAAATCTAGGCTCACATACATATGGTGGTATTTATGTTATAGTATGTGCGTCACAAATCATCTAGTGATCGATGTTATACACAGAAGTTTGGGGTGGGAGCTGGTGTTTTATGTAAATGGGGCCAGGAAGCGATTTTGTGATATGGTCACTTGTTAGCAGAGACCTGAAGGGAATGAACACAGAGATCCTGGGCAAGCATTTCGGGCAGAAGGAACAGCAAGACGCAGCACCTGGCGGTTCACGTGAGGAGCAGCATGAAGGCTGATGTGGCCAGAGTGTGGTAGGGTGTCACTATGGGGGTGGCAACTAGACACTGTGCTCCAGGGGGCTCACAGATACTGCCCTGTCCTCCCCGGTGTAGCCACCCCTTAACTATAAGGTCCTGGTGGTATTCTGGAACCTGGACAAATAGGCAGGTTGTCTGAGGGGAAGAAGGACACATCAGATGGACTTGATCTCCACAAAAGCAAATGCATTTGTCCCCCCAAATGCATGATTGATAAGCGGAGGCCTAGCTGACATTAACTTCAGTCCACGAGGGCATGCGGAGCACTGGCAGGACTTACAGTGCGCCCTGTCCTCTTCATCTTGCTTAAATCCACCCAATAATCCCACAAAGTGAGAACTATTACTCTTTCTCAGGTAACCGAAACACTAGCCAACAGCGACTGTCCAAAGTTCCATCACTAGCATGTGGAGAGCCAGGATTGGACCACATCCATCAGATGCTGGAGGCTGAGCTCCTCTCACCCTTTCACACTGGCCTGGCCTCAGGATCCTTTCCCAGGAATTTGCTGCCTCCTGTGCCCATGCCCACTCTTATCCTCCCCCACTGGACACTTTGTGCCCAACATCTGAGGAGAAGAAAGGTCCCTGATGTTGAAGTGGTCCTGGTTAGTCTTGGGTCTCTGATGCTGCCACTGTGAGAGCAGCTGCTGGAGCTGCTCCTGGCCTTGAGGGAACAGAAAGAGAAGGCTCTGTTTTCTGCCCTACTGCCAGCAAACAGCACCTGCAGAGGCTCTGGGGCCCAGGCGGCAAGGGTGCCTGCTGAGGAATTAGGGGAGCTAAGAGATGTCTGAGTTTTAGACATCTGTCTAGGTAGAAATTGTGCTCCACCCTGAAATGGTTATGACATAAATTCAATATAATTGTAATAGCCCATCTCATCCCAGAACTGATCTGAAGGAGCTCATGGAAAGGCAGCAGGTTGATGTCCAGGATCCTGGGTTGAAATCCTGCCACTTACCAGGAGAAAGTTCCTGGGCAAATCACCTCACCTCTCTGAGCCTTACCTACACATTTGTGAAACTGTGATGATAATCTCTATGCTATAGGATTATAAGGCAGATTAAAAAAAATGAAAACATTTAGAGGTAATAAGTGTCTAATAAAGATTGGTTTATATAAATATTTATTAAGTACCTGCTGCGTGACAGGCATGTGCTAAGTGCTAGAGACTAGACATGTTCCCTGCCCTCAGAGAGCACAGGTGGAAGACACACTGAAGAGACTGATTACATGCGGTGCAGTATTACATGCGGTGCAGTGTGACGTGGCAAGTGCTGTTATTTTTGTCTTGTATGTATATGTCTTTTTGTTCATATGTGAATCTGTGGCTATTTGTTCTATTTTTTTCGATACTATGGGCATGAGAACAGGAACCTTGAGCAAGATTTGGGCACATGATCCTACAGCAAATGCAGTGGCCTCTCCAGCGTAACAGAAAAAAACATCCAGAGGGGCCTTCCAGAAGCATTCTCCAGGCCACACTCAAGAAGCCTGTGCTCTCCTGACTCGCACCAGGTGGGCAGGCAGAAGGATGCTCAGGAGACTGCCCAGGGCCGGCACGCTGAGGCCCCTGACTGATGCTGCAGGAGGCGAACGGCGGAAAGGCACACCACATTTGTCAGAGTCTCAATTCTGTTTATTCTGCACACACAAGGAGCTCAACATCCTACTGTCCTTGGTTTTGCAATTTCCACAAAATAAATATTTGCCTTCAAAAGCAACAACTGTGATAATCATCACAGTAATATCCCCAAGCACCGTTTCCCTCACACAAGCCAATCTCAGAAGTCAAGTCAGAGAGCTGTGTGTGGTCTGTTTGGATAATGATTTTCATGTGGAAACCTCATGCTGGAAATCAACTGGCAGCAAATTTGCAGAAAGTCTGGTCTCTTGCTTTTCAACTTGACTCAAAACCAGGTGTCCCAAAGCACCGGAGCATCCCTCCCAGCCTTGGTTTCCTCTGTCCATAAAATGAGGAGCAAAACTGCTTAAATGACTTCAGGGAACCAAGATATTTGCTCAGATCACAGTGTTCCTAGGAACAGCCTGGTCTCTGAGGCCATCAGGAGAGATCAGTGTGTTCCCATATCTTAGGGATGGATCTCTCTCTCCCAACCCCTCAGAGAATGAACTAAAATTAAAAAAGGTTTTGCTGAATTTCAATGATACTTATGGGAAATTTTATGGCCCGTAAAAGAATACAAAAACACACACTCTGCAGGTCTAACATGCCATTTACAAATGCTCCCCTGTACCCAGTGGCTGGTGTGCCTCTCTCAGCTGCACCTCTTAGAGATCCTGGTTGGAGCATTTAAAGAGCCACATTCCCAAAGTGTCCATTCTGATTGAATTTCTTTATTATGAACAAGAAGTTTTAGGAACAGCCACTTCCAGACATTATTAAGGACTAAGTCTTAAAGAAAATGAACCATGAAGAATTGTCAGAGGTGCCTTTAAGAAAGTGCATTGTATTCCAATATTTTTAAGGTTTAAGTTTTTTTTTTTTAGGCCAGAGTTAATGTTTGTTATGCAAAAACACAGAGCCTCAATCAAAATATTAAACCATAAAACTATTTACCAAGTAAACAAAATCAACCAAACCAATAGACATTTGCATCCCATCTGACCATGGGGTGGGCCTTCTTGCAGTGTCAGGAGCCCGCAGGATGCCACGCTCCTCCCTCATGCCCAGTCTGTACACTCGCACCGCCCTGGGCTTCTCAGACCCAGAGTCTCTTCCTCTCGGCTGACTTCCCGCCTGACTGATCTCCATGATCTTATAACTTGGAAGGAAACTGAACTTGCCAGCATGCTCGTGGGGGTCACATGCTGGACGAGGCAGAGCAGCTCCAGCATGCCAAACTGGGTGTGAAATTGATCTCTAAATTAGTTCCCCAATGGCACACCGGAAGGAGGAGGTGCTTCTCTGTCTATCCAATCCCATCTTTCTCCAGACACCAGGCAGTGCTGCCCCTTCTCTCCCAGTGAGAAATGGGGACCGAGTGGAGCTGCCTGGAGGCTCTGGGCTGACTGCGGAATATCAGGTAGGACTGCAAAGAGGAAGAGACTATGCTTGACTTTACAAAAATGTTAAGCATTTTCTTTCTAGTTTGAGACTTAAAAATGTAAGCATGTATTTCAAGTTGGAATCTTTAAAATTTTTCTCAGAAAAAAAATTGCCATTTGTTAACTGCAAGGAAAACAGATATTGGACTGAGAGGGATTGTTCTACCATCCCACCAATTTCTGCTGCCTGCCCCACTCTACACAGCAGGCAAACCAGCCCTCTCAGGAAGAAGCTGCCTGGGATCTGATTTATGGTGGATGCCAGCAGGGTGGGTTTCAAAATATAGCAGTTGGTGTACTATGGCACTAATGGTCGCAGAACAACGCAGGCATGAACAATCGCGCTGAACTTCTGCCATGAGTTAATGTATAGATTTATCTGTCTCCTTTGCCCTTAAGGGAAGCCCTTACCCTTACTAGGCCTCTAGCCCGCCATGCTCTGGCTCCTGGTTCTCCTCCCTCACCTTCTCCTGTTCTTGCCACCTTTCCCTGTGCTGTAGCCACACTGCCTTCCTGGTGCTGGGACGCCCCAGGTTCATCTCTACCCGTGGCCCCTGTTTGGCTCATTCTGTCACTTCATTTAGGTTTTGTTAGGATATCATGTTCTTAAGATATCTTCTCACTCCTACCCCAAGCACTTTGCCTGCCCTACTTATTTGTACATTCACGGCATAGAATTTTCCTGAAGTCATATTCAGATCTCCACACTAGAATGTGAGCTCGGGGATGCTGGTGCTTTCTCTTACCGCCCCGGTATCACTGTGTCCCTGCACACAGGACAGGGCCTGCCATGGAGTAGAGGCTCAGGAAATATCTACTGAGTGATGAATGTATATTGAAATCAACGTGAATCCTACCTTCTTCTCTCCCCCCAGCATTAAGTTTATGGAATATGGAATTGGAAATATGACAACATGGATATTTTGAGAGAAAGGATTTGGTAATGGTCTGACAGCTGCCAAAGCCGTGACCTTTTCTTGTTTATCCACACTCTAGATTTGTGTCTTTCTTCATGTCCTAAGAAAGTGCTTTATATTAGGATTAAAGCGTTGTTGGTGGAATTATCTCTCTATTATTTTCAGGAGATTTCAGTATTTAGGCTCACCTTTTAGTTGCTTCTATCCAGATATTTAATGGTGTCATATAATGTATCAGTCTTAAGGGATCTAGAAACCCCATAGCTAAGCTTAGCTGCGTGTATCCTGGGCCTCACTGTTACTAGTAACAACAACATGGCCATGGCTGCTCCTGCTCTGCTTACCAATTCCATTGAGACTCATAGGCCAAGGCATCCTTCCTGCTGACGAGCTGGCTGGGTGGCACGCTGCAGCTATGGATGCAGGGACATCTCCCTGTGCAAGGCTCATTATCACCCACCCATTTGCCACAGGGATCTGGTTTGTCAGAAGTGGGAAACAAAGGCCTACTGGTTAGTTAAGTGTGTTACTATGTGCACAGGCCTCTGGCACTTCCGGACCTGGGCAGAGGGCGAGCATGTCAGCGTCGCCAGCTGTGTCTGTTCCATGTACCCAGCCTTTGAGGAATAACACATATCTCTGCACCTAGAGAAGGTAGCTTTGCCAATTGGAATATGCTTGCTGACGTAGGGCACTGTGGTGTCCAGGCAGTCTCTTCTTCCACTGTGTGATTAAAACAACTGGTGACCTTTTTAAAAACAATTCCATTCATTCATTAGACATATTTTCATTGAATGCCCACTATGTGCCCGAGAGGACACTGAGACTGAGGATACCTTGGATTGTAAGGAATCCCTTATAGAGTATCTAATGAATGGGCCACCTTCCTGCCAAGACCCAGGGTAAAGTTTTTCCCTTAACTTCGACTGGATAAAGCTAACAGCCCTTGGGAAATGCTTTGTGACTGCCTTGGGACAGACAATGATGAAAAATTAATACAGTCCGGTGTCATTTGTTTGTACTAACAGAGGCCAAGGAGTTGTTGGGATGCTTGAACCCCAAAAGCTATTTGAAAAAGTTTCTTAGTTACTAGACTATATTAGATTGAAATACCCGAAATTACCTAGATTCAACTATGTTTACACTATATACAAAAAGCAATTTCATATTCTCCACTCCAATATTTCTTCTATTGCTATACCTTTAGTGGAATGGCTCACAAGAACGAGATGGAGGTCATTTCCTCTTTAGCCCTTGCCTGATGAGGCCAGAATCCAGGAAATAGAGTGGTGTCTGGGTTGACACAACCCTGGGAATATGAGATCTGTATACCCTACTCCAGCGGTTCTCAACCTGTGGGTCGCGACCCCTTTTGCAGTCTAACAACCCTTTCACAGGGATCGCCTAAGACCATCCTGCATATCAGATATTTACATTACGATTCATAACAGTAGCAACATTACAGTTATGAAATAGCAACGAAAATAATTTTATGGTTGGGTCACAACATGAGGAACTGTATTTAAAGGGCCAGAAGGTTGAGAACCACTGCCCTATTCTAACTGGTGGTTGTCATAGCACCTTCTCTGGTTGCTCTTACAGAAGCAAACGTGTCAGCCTGAGGCAGGAGACAAGGTTCTAGTCCTAGTCCTTCTAATTAAAAGTCACAGCATTATTGGTATCACCATCATGATTAGCCATACGGCTTTGCGCAAGTTACTTAGCCTTTCGAAGCCTCAGTTTCCTTATTTGGAAAATAAGGAAGACATGCATGAAAATGCTTTGCCAAGAGCTGTAGAAATACAGTGGAACCTCATTTCTTAAACATCTTCCATCTCGAACAATTCGCTTCTCAACCTGACAACCCTTTCATGCTGATTCCTATATGGTCAGTCACACATCTCTCAGGTGACAGAGGAGAGAGTCAGTTTGCAAACATGAGTCAATTTGCCACTGTTAAAAATCTCAGGATATTGTGCTGTGAATATTTTCCCGGGTTTTTTTTTTTTTGCTTTTGTTGCTGCTTATAATTATTGTAAAATTTTCACTTCTTATTGTACATTTCCTTTCCTTTTTGTTAAATTTTCGCTTATACTTAATGTTCTTTTTGTTTTTAAAGTGTTTATTTATAGATTAAACAGTACAATAGACATGTACTGTATGTAAGAAAGGTTAAAACGGAATCATTTGGGGTCTGGAACAGGTAATTCAATTTACTTTATTTTTGATGGGAAAAATATGATTCAGGTTTCAAATAGCCTTCCAGAAGGAATTAAGTTAGAGAAACGAGGTTCCACTGTGTAGGGGAAACTACATGACTCAATGACTGGACATTGGTTCATCTTCCCCTGCTTCATAACATGTGAATTCAAGGGCAGGACCTAGGCTGCCAGTGATGGGGGCACTTTAGAGGCCTTTGTCTCCTAATTGATGCAATGTGCTAAGTGAGCTTAATGTAAGTTAATTAATGGTGCTACTTAGGGTGGAATTACCTAGGCGGAGCCTAAAGCAGCATCAAAGGAATGAGCAGGCAGGTGTCTCTGGGGTAACTGAGGAAACATGGCCAGGAGGGAAACTGCTAAGAGGCATGCCGACCAGACCCTGAACAAGCCCAGGAGGGAGGCTGCCTGAGGGCAAAGCGTTCAGTCCAAGGGCTGGCTTCCACGCCGTCCTGTTTACAGCTATGGTTTGAATTTCAGTTTTTCTTGAGTCTTCGGAGCTAGGTTTCTGGGCATTTCCTTGGGAATGGAGTCTATTTTTTGGAAACCACAACTTGAACCGAGGAAGGAGGCTAGGTGATCTAGCTTCTATCTGTGTTCCTTTGGGACTTATGGAACTTTGGTGCTCCCTGGTTAAAAGAGTTAATTTGGTTTTGTGTCCTGTGAAATGGGGGAAATAACAGGTCTCTCTTGCTGCCTGTCCAGGGACACAAAGACCCTTTAGAAAGCAAGGTGAGCCCCTGACACTTCGGAGCTTCGGAATATGTGTCAACAAAATGAAAACCCTGTTTATTTTTAGAAACCCAGTAGTGCGCAGAGAGTGAAAATCAAACATTCCAGGGAAATTTTATTTTTTTCTCCCAAAGACACGTGTTGTTGCGATTACCCTACAAATGTGCTGTCACAAGTTAATACAGCACAGCCTGGCTCACTTGAGGGTGGGGAGAACACAGAGCAGAGATCCCAGCTGATCGTCACTGGGGCCCAGTGACAAAGGGCACATGTGGGTCATTATAAGGACATATGCAAATTTCTTTGCTTTGATGAGTAACTGCCTTTTTGGTGGATTTTATCAAAATGTAACTTAAAAGGTTATAAGTGTCTATGGCTTAGAAATCTCAGAGCATCAAGTCAGGCAAGAAATATTCTGTATCTTATTTTCCTTTATTCCTTTTCTCCTTTAGTCCATAATGGCTTTTCACCACCCCAATATTTGGAATTAGCTGCAGTTTCACTCTTGGCTAGAGGTGTCTCAAAAGTGCAATCCAGAGCCACAACTGTAGTGGCTGCAGAGCAGAGGAGGGGCTGGTCTTTGTTTGCTTCCTTCCTCTCTCTGTTCTTCATTCTTGTCATCTCAAACCCACGTGTCCCCCCAAATTCCCCTGACTGACAGGGCTTCTGCCTCACGCCTTATTGCTTTAATTGCCCCTTTTGAATCCTCACCTGCTGTCTTCTCCGCCCAGCTGACCCTGTCCTTGCCCTGACACCTCCAGCCTTTGCAGTGTGGGAGCAATTGCTGCAGGATGCTGGGAAATCGGAGGTGCTCTTGTTCAGGAGCCCAAACTCCTCCATGACCTGTCAGAGCATCAAGAGGAGCCTCTTGGCTGGAACTGAAACCCTCGTTCATCAGAAATACACCCTCCCCACCATCCCCACTTTCCCACAGAGGCCCAAACCACAGCTGAAATGTCCCCAGAGCTTGGCAGTGGGGAGGGGACCATAGGCACAGGGTGCAGCCGAAGTCCCAGCTGCTGCTTGCCTTCCCGTGACCAGGCTCAGGTCAAACATGCGAAACACACTTTCATGTTCTCTGGAGACACCTGTTGTCCTAGTGGCCAAATCTCAAAGCTGGGTAAGCACATACAGAGATTGGCTCACTAACCAAATAGCAAAATAGGGTTTCTGATGTTTTCCTGAAAACAAAGGAACAATCGTAGATCTTAGAACTAGCAGCGCAGACATACAGTAATTGGGAAAGCTTGTTCAAACGCAACCCAAATATGACACGCATTTCAAAAATGCACTCAGGCTGTTTTGCAGCCCACGACACCTGAGTCTCATGCGGAGCTTACGAGTTTAGAAAACCAAAGGTAATGACCAAGGCTTACCTGGACACCGTTGTAGGGTCAGTTTCTAATCCAAGCAGAAGATGGTCCGTGAAGAAAGACAGGCACAGCCTTATTTTGGGCCACCAGGGTGCACAGGTGGTCCCGGAAGCAGGTGCTGGCGGCCCACAGCGCTGCCGAGGATGAAACACCTCTCACTGTCAGCCTCACCTTCCGTCTGTTCCAAAGGGCTTCCTGGGACTCTTGCCTGCTCCCGTCCTGTGGGCGACTTTGGAAAAGGCAGAGGGGCTTTCCCTCACTGCAGACTCACCTGCGCCATCTGGAGGCCTCTCCCAGCACTGAAGATGCTGGTGCCTTGGCTCTGCAGGCTAATCCCCTCTGCAGTCTCCCTGGACACACACACACCTGGCTTTTGGCTTCCTGCCCTGAGACAGCACTTGGAATCTGTGAAATCATTGATTTGTTTTTGTGGGGGTCAATCTTGCTTCTGTCAGAACAGCCAGAGCCTTTGGGCACTGGAATGCTAAAAAGCTATGTTAGCATTAAAATACCATGATGAAAATGGGTTCCTCAAGGGAGAAGGTCTTGATACATCTACTCAGCTTTGAAACCTGCTGGCACGTTCCTGCCTTCCCCGATCCACTGCAGGCTTTGAGTCCTGGGGCAGCTCTTTCTCCTCTCTCCCAACACTGCACGCGCCACCATATGCTCCATGTAACTCCAGATAACCACTTACACCCATTTAACTCCAGATAAATAGAGATATTTCATATAACTAGATAATCAGGAAGATGTTTAAAACACAAACATTTTGAAAGAATATTGCTTTTCCGTATCAGTTGTTTCTTCCTCAAAAGTTAAATGAATAAAAAACAAAACTCTCTCCCAACCCCAGCTACAACCGGGGGAACAGAACGGCTCCTCTAGGCAGGATTGACTATGTTCTCCTTTTCCAACTCATCCTGTCTGCTCTGATACATATGATTTAATGCACACAAGAACAGGTAAATGGCTGAAGAGAGAAAGAAACAGACAACTGTGTGGGACTCAGCCTGAAAGGCTCTTCCTGCCTCTAGCAAGGTTGGGCAGAACCATACTTACTCCACTTGGCCAGTGTGGACGATCAATCCAGACAGTGTAAGTTCCCAAATGAGAAACTTAACTTGAATTTTAGGCTTGGTCATTCATATTGCCCATGCTCAGCCCAATCTGAGGGTTGGTCATAAATTAAGATTGCCAACACTATTAAATTAGGAATGTAGGAAGACAAACAGAAAGTAAGTATTCTGGGCTAATCTTTTTTTTGTTGTTGCATATAATTTTGACTTTTTGGTGTGTTCAAAATAAATGGGTTTGAGGATGGAGATTATTTTAGGTGTAGCTTTTTTTCTATTGGAAATTAAAAGGTAACTTTAAATTTACCAGAGAGATGACACTGATATTGCCAAAAAATGGGAAAAGAGACAGGAGAAAAAATTAGAACGGGCACAGAATATGAATGCTGTAGTAGTGTGGTAGGCAGTTAGATAGACACGAGCAGAGCAAGGATGATGAGCCAGGTACAGAAGGTCATCAGGACAGAAAGCTCTGGGTGCCTAGCAAGGACCTTGCTCCAAGGTAATCTTTCCTCCCCTAGCATATCACCGGTCATGGGCTTTAGACCCCTGACCTTTCAGACCCTCCCCTGACCTTTCCTCCCCTGGAATGTTGCTAATCATGCAGGTTAGACCCCCTTAGATGGGGGAACACAGAAGGGGGCTGGAGAATAGCCCTGAAGCATTAATCCCCCAGGACAATGAGGTTCTGACCCACATCAAAGCCATCTAGGCCTCAGTTGTGTTTCAGCTCCAGGCCCAGAAATCAGCAAAACCAGACTAGTGATGCCATGGTTGACCCAGGACCAGCTGCATTGAATAATAACTGCCCCCCCCCCGCCCCCAGCTCTGACCAATCAGTGGAGACCAGGAACCTGAAGGACACACCTGGAAAGCTGATGAATATTCTATTGAGATCTTCCTCTGGGACCTTCCCTAAAATCCCTTAAAAGCCCTTAGGACAAAGGACCCAAAGCTCTCCCTCCCCAGAACATGCCCTGCCTTTCCCCTTCCCCTCTTCTTTCCCACTAGGGCTAGGTACGTTACCATTACCTTCCTCTCTCCTAAGCTCCAAGTAACTTTCTTTTGCCTCTGTAGCTTATAGTTGGAGTCTTTTTTCAAAAAATTTTTTCTTCTCTCTCTCTCTCTCTCTCTCTTCTTTTCTTTATTGATTAAGGTACTACACATGTGTCCTTACCACTCCCCCCTCCACCCCCCCTCCCCCCCCAGATCCAGAGATAGTTTGAGTCTTGACTCTGAATTCTTTCTTATCTTAAACTCAAGTACCAAATTTGCTGAACCTAGGTCTGGTCTGACCCCACCAATCTAGTACCTGGTGCTGTTCTCACCACCCACAACAATATGACCCTATCAGGCCAATGAGATACCTTGAGATTTTTGCTCAGGTATTTGTCAGAGAGAGAGCCACTCTTCTTTCTTGCTGGATTTGAAGCTAACCCCATGCTCTGACTTAGAATTGGGAGTTTTAAGCTAACAAAAAGAAAGACTAAATCAAAATATGATTCAAACAAGTCATGATTACATCAACTCAGTAAATGTTTATCATTTCTGAAGTCCCAACTACCTCTCATCAATAAATTTCCTTTTCTGCTTAAACCTTTTTGAGTTTTCTATTACTTGTAACTGACACAGCACCCCTAAGATAAACCTTTATAAAGGGCTTTCTTTGACTCCTACTGACTGTAAAAATGGTAATAATATCCACTGAAAAGCGTGAGAAAAGGCTGCTTGCTCACTTCTTCCATCAAAATACCATTTTTCTATATTAATGTGTTTGTGCATCATTTATTTTGAATGTTTTGTTAACACTTCTTTTATTGGGAAGCATACACAGGTCACTTCCCAGGGTGGGAAGCAGCCTGACGCCACTTGGCAAGACCCAGAACAATGTTGGCCAGAGTCAGGGATGCCACCATTGCTAGCACTAACCCCACCATCAAAGAGGTGAGAGAAGAGGTCGACTTCTCCACGTCAGGGTTACTACTCTTTTCCAAGAAGATCAGTGGCCCCACTGTGACATCTGCCTCTTCTGTCACTTGCCTGTGCCTTCTGGAAGCAGACTCTTGCCCCTGTCCCACCAGTCTCCTGGAACGACTTGGAATGCCACAGCTGCCCTTGTTACAGCAGTGACAGATATCAGCAGTGCCTTCTACTGGGGACCAGCTGTTGGAGGACTTGCTGAAGGAACAGGCTTTGTTTAGTTGGTCTGGGACTTGGTCAGCTGAAGTGACCTTCAGATGGCAGGTGATATATATCATGTTTCTGGAGTCATTAGCAAAGTGGAACACATCGCTGTGAACTGGAGAGTCTCTGGCCCTGGTCTGGGGCAGATGGAGAACGAGGGTGCATAAGGGTAGTGCTTTGGCTAATAAAGGGGTCAGGATTGGCTGTTCTGAGAAGAAAGGAGGGATTCTTGCAGAATAGGAGGGAAAGGTGCAAAAGCCCAGGGGAAAGAGCTAGTTGTGCTGGCAGCCCTTTAACCCAGAAACCCGATGGCTGAAGAGCAGGGAACTGGCCTGAGGGGCTGAGCCAAGCTCGGGAAGGGCAGTGGAGACCACAGGATCAGGGGAAGGGATTTGGATCTTCTTTGAAGTATGTCATGATTTAAAGATCAAGGAAACTTATTTTAGGAGAGGAACAACCTCTGTCCCTAGCAGAGTGAGAAGGAGAGAGACTGAGTCACGGGGGAGCATGTGCACAGCGTTAGACCCTTGGTCTTGTCATCTAGACTCAGGGAGATAAAAGGCTAAGTGAGCCATCAGCAGGCCTAGGGAGTGCGCCTTCAGAGCAGAAAACAAGATGGGACAATTCCAGGTCAAAGGCAGAGCAGAATAACCAACGTGGGCTACAGGTCACTGATTTAATCCCATTTGAGAGTAAGATTCTGCATTTAGTTATTTAACTAAACATTGCCACGCCAATACCCCGCTGCCAATTAAGGCAGTATAAACCTGGCTCTCCTTTACTACCTATTTACTCAGGATTTCCACAGTGGACAGTTTATTAAAAAGGCTGCCTGCCTGGATTTGGCACCCTCAGGTGTCAGTAATGACTCTGGCTACAGAAAGTATCATCACAAACCCTCGGCTGTGGATGGAGAAACAGAGCTGGGAGAATGCCTTAGGTCAGGATCAGAGTGGAGGGCAGGGCAGCTCCCCAGTGCCCTCAGCTCTCTCCGCTTTCCTTCCTGTGCTGGCTCAACCCATCGCCATTATGTTAGCAGTAAAAGTATAATTGAAATTTATCCTCCCTCAAAATGACTTTGGGAGCTCCCACAGTGCAAAGGTTCAAAATACAAAATCTTTTTTTATAACCGGTAACATTGTCATTTAACCTAACAGTACAGATCAGTATGGATTATAAAACCTACTTGCATTGTACCAGAAAAATTAAGAGAGGGAGGAAAATGGTTTGGGAATAGTACTATTGATGTCTTCATTTAAAAATCAACAAATTCATTTTTTAATGGTCAAGTTCATATTTTTAGCATAATTGATGGCTTTGGGGCAATGGGGTCAGGGGTTCATGGGATTATTACTCTATTATCAGTGGATATCCACAGCAGGGGAATATGCGGCTATAGTCTAATCACTTGTGAATGGAATTTTATCACACTTTTTTGCAGGTTATTTGTAAGGCAGAGGATTCATCAATGTACAAGGGCTAATATGTTCTCAGGGGACATTTAATCCTACAGAGTATATAGCATGTCCTTACCCTGCACCTAGTAGCATGGATGTGAACTCAAAAGCTGTGGTGGGTAAAAGAAAACCAGATTAGGGACAAAAAAAGTATTTTGATGGGATTCAACCTGGCTGACAAAGCTGCTACCTGTCAGCTGCTACCCAGTCTCTCATCTCAACCATAGATTCCCATCTCTAGTCAGGGCAATGCACCTGGCTAAACAGCTACATTTCTCAGCTTCCCTTGCAGCTAGCATACTCGCAGGCTGTAGAACTGGCCAATGAGCCATCACAGAAGTGTGTGGGACTTCCCAAAAGGCTGCCTAACAGGCTAACTCATCTGGGAGGAGAGTTGCTCTGTCCTCTTCCCCTTACTCCTTGCTGCTGGCTAGTGCTAATGTGATGACTAGTGTGAAAATGGTGGAGCAAGAGGACAACTGAGTTTTGGCCCCTGAGTGGAACTGTCACATCAGCCCTGAATTATCTCCCTCATTAATGGCAAAGTGTAAACCTCAGGCCTCTGTTAATAGAAGCTTAATTAATTTGCACAGTCTCTCATGAAAAATCTGAATATGCAATTTATTTATTTTGAGACAATAGAGATTTAAGAAAGCTTAGCTTTTATATTGGTTATAGTGAAGTCTCATTCAGAGTATAAAAGAAATTGAAGTGTTGGTTAACTGAAAAGTTTCTGATTTGTGAATGGGTAGTGAAGAGTGAGGGTTCCTTGCTGCCTAATGATGGTCCTCAATGGGCCAGAAAATCTAGCCCATGGAGAGCCAGAGGTGCCAGGCTCCAGGTTCTGAGTTTGAGTGCCAGGAGGGTGTGGGCCAGGATTTGGCCCCTCTTTAAGCCACTCAGTTTAGAAATCTTCAAAACTCAAGTACACGGATAGGGTTTCAAGTTCAACATGGTTCCCCACAATCGGGCTAGACATTAGAGAGATGGGACAGGCTCTCCTCTGCCCACCCATTCAAAGGAACCAAGAACTTCCAACCACACTCTTTGGAGCTGCTCCAAGTATAAGAAAAACTCCAGATGGATATTCTCCCCATTCATTTACTAGGCAACGTAGCCTAGGCCACAGTGTATGGGTTTTATGTGGATTGTTTTGGAGGCTGGATTGAGGAGACAAAGCCAGAGTCAGGAAAAACTGAAGCATCTTATAATATAATCCTAACTAGAGGCCTGATGCACGAAATTCATGCACTGGGGTGGGAGTGGGGGTGTCCCTGAGCCTGGCCTGCACCCTTTCACAGTCCGGGAGAATATCCATTCATCAGTCTCTCCCAATTGTTGCTGAAATGCAGGTCCATAGAGCTTCAAGAGAAACTAAACAAATATGGATTCTTGAAAAATGAAAAATCTTCCCATTTAAAAATATTGGCTACTAGTTATGTTTCTAACCTGCCTACAAAAACTCTGTCCTGTCAGCAATTGTCAGAGTCAGGGCAGAACATGGGGTGTGAGACAGGGAGGTAAACAGGCAAATAACACATTTGATTTGGAAAGCTCAGGAGAAAAAGAAGAGAGGCAAACCAAGTCCTATGAAAGCACAGGGCAGAACAGGTTTCTCCCAATTGGAAAGTGGGGGTGGCTTCATGGAGAGAGGGGCACTGAGATTAGGCCTTGAAGAAGAGATGATAATGATAATAGTAATAATGATAATAATTAGTGTCCAGCATTATTGAGTGCTTCCCATGTGCCAGGCACTAAGTACTTTGCATGACTAAACTTGTATAATCTTCATAACAATGCTATGAGATAGTCATGCCCAACACCCCATTTTATAGGGCCTGCCTTCTTCCACCAGTGCCCCCCTTTGGGAGCCTCATCCCTCAAGAGCTGGGATTCCAGTTCCCAGATTGCTGGCTGTTGAAGCTGTTAATGCCTCTCCCTTTCCTATTCCTGTCACGTCTTCCTTTGACTACCGCGTTAGCTTCTCTAATTGGTCTCCTTGCTTCCATCCTCCACACTCAGATTCATGTCACTTCCCAGTTTAAGATCTTCAGTGGCTCTTGACTGTCCTTGATATAAAATGCCAGGTCATTGTCTTAGTTACTAAGCTTCAGTATACCAAGCCCTTCAAAACCTGGCCTGGCCCATCTCTGTGGCCTCTCATGGAGCCAGGGCCACTCGACTCCTCATCACCCTTCACCATGTGGGGATTCCTAAACCTTGGAAACCTGGCATTGATCCAGTATGGCCCAGTGCTTAGAATGTCGGCCTGCACACCAAAGGGTCATGGATTCGATTCCCGGTCAAGAGCATGTACCTGGGTTGCAGGTTCCATCTTTGCTCCAGTAGGGGTGTATGCGGGAAGCAACCAGTCAATGTCAATGTTTCTCTCTTTCTCTTCCCCACCCTTCCACTCTCTCTAAAAATTAATGGAAAAAATATCCTCAGGAGAGGATTAAATTTTTTTTTTAAACGATAGGGCTTGGAGTTTTTGGTGGAATAAATTAAAATCTTTCATTCTAGTCATTCTGACATACTCAGTTTGCAGAATGCTGTGCCATGTTATTCCCCACTCTGGGCTGAGGATGCTGGCTCTTCTGCTCAGACACCCTCACTCACACCTCATGATGCTTCTTTGCTGAAGGCTTTCCTGATGCCAGGAAAGTGTGCCCACTTGACTGTCTTCTTCACCAGATGTCAGTACAGTCTTTCTGAACTGAGCATAGCACCTGGCCCATGGGAGCAATTTTTCAATAAACTGCTGCAAGAATGAGTAGGTGACAGGTGTGTTGTTGCCTCCTTTAATGCTCTCTTTTTGAGCAAGAGCTCATATCAAGCATGTGTCTCCTTAAATGCACACTCAAGCAACTCTGTGCTGCAAGTGGAATAAAAATGTGCTCACAAAATACATTGTAAAATAGCTCTCAGGTCATAATGGCATAGGAAGAAACACCAGTAAAGCTGTTTGTTTAGCTGTTGGTTGCCTGAGCTGGAATGGCCATCCTTTACTGCCTTGCGGAGCTGTGAGGTCTCCCAGGTTCTCTGAGAAGCAGACATCCTAGTTTTGCCTATTTGACATGAAAGACAGATGGCAGGAGAGAAGTGCAGCAGTTGAGGAGAAAAACAAAGAGGAGATAAGCTCTCCTTATCTTGCTTATTCTGAATAGAATGTTGATGTCTACATATTTTTGTAAAAGATCATATCATTTTGGTAATAAGGTGGCAACCCCAGGGAACTTGGTCTTTTATGGCAGCAACTCCTGGTAATCACTTTATTAACCAAGTTCCCCAAGTGGAGCAAATGACCGTGAGACACCTATGGCCGACCCTTATCTGCCCTGACACTAGGGGTGAGGGTGGGAACTGAGCTCAGGGAGGTTGCTTCTTTCCCACAGTGCAGAGGTTCTCCAAGAGTGGCCTCTGACCAACAGCATCAGCATCCCCAGGGGCTGTTAGAAATGCACACTGTCAGCTTCTGCTCTACTCCCGAAGCAGAGACTCCAGGTGGGTCCAGTAGGCTTCATTTTCACACATGCTCCAGGTAATTTCCATGCTTAGGAAGCACTGTCTTAGTCCAAGGATTGGGCATTCTTTTTGAGAGCTAGGAGGTGGCTGCTACCCCTGGGAAAGGTGCAGTGGAAAGTGAATAGAGAGTGGAGGAAAGGGTTTTTCCTGGAACTACTCTCTCCCTTGGACTAATCCACACTCATGGTTCCAGCTCTCACCTCCTATATAGAATCTCACATCTCTGATTTCTGTCTTTACTTCCTCCTTGAGCTTTCTTTCCCCCTATATGTATTAGTCATTCAATCTACAGAGCTATTATAGCTTCAAATCTGAAACCCATAAAATAAAACTTGTTTTCTCCCATTTTAATTAATGTGACTTTCTTTGTTTATTATTCCCTCCTTCTCATAATTATTTATCAAGGTTCTCCTATGGCCAATTCTGTGCTGGGAGAATCTCTACTTTATATGCTGTCACCAATTCTCACTCACACAGATACAGAGGCTGGTGTTTATTTTCTCCTCTACCTCTTCCTCAGGCCACCGTGTGACTGGTTTGCATAATTTCTAGCCTCTGGATTCCTAGACACCTGGCCTCTACTCTAGTCAAGACCCTCTTCACCCCAATCCAACTCAAGAAATACTGGTACCTAGAACCTGAAATACCAAGGCCCACTGAGACAGAAAGCAGAATTAACACAGGCAGGCCTTGTCCTCTAATAATTTAGTTTCTGAATCACTGCAGTAATTTATTAATTATTCTTCCTTCTCCTGGGCTTCTCCTCTCTAATCCAGTTTATAACCTATTTCTAGACGAATCTTCCTAAAACACTGAGAATTCCACTCCCCTGCTCATAAGTTTTCCGTGTGTTTCCTGTGTTGCATAGAGGGTCAAGTTCAAATTCCTTAGCTTTAAATGCTGACCTTCTACAGCCTGGACCTTCCTCTCACAGTCAACTTTCCAATACTTCCCAAACTGCCCTCCAAGCTCTCAGCGGTATTCCCATCTCCAGGGACACTAACGGTCCTTTGCTCTCCGCACCCTTCTGCCTCGTTGGCCATGTTCCCTCCCATGTAGCCTGCAAAGCCCTTTGCAATGGCCACCTTTCTGAAGGCTTCTTGGGTGGTCACAACCTGCAGCACTCTTATTCCCCCTCTCCCCACTCCCCGGCCGCACTTGGCACTGAGCACACACTGACATTTGGATTGTAGAAAATAAGTCTCTGTGGTCCATCCTTAGTGTAGCCAGCTTTCAGTAGAAATATACTAGCAGCATGCTTACCAGCCAGTTACTGAACCACAAGGCTTACGCAAATAAAGTCTCGGGGCAAACTGTAATAAGAACAAGGAAATGTGCATGTGACCAACAGCACCTATTCCAGGAAGACCTTCCCAACACAACTAGACAAAGGGAGGTGGAGACAGCTAGAAAGGTCCTCAGTCTACTTTTTGAATAACCCAATAGGAAGCAGTAAGACCTAGGCAATGTTGGGGGTTGGGTGTGGGGGGGGATGTTAACCGGGGCAGGGGCTCTCCTGCACTAGGGATAAATTGCCTATTGTAACCATCCTGGGTGTGCCTAACCAACCAGACACCTGATCTTGCAAGACCACCATTTAAAGTTTTGCTTTTGCTGGCCCTGCATTTTGTGTCTCCAAGTCCGTTATTTGAATATGGACAGGTGAGCTTTTCTCACAATTTGGGGGCTTGTCCAGAATATCTGTGCCTGTGTAGAGCAGGGCACTAGTTGATGGGGAGACATGTCCCACCTGATTTCAGGTGACCTGCTCTGCCGGGGTGCTCCATCTCTCCACAGAACCATAGACAAACCCAAGACTGTTTTCTGGAAGACAGCGAAACTGACACAGGAGACAAAAGGCAGGCACCTTGGCAACCAGGCTACCTCCTGTATGGGCCAAGGTAGGAAATTGGATTAACATTACTGCTTTGGTGACTGGGTGTTCTCAGAGTTAAAGTGTGTGTGGGTGAGTTCGACGTGTCCTGAACATGAAGCGAGTGTGGAGCCCAATTGGTGGTTCTGTTCTCCCACGAGGGAAACGGCCAGAGATAGATGAAGCAAATCTCCGGGTGTGCAAGAAACCTCCAGTAAAGGGGGCTTGAGCACATAGAATAGTCACAGGGACCTACTGAGAATGGAAAGCAAGAATTCTAGGTCTAGGGAAACCAAGGAAAGTGGAGCCAGGGAGGTTCTCTTAGTTATTCCCCTGAAAGTCCACTGGGGAGAATGCTGAGGTTCTGGGGAGATAGTCCCTGAATCAGGGACAAAAAGAAACAAAAGGTGATCAAATATTGTTGTTTTATATGGCCTCGAGACCCAATTCATGGACCCTCTGTCTTTTGGCTCATGTTTGGCCCAAATGAGGACTGGGTGTGCCAAACTTTAGTTATTTATGTGAATGAGAGGACCTTGTCCACAGAAGAGGAGAAAGATTATGTCTTCTGCTAGTTAAGGGGATAGGCCAGCATGTTTCCTCTTAAAGAAAAAGAGAAGGTCCTCCAGGAAAAACCCTGGGACCCCTTATCATGCTTGCCCCTTCCCTACAATCCACAGACTGGGGAACAGGAGGAGCAGAGGGCAACCAAAGACCTGGGAGAAACATGGACTGAAGATTTTTGGGGAGCTCAGCCAACCACTGTTTACACAAATCTGAGAAAAGAATTAGGCCAATGTAAGAAGGATATTGAGAACTTCCAATCTCTTCTAAGCAGCCAATGTTTCCTCTCCGAGAGGTTCCCATGGGACCAGGGGAAATTGGATGTGTGAATGATCCTCTTACAAGTACAGAGGTTAGGAATTTTGAGAAAGAAATGAAACCACTCTTAGATCTCCTGGGATTAGCAGACCAGTTAGGCCAGTTCTTAGGACCGCGCTTTTACACTTGGGCTGAGATGTCCATTATGAACATCCTATTTACAGGAGAAGAGAGAGGGATGATAAGAAGGGCAGCCATAAACATTTGGGAGAGGCAACATCCTTCTGGGCAAGGGGTATTACCAGCAGACCAGAAATTTCCAAATGTTGACCCCAGGTGGGACAACAATGACCCTAGGGACTGGGTTCAAATACAGGACCGCAGAGAACTCATAATTAAAGGAATCAAAGAGTCTGTTCCTAGATCACAAAATGTGTCTAAGGCATTTGAGGTCCAACAAGAGAAGGAGGAAAACCCCTCTGTCTTCTAACAGACTCGGAGATCAGATGAGGAAATATTCCAGCCTGGACCCAGAAGACCTGATAGGACAGGATCTTTTGAAGGTCACTTTTGTAATTAAGAGTTGACCAGATATTGCCAAAAAGTTACAAAAGATTGAGGGTTGTAATAAAAAGCGAATAGAGGAGTTGCTGAGAGAAACTCAGAAAGTCTTTGTGAGAAGGGAGGAGGAGAAACAGAAACAAAAGACCATGGTAGAAGAGGTGGTCAGAAAGTGAAGCCAAGGTTCTTCCTGGCAGAAGTAGAGAAATACTAACCCAAGGTACCAGCAGAAAGACAAAAGGGAAATGCAAGGGAAAACTTCTAAAAATATAAATGGATGTTACAAGTGTGGAAAACTGGGATACTTTCAAAGAGTGCCCAGAGTTAAAGAATGAGGAAAAGGTGATCTCCCTTATGACCTCTGATGAGGATTAAGTGGGTCAGGGGTTCCTTCTGACTAGGTCACACCAGGAACCCTTAGTAAATTTGAGGGGGGGATTGGAGAGAGAAGAGGTGAGTTTTTTGGTCATTACTAGAACTGTTCGCTCCTCTCTTATGTATCAACCGAAGGGTACAGAATTATCTAAGGAAAAATTAACTGTATCAGGGATGAAAGGGGAGGAATTTCAGGTTCCAATTTTCAAGAAAATGCTATTCACTATGGAATTAGAACAAATTGAGGGATCACTCTTATATGTTCCTGAGGCAGGAGTTAACCTACTGGGTTGGGACCTAATTGTGAGGTTCAGTCTAGGATTAGGGGTAGAGGAAGGACAAATAAAAGTAATAATGGTCCTTTTGGTGGAAGAGGAGGAAAAGAAGATTGATCCTCTCATGTGGGTCAAGGAAGTCAACAGGGGAGGCTTAAAAATCACGCCATTACAGATTGAGCTAAAATAGCCAGGGGAAATAGTTTGTGGAAGGCAATACCCCATCCCTATTGAAGGAAGGAGGGGCCTATAACCACTAGTCAAATGATTAATTAGAGATGGACTGTTGGAGCCCTGTATGTCACCATACAACACCCTAATCCTCCCGGTTAAGAAATCAGATGAGTTATACAGACTAGTGCAGGACTTGAGGGCTATCAATTAGATTGTCCAGGCCTGACATCCTGTTGTGCCTAATCACTATACCTTCTTCAGCAAAATCCCATTTGAACACAAATAGTTCAGTGTAGTGGATCTAAACGATGCATTTTGGGCATGTCCCCTAGATCCTAAGAGCAGAGACCTCTTTGCCTTTGAATGGGAGAATCCAACAAATGGGAGGAAACAACAATATCACTGGACTGTGTTACCACAAGGCTTCATAGAAACCCCAGATTTATTTGGCCAGATTTTAGAAAGTGTACTAGAGGAGTTTCAACCTCTTACAGGGACCCTGCTTCTACAATACGTAGATGACCTCCTCATAACTGGGGAGAGGAAAGATAAAGTATCAGAAACTACTACAAATTGACTAAACTTTCTGGGAGGAAAGGGTTTGCGTGTCTCCAAAAATAAATTACAATTTGTAGAAAAAGAAGTTGAATACTTAGGGCATTTAATTAGTGAAGGAGAAAGATGAATAGAGAAGATCTCAGGCATAATGAATCTGCCTATACCCAAAATGAAGAAGGAGCTCAGAAAGTTCTTGGGGCTAACTGGTTGTTGCCAGTTGTGGATTGACTCGTATAGTAAAAAGACAAGATTTTTATATCTCAAGCTTTTAGAAGAGTCTGACTCCCTAATATGGGCTCCAGAGGAAACCCAGACAATAAGGGAACTAAAACAAGCTCTCATTTCAGCCCTGGTTCTAGCCCTACCATCTTTGGAGAAATCATTCCATTTGTTTATAACAGTGGGCTCCTTCCACCCCCGACTAAGGATGGGGGTGTGTGTGGGCGAAGAATCAACTCGTGGTCTTCGTTTCCAAGCTCCTTGACCCCATTTCCAAAAGATGGCCTGAATGCGTGCAGGCTGTGGCAACTACTGCCTTAATGTTAGAGGAAAGCAGGAAATTAAGTTTCAGAGGAGCTTTAATAGTAAGCACTCCACATCAGGTCAGAGCCAAAAGATGGCTGACAGACTCCTGAATTTTAAAGTATGAGGCCATATTATTAGAAAGGGATCATTTGGTTTTGACCACCGATGCCTGCCTGAACCCTGCCAGTTTTCTGTAGAAGGGAGAGGAAAACCAGAAAGCATCCGAACACAATTGCCTAGACATAGAATACCAAACTAACGTCAGGCCAGACCTAACTAAAGTCCCACTGCATGATGGGACCAAGCTGTTTGTAGATGGGTCATCCTGGGTAATAGAGGGAAAGACACATAATGGCTATACTGTCATTGATAGAACCAAAAATTCTCTGTGTGAGGGAGATCAGCCCAAACCTGTGAAATATATTCTCTTAACCAAGCCTTAAAATTGCTCAAAGGCCAAGAAGGCATTATATACACTGACTCTAAATATGCTTATGGAGTAGTACATACTTTTGGAAAAAATTGGACAAAACGGGGTCTCATAAACAGCGAGGGAAAGAATTGGTTCACAAAGAATTAGTCAAGCAAGCCTTAGGAAGTCTTTTACTCCCGACAGAAGTGGCTGTTGCCCATATAAATGGATACCAGAAGGGAGGCTCTATGGAGGCTGTAGGTAACAAGCCTCTCTGGAGGAAGGAATTAAAATCTTTACTTTGATCTCAAGTATTCCAAAGGTAACATTAAGTCCCAAATTTGCTAAAGAGGAAGAAAAGGAATTAGATAAAATAGGAGCAATTAAAGCAGGAGATGGGAGATAGGTACTCCCTGATGGGAGAAAAATGATAAGTAAGCCCATGATGAGGGAGCTGATGTCCATACTGCATAGGGGGAGTCACTGGGGTCCCCAAGCCATGTGTGATGCAATACTTAGGAATTATAAGTAAGTAGGTATTTATACTATTGCTGAGCAGGTATGTGGGGGATGTGTAACTTGCCAAAGAATAAACAAAAAGGTGGTAAGGAAACAGATGAGGGGGGAAGACCACTTGGGTTGAGGCAATTTCAGAGCATTCAGGTAGATTTCACAGAGATGCCTAGGGTAGGATGACAAAAATATCTAATCTAATAAAAAAGAAACATGCAAATTGACCATAACTTCGCTACACCCAAAGCCATGCCCACCAGCCAATCAGAGTGATTATATGCAAATTAACCCAACCAAGATGGCGGCCAGCAGCCACGGAGCTGGAGCAAGCAGGAGGCTTGGTTGCCCCAATGATAGAAGAAGCCAAGCTTCCCGGCCGGCTACTGCCTCCTCTCAAGGCAACAAAGTTTCAATTATAGAAGGTAAATAAACCCCAGATACCTGCTCCCAGTCACCATGGCCATGGAGCTGGAGCAAGGTCCCAGATTGGGAGAGGGTCCAGGCCAGCCTGAGGGACCTCCCTGGTGCACAATCAGGGTCAGGGAGGGATGTAGGGGTTGGCCAGCCAGGGAGAGACCATAGGAAGGCTCCAGATGGTCCAGGGCAGCCGTGGGCAAACTACGGCCCGTGGGCCGGAGCCGGCCCGTTTGAAATGAATGAAACGATTGAAAAAAAAGACCGTACCCTTTTATGTAATGATGTTTACTTTGAATTTATATTAGTTCACACAAACACTCCATCCATGCTTTTGTTCCAGCCCTTCGGTCCAGTTTAAGAACCCATTGTGGTCCTTGGGTCAAAAAGTTTGCCCACCCCTGATAGGATAACATACCTTTGGAATGTCAGGGTAATTTCCTTGTTCCAGACCCCACAGGGAACAATCACTGTATCAGAGCTCAGACCAGAGAGCCCCTGATTGTTATTGTTATCATATTAATTGTTAGCTGTTAACTATCCTATACCCAATAATGTAAAAGTCTTTGTCTCTTCATTTTACTTTTTATCCAATTGCAGAAGTTTCTTCCCTTTGCTTTCTCCGTCTCCCTAATCTATCACCAGTGAATTTCATGTAACCCACTTACATCTGCTTTGATTCTGACAGATAAAATAAGTGGTAAAAGGGCCATTTTCCGGAGCATTCTCTCAATCCATTCAGATTTTGTTTCCCTGCAATTGTTGTCAGTTTGGCTTAAATAAACTCATAAACATTTTCTATAAGTTTGGACATTTCTTACGTTAACATGAGTGAGGTCAATGGATACTTTTTAGTAAGTCATTATGTCATTTGTAATGGACATATCGTTATCAGTGAAAGTGGAGCTCTTGGGTGCTGCAAGGAAAAGAATTTCTTGAGGACCCCATGGGAGGATGGGTTTTGTGGAAAGCTTTATTGATGATGTAAAATTAATGGCTTCCCTCTAAGCTCTCATCTCCATCCATCTCACAATGGAAGAAGTCCAATCTTGCCTTCAGTAGGGCTAGAAGTAAGGCCAACTCCCAGAATTTCTGTTCTATATTAAAGTCCAGCCCAACATCTGGCTAGCTTAGCCTGTGTTCCCAGCTGCAGTCTATTGTGAGTGGGGTCCACATGGCCATGGGCCATGCCGCTGCTTAAGGCCACATGGCTGTGGAAAGTGAATAGGAGAGTGAATAAGAGTGAACACGAGTGAACAGAATGAAGAAGAGAGAGGGAACTCTGGGGATTTTCACTTTCCAAGATTTTGTGTGCTTGCAGTGGCTCCACCTTTCTAGCCAATCCATTATTTCCCAGGCTAGATGACAGGCAAGCACCTTCCTACGTCACCTGCACTTCGCTGAGCATGTGCCCATCTCCTCCTTTGTGCAGCCTCTTCCCCAGTGATCTGTAGGGAATGGACTAGTGGTTCCTTGGGGAGCGTGAAGCTGTATCCTTCTGGTGAAGTTGCCCAGATGACCAAGCTTATAATGTCTTGCCTTTGATTTTTTTTTATTTTTAATATTAACTAGTGAATTCCAGTATACAATAACAGTGTGACCACTGAACACAGGATGAACTCAGCCATCTGTCTGTGAACAAACCCACGGGCCATCAGTTAGTCCTGAGGACAGAGATCTTAGGCTGGAAGGGGCAAAACACTTCTCCAAATCCACCCTCCTTAGCACTGAGCTGGACAGCTCCCATTACTGTTTTTGTGCTGTTTTTGCCTTTAAGATAGTCATACTGAGTTTTGCCCAAGGTGGTTGAAGTCTAGTTAGGTGAGAATTTTAGTTAAAGTGGTAGGGAGGGACATCCCTGACGCCTACATCTCACAGGCCTTATTAATTAAGTGAAGGTAACAGTGCTTGTTTAGAAAAGAGCTTTTGCAGTAGTAACCATTTTCTTAAAATCAGACCATTGCTTCAGAATTAGGATCAATAAAAGGACAGAATGGGGCAGATTAGGACAGCCTATTAATTATGACTTACAGTGAGATGTTGCAATGTATAAACTCAACATGGAGGTTTCTGTTTCAGGCTAAAGGTATTAGTTTGCCTCCCAAGATAGAAAATAACTTTAATTCGCTAACAGAACCAGGACTTGAGGTTATCAAAGCAGGATAGAAGGAATCAGGAGCAAACCTGTCTGCGGAATCACTAGGTGAGGCCTTCTCCCCTCAGAACAGCCTGTGGACTGCTCCTATCACCTGCTACTGCAGGCTTCACAGCACCCAACCCACACTCTAGTGCTCAGAGTGGTCTTCTTCCAACACGAACAGAGGCATGTCATCCTTCTACTCTTCACCTAACCTTCTGAATAAATCCCTCAAAGGCTCCCTCCTGCCCAGGGCCCTTCCCTCTGCCTCTAAAGAACCACAAGATCTGGCCGCTTCCCTTGGGCCATTACTGTGTAGCTCCTCCCATCCCGGCCATGCCCTCCAGCTATACTCCCACCTCCCACAGGACCTTAGCATGTTCTTTTCCTTTTGTCTGGACCACACTTCTCTCCCCCTTTCATCTAGAAACTGTAACTTCTCTTTTAGGCACGGGCTCATCCCAGACCCTCCAGTCAGGTTCCCCTGTTACAAGTATGCACAACGCCACTTCTCACATGTGAGTTACACACTGGCGTGTTTGATTAAATGTATCTCCTAATAAACCCTATGTCTATCTATAAGGAGACTAGACTTTGCTCACTGTTGACTGGGTTCTTAGCACTGGACACATGGCATGCCCTCAGTAAACATCTGTGGAATAGATGGAAAAGGGACCTGAGTAAAAAATGTACTTCCAACATGTGACTGTCTAGATTAATTAGCTATTTATTGAAGGGAGGCGGAGTCGTGTACTGATTTAAAGGCATGATTGATGGGGTCAGAACTCTGGGATTCAGATTCTTTTCTGGCAAATTACGTAACTGCTCAGTGACTTTGTTTCCCCATTTGAAGCTGAAAATACGTGCGCACCATTCAGGTTGAGGTTCACATTGAATACAGATCACTCCTTAGCTTAGTGCTCATAGTAAGAGGTCACATGTTCTTGCTGTCGCTGTTGCATCCCAGTGTAGGAACAAAGTGCCAGTGGCTGGTCAGGTTTGAATGGAATTTCAGCTTAGAAGGAGGGTTGGGGAGTTGTATCTGGCCAGGGCCTATGATTACAACCTTGGAATAAATAAAGTGTCTGGGAACATTCTAACATGATTGGTATTAGAAAGGTGCTAAATCAGGCTGCCCCACCCACCCATGGAACCCGAGCTTCTGTAGGGAGGCTGCGGCCCTGCTGCCTTCCTCAGGGGAAGGGCATGGTACCAGGTTATCCTGAAAGAGCCTTTTCTGTGGTCAGACTTAAGCCAAACACCATTGGTTTAGTTCAGCAATTTGATGTGCCGGTTTAATTTTTGGCTCACTGATTTTTGTTATTAGTACAATTCATATTCAGGTTCATACTGCCTGATAAATAATGTATCTCTCTACTCATTTATCCAGCCATACATCTCTCTTTTAACTATCTGACAAATAAATTAAATTCATTTGGCTTATTCAGTTCACATTACACTAAAAGGAAAACAACATCAGGAATTAGTCCAGTCTGGGGTCTTGAATTTTCTTACTGAGTTTGGTTCCTATTTAAATGATTCAAATGGTCCCTTATAGTTAATGTAGTTCTGCAGCCGTCTAAATCAGCAAAGACAGTGTTTGTGACAGAGTGGAGGGTGACCTGTTGTAAGTGAACCATTACAGAGTGCAGGAAAAGCAGATGGTGGGAAAACAAAGTGGGGGCAAGTTTGGGGGCTCTGTGTTCAATGGAACAACTATATTTGAACAGGAAAGGAGCATATTATTGCACTACTTTTCTTGTGGTTTGTTCATTTTCTTTCATAACTTCTTCATTGTTAATACTGGGGAGGGAATTCTGAAGGGAGGCATAAGATATGGAAACAAAGCGCCATTTGCAAAAACAACAAAGAAAGCCACCAGCAGTGAACGCAGAGTAAACAGCAGAAATGCCAGCGCTGTTGAGATTGGCCATTGAAGGAGCGGGGAAGACAAGTCACCACAAGTACTGCGATAACCCTTCCCCCAGTTTATGAAACAGGCAGAGATCAAACGAGTTAGCTCAGGGTTAGAATTACCTACACAGCCTCTCAC
>NW_006288363.1:235066-250527 GCF_000327345.1 Myotis davidii
TTTTTTTTAAGTGAAAGCAAAGAAGAAAAACTCACAGGAGTAGATCCCAATGTGAATGATACAGTTAATTGATGACCTCTGATTACCTCTACTTCAGATGCACAGAAACAATAAGTTAACAACTTTACTGGACCCAGAGGGGGAGAAGAAACCCAACTATAACATTAACAGTGGTCTAACAATGAGGAATTGATAAACTGAGACAACACCTCCCGGTGGCCAGGGAACATGGCCAAATATAGGCTTTCTTTATGGGACTACTGTGATTAACACCTACCACAGGGAACATTTTCAGTTTTCACAGTTAAAGATGATAAACCACAGTCAGTAGGACTGCATTTCACAAAGCAGGAATCTAGGCACTGCAAGTGTAACCGGACAAGCAATGGGTCCGTGCTGCCTGTCACTACTTGCGCCAATTCAGCAGAAACAGGGTTGAATCATTATGAGTGTTTATTCCAATACTGCCTGCAATATGGGAGAACAGCAGTTCATCCACAAAAGTCTGCTCTGCCACCCACCATAAGCCAGCTGCTTATATTGGGAGAAGTACAAAGGATTACATGGGAAAGTAGACAAAGGGGCAAATGGGCAGTTTACGGATATGCAAAAGAGCTGGGTCTTCAAGGGGCTGGCGATTCTGGTTTCTGCAACAGGTTGTTAATCTTCCTATGATAATAGGCAGCTCCAAATGTGAAGGATGGGCTGCATTTCCAGGTGAGCTCCCAGGTCCTGAGTGTAGCTGCCAGCCAGGTTAGAATGTGCCTTCTTTAATCAGAATAAAACAATCACCATTAACAGAGCATGATTAATATTTCTTACAATTCTAGCTAGTTCCCCAACATTCTATTTCAGCCTCATTCAAAGGGTGGCTGGCCAGGAGAAACATGGTGGCATAAATGTTCAGACTGAGGCTGGGAGACCCTGATCTGCAGGGAGAGTCATGCCCCAGCCTGCGTCTCCCAATCTTAGAAGGGCACCGATAAAGCCAAGCGGACACACATCCTGTGCGGGAATCATTTCAAACCCATCTTATATATGCAAATTGAATCATTTAAATAGGAACCAAACTCAGTAAGAAATGGGAGTTCAACCAGGGGGTGGTCCCGCCCCCAATTGAGGCAGTCCCACCTGACCCCACCCCTGCACGAATTTGTGCACTGGGCCTCTAGTTTTTCAATTAAAGGGACACAATTGGGAGCTGGAAAAGATGAACCTATGGCAGAAGCACAAGCGTCAGAAGACAGCAGAAGTGAGACACGTGGCTGTTTATGGATTGTGGCAATTTGGTGAGTGCTAACCAAGCATAACCAACACCAAACATCAGAATGTCTTTGTGTAAAAAATGATAGCAAAGAATGACTTCAGTGAATGAGTTCTGGGTGAGGTGGAGCTTCATGGGACTGAGGGCTTTGGGGGGCAGTGTGGGGCGGGAGGCAGTGCTGGGGGAAAGAGATAGAGGGTGGAAGACACAGAAAGCAGAGTTCAGGAGAACTAGCCTTCCTGGCAACATTTTGTGATCAATTATTCTAGGCAACAAGGGTTTGTGAAACAGAGTTCAAGGACTTGGAGCCTTTAACTCACTCTTGGGCAGCACACTGAGGTCCATTTAAAAGGAGGTGGCAGCCCTGACAGTATGGCACAATGGTTGAGTGTCAACCCATGAACCAGGAGGTCATAGCTTGATTCCCAGTTGGGGCACATGTCCGGGTTATGGGCTGGATCCACAGTGGGGGATGTGTGGGGCAGGGGGTGGGGTGGGAGGAGGGAGGGGGTAGCAGACACGGGGCAGTGGATGAATGATTCTCTCTCATCATTGATGTTTCTGTCTCTCTATCCCTCTCCCTTCCTCTCTCTGAAATCAATATAAAAGCATATCCTATATAATAAAACCCTAATATGCAAATCAACTGAATGGCCCAATGACCAGTGGAATGACCAGCTACTATGATGTGCATTGCCCCCTGAGAGGGAGGAGACTGGTGGTGGTGGCAGGGGGCAGGGCCAGCCAGTAGGCAGCTCTGGGCTACCAGCCAAGGGGACCCAAATCACCCCGCCTGCCAGTTGCCCTGCAGATCGGCCCTGATCACCAGCCAGGCCTAGGGACCCTACCCTATATATTGGGAAAAGTCTCTTAGATTTAAAAATTAAAACCTGGCAAGGCTACTCTAACACTGAAAAAACAGGACTGTGTAGGATGATGTGCATGGACTCCAGCTTGCACATTTTGTGGTCAGCCCTGATTCTGACACTTATAACTGTGTGACAAAGCCAATTACTGAACTTCTCTCTGCTTCAGTTTTTCTACCCATAAGATGGGGAAAATGGCACTACCTCCTCAGGAGGATCATGTTATGTACTACTTTTTATAATCAGGGCAAAAAAAAATGTAGCTGCTCATACAACAGCAAGATGCCTTTCACCTGTATGAAAAGTATGGTCACTGGTGTATGTGACATCCCGGATTGTGGGAGTGATGTCCAACCGGCATTCGTACATCCCCTGAGGGCACAGGCTGGGCTGAGGGACCCTCACCCCCACGCACAAATTTCGTGTACTGGGCCTCTAGTAAATATATTTATTTAAAGAAGGTGGCAGAAGCAGTCTAGTGGGTATTTGGAAACCCAAAGTATTTTAAAGATGCCTTGTCCATCCTAATGAGAAGAGAATCTGTAAGGACATGACTTTCATCTCCAGTAGGGACTCAGAGTGCTCTGGGATGTTGACATGGACCCCAAAGCCAAGCAGGAGCTGGCGGACAGTTGCCCATGCACACGGCTCTTACACAGTGGCCCTTTGGCCTACACAGACGTTTACGTATTTCAAAAGCTCTTGGAAACTGTGCTGCAGGGCCATGGGCCCTGGCTTGTTTACGTCTGGCACTGATGGGCGCTGCTCAGCACTTTGCTCCAAGTTGGCCCCAGGAGCGCTCCTGCTGATACCACCCCACTCAGGCTGTGGCACCCCTGTCTTCAGCCCTTTGCCCTGCAGCTTTGGTGGAGGCTGGGAAGAGGAGCTGAAACCTAGCCCTGGAGCCCTGAGGTAAGGTTTGTAGTTACATTGTCTCTTGGAATCATCAATGCTATAATCAGAAAGTGAACTTTCAGTCAATAGTTGTTTTCTTTTCCAACACTAAGCACCTTAAATACACAGCAAGTTCCATTCCGGTCACCTCTGCTTTACTGAGTGACTTTTTGCTTGTTTGTCTGGAATAAATGGGCTCAGACAGATGTGTGTTTTGATGTGCTGCTGTCTGCATCAGCAGCTATGCACTCAGGCATCACAAAAGTCACCACCCAGCTTTGCCCTGGACGGGGTTGCCCTGGGGAAGGGGCACTCTCAAAGGTGCACTGTCCAATCACTGACAGTTCAAACTTCTGTAGTGTAAAAATTTTAAAAAGTCACTGTTTTTATTTTTAACTGAAAACCTTAATAAATATATATAAATGTTTCTGTGCTTACTAAGCAGAAACATGTAAGGTAATTCACTTTCTCTTGTTGATTCTTAAATATCATTATGAACACCAATTACTGAGATCTTCTACATTAAAAGCAGTGCCCAACGAACTGCTGTCGCCTACAATAAGTGATCCCAAATCTAAGTAACAAAAACATATATAGAAAACAGAAGAACTAGACTGTTTAGAAAAAAACAACAACACACCAACTGCTCTCCTAACTATAAGGGTAATACATGTTCCTTGCAGAAAACTGTTATTTACAAAATAATAAAAGAAAAATTAAAATCACTGCATGCTGCCAGCCATTACTATTTGCTGGTCTGTAGGTACTACTATTAAAAATCTCTCTGTTTCAACCTAGTGGTTCTCATCTCTCAAGGTTAATATGCCTGGGCTTTGTGACCACTGCCTTTATTTGTGGGTAAAATGGTGCTGTGGTTTCAAGAAGATATGATAAATGTCATCATGAATATATATATATATATATTATATATATATATATATACACACACACACACACACACACACACACACACATATATATACATATATATATATAAATTCTCTATACCCATATTCAATAAAAAGATAAAATTAAGGCAATTTATAAACTATATATTACAATGAATATTGTCAGTTTAAGTCTGTAAGAAGTTGGCGAAATTGGCATAGTCCTTAATCTCTTTGAATCTATTCATAGCTACTCTGGAAACCTTTGACACTTTGCAGGCAGTTTCTGGAGGAGAAGGTTTCCAGCAGTCAGTCTGTTTGGGCTGCTATAACAGAATACCACAGACTGGGCAGCTTAACTAACAAGCATTATTCTCACAGTTCTGCAGGTGAGATGTCTAAGGTCAAGGTGGAGGTTGATTCAGTTTATGGTGAGAGTCCTCTTCCTGGTGTGCAGACAGCGCCTTCTCCTAACATCTTCACAGGGCAGAGAGAACTAGGGAGCAAGACCCTTTATGTCTCTTCTTCTAGGAGCACTAATCCCATTGTGGGAGCCCTACCTCATGACCTCATCACCTCTCAAAGGCCTCTCCTCCAAGTACCATCACATTGGGTGTTGGGGTTTCAACATGTGAATTTTGGGGGACACAAACATTTGGTCCATAACATCCCTCTACTATCCCTTGTCAACATTATTTTAAAAGTCTGGAAGTCACCCAGTTAGAGCTTCATGTTGAGATTCTAGTGGCAACATGGCTAATTCCCATGTTTCTAGTTTCCCATAGTTTATTTGGGACAGTCCCAGTGGATACCTCTTATCCTGAAATAATTGTTCATAGTGACCCATTCACCCTCACACCCCAGGCGACACTCCTTCCCTGGCTGGGAGGCTCACAGTACACGCTGGTCCAGAGTGAATCAGAAGAGGGGGGAGGTGAGTAGCACAAGGCCCTCCCCGTGCCTGGAAGACAGCTAGGAGGGATTCAGAACAGTTATGTTTTCCTCTATGGCTAGTTTTCATAGGTCTGAAGTATTGACTGTCCGCTTAGTGGCCTTCTTACCTTTGAAGCAAGGGCAAGAAGACTGAGCAGTGGTCAAGGGCACCATGGGTCAATCATGCATTCATTCACGTGGGGAAAGCAGTCCAGACAGTGTTCTTTATCTCTTTAATGCTCAGAGCCCTTTGTTAACGTAAGAAACATTCAAACCTGTAAAGAATTTCTGTGAGTTTATTTCAGCCAAAATGTTCATAATTGCTGGGAAGCAGAATCTCAATGTAGAGAAATAGTCCTGTGAAGAATGGCAGTTTTTCACCTTGTTCTATACATTACAATCAAAGGAGGAGACGTAAGTGGGTTACATGAAATCCACTGGCGATAGATTGGGGAGATGGGAGAAAGCAAAGTGGGGAAACCTCTGGGATTGGATAAAAAGTAAAATGATAGACACACACTTCTTTTGCACAGGAGGGTAGAGGTAGTTGACAGTTAACAATTAACAAGACAAAAATACCAATGAGGGAATCTGTGGTCTGTGCCCTGGCACCATTTGTAGTGCCCCTGAAGGAAAAAGGGAAGTTACAACTTACCCTGACATTCCATATGTATGTTATCTTAGATGCAAAAAGTCAATAGGCTCAGTAAAGATTGAAGTTGATCTTTGTCAGGGAAGATACTGGCTTAGGACATGACTACCCACTATAAACTGCTTTTTAACTAAATGTTTTAATTTCAGACCATCCTTTGTGGTTACTTTAGGTCTCTGAGTTGCAAGGCTGCCACACAGGCCTTCCCTGAGTTAGTCAGGTCAGCGTGTGGCCATTTTTTGTTCACACCTTTGAGCTGGAAGGAAGGTCAAAATGGCTCCTTTCAATCATATTTCATGATATTGCAAGTTCAGAGTTGCCAAATGCTTTCAAAATTATTAGAAACAATTTAATGTCCAGAAAAAATAATTAGAGCCTTACATTGCTCCATCACCCAGTCCTAACAAACTACATGTATTTGTTTCTACATCCATTTTTATTTGTATTTGTGAAATTTGCACTGAACGTAGCTTTTGCAAGGTATTAACTATTTCCCTCCCGGGTGTGACCTGCACACAGGCGGGTGCTGCCAGCTTGCTGGATGAGCTCCGTTGGGGCATTGCAGGGCTCTCCAGGACTCCTCCCAGACCCAGAAATCCTGTTCTTTGCAGGGGCTTCAAGAGAGAGCTACTGAAGCCATAAGGGAAGATTGGATTTTGAAGACAAAAGTAATTTTCCTCCTTTAAAGGCAGCACGAAAGTGAGGAAGTCTGGGGAAACTAAAACCAAAAAGTTGGGGCTCCAACTCTGGTACACCCACATCCTGGGTATGTGACCTTGGGCGGGAACTAAACCTTGCCGAGCTTCAGTTGTCCTGCCAGTAAATACTGTTAAATCTCACTGGGCTATTGAGGAACTGATATGGATAAAGTATCTTGAATGGAAGAAAGAGTGCTGATCAAATATTCTTTTGAAAAATCAGAAACAGGATTTAGGCCTGAAAGTAAGCCTAGAGTGAATAGGGGCCCTGGCCCTGAGAGAGGGGTAGCTTAGGGAGGCTGGCCCTCCTGCCATGCCACTCACCTTCTCTCTACCAGCCTCCACTTCCCTGTCTGTGCTCTCACCACTGTCTCCTCTAGAGCTGCCACTCACAGAGCACTGCTTCACAAGGCCATGGGCCCTGTTCTCGACTGATTAAAATATGTGTTGTGCTGAGGAAGAACACAAGGAAAAGCAAAAATGTCTGAACCCGCCTTGGCAGGTGTTGCTCAGTAGTTATAGGATCTGCTTGCACACCAAAAGGTCATGGGTTCAATTTCTGGTCAAGGGCACATACCTGGGTTGCAGGTCCTATACCTGCCCCTGGTCAGGGCATGTGTGAGGCAACCAATCGATGTGTCTCTGTCCCGTTGATATCTGTCTGTCTGTCTCTCTTTCTCTCCCCCTCCATCTTCCTTTCCACTCTTTATAAAAATCAAGGGAAAAATATCTTCACTCCTCTGGTGAGGGTTAATTTAAAAAAAAGTCTGAGCTCAAGGATTTCCTGGTGACATTTAGAAAGGTCCTGTTGAATCTTGATATGTAAATTGCAATTAATACTGAGCCTTCTTATGAACAGAAAGCACGAAGTCTAGCTATCATGGCCATTCAGCTCCACCATACTAAGTGCTGCCCCTCCGGCCTGAACCAGAAAGGTGGCCATCCCATCTGCTGCCCAGGAGGTGGATGGTGCGTCTCCACATGTCACACAGTTCTCCCGCACAGTGACTCACTGTGACAACATGCAGCATTGGAGGGGTGGGGGCATTGAATCAACCTTTGGACAGTTCTGAGACCCCTTTCCATCTTCCTGTGCTGTATTTCTAGCATTTTGATCCAATTGTCTTCACTTACAGAAAGTCCCTAAGCTTTTTGTTCTGTGGGCATTAAAGGAGTAACAGGCATTATCAGTTGACAATACTTTCAAAAATGAGTAGCAAAAGTAAAATATGCAATGCTCTCCCCCTCTGCTGCACACAAATACACAGGATTTTTTATACTGAGTCTGAAGTATTGATACAGACATTAGATCATCCCTCCCAACCTTTGCTCCTGTTAACGTAAGAAAACATTCAAACCTGTACATAATTTTTGTGAGTTTATTTTAGCCAGACTATCAACAATTGCTGAGAAGCAGAATCTCAACATATTGGGATAATGCTCCACAGTATGGCTGTTTTTCTTTCTCTCTCTTTTTTCCCATCTTGCTTTACCAGTATACATTACATCAAAAGAGGAGATATAAGTGGTTTCCATGAACTCCATTGGTGATAGATTAGGGAGGTGGGAGAAAGCAAAGCGGGGACACCTCTGGGATTGGATAAAAAGTAAAATGACAGACACCTTCTTTTACTTAGGTGGGTGCAGGATAGTTAACAGTCAACAAGTAACTCAATAACAATGAGGGGATTTGTGGTCTCCACAGAGTGGTGCATGTGCTTTGAGGGGTGCAGAAAAAGGAAAATTACTTTGACATTCCAATGATTTGTCATCATAGATGCAAAAAGTCAATAGGCACAGTTAAGGTAAAGATTGACCTTTGTCAGGGAAGATACTGGCCTAGGATGTGACTACCCACCATAGACTGCTTTTAGTTAAAGTTTTAATTTCAGACCATCCGTTGTGATTACTTTAGGGTAGGGGTCCTCAAACTTTTTAAACAGGGGGCCAGTTCACTGTCCCTCAGACCGTTGGAGGGCCGGACTATAGTTTAAAAAAAATCTATGAACAAAATCCTATGCACACTGCACGTATCTTATTTGAAGTAAAAAAACAAAATGGGAACAAATACAATATTTGTATTTGCATGTGGCCTGCGGGCCATAGTTTGAGGACCCCTGCTTTAGGGCTTTGAGTTTGCAAAACCTCCATGCAAGCCTTCCCTGAGCTTGTCAGGCTAACACGTGGTCCCTTTTTGTTCACATTCTGGTCACCCAAAGAGTCTCAGGTTCCTTGAGGCCTTAATGTAGCTCCTGGGTGATTGAGGGAAAACCAAAAGTAAATGTATGAAATCATTTGGTTATCACAATAGAAGCTGTGATTGTTTTATTTATTCAGGCCTCACCTCATTCAACAATAAAGGTTTAAGGCGATATTGTTGTTATCTATATATATAAAAGCCTAATATGCAAATTGTCCCTGTGGGAGTTTGACCAGGAGATCGATCACTCACTATGATGTGTGCTGACCACCAGGGGTTGGCGTGGAATGAAGGAAGGCCACAGCCGGCAGCTGGCAGCTGGGAAAGAGAGGCCCCAGTCAGCAGCTGGACGGCCCCGATCGGCCCTGATCGCTGGCCAGACCTAGGGAATCTACCCATGCATGAATTTCGTGCACTGGGTCTCTAGTTGTTAATAAGACAGCTGGATCCTTTTGCACGTAGTATCAATACGGAGTCCCATGAGGTCCTTTCTTGTCTCCTCCCCCACCAGCCTCAATGCAGTTGCAGGTGTCCGGACTCCAACATTAACGGTCACCAGCCCTCTTTATTCCCAGGTTGCTTTCTGTCATGCTTGTTTTATAAAATTAGTAAAGCATTTAAGAGAGAGACAACAAGGGGCAGCATTATGTAAATGGGTAAAACTTTATTAGAGTGAGGGAGAGACAGGATGACTTTATTGGAGGTAGGAAAGCATGCAAATGAATGTGAACAACACTGATACAACTTCTTTGGAATTTGCTCCTCTCCTAAAAGGTTGGGAAAGTGGCTTCTGAAGAGAAGCAGCTCAGTGTGTGACCCTCCTTCTCCAAGAGGAAAGCTGGTCTTTCCAGTTAAAGAGGATATTCTGCAACAGGCCTGTCCCTGTGGAGCTAACTTACTGGTAATAGCATCAACTCCAAAAGCAGAGCAGTGGTGACCTGTGGGGACACTGGAAAGCAGACCCCTTGAAGTCTGCCTGCCTCAGGGGCCCCGGGGTGGCCTGCCCTGTTTCCTCTGTATGTGTCTCCTGTCCTCAGTGAAACTGCTGACAAGAAGGGCCCAGTGACAACCATGTTCACCATCATCTCTAAACTTTCATTTATAGCCTTATCTCCAGGGGTGTTCACAGGCTGGATGCAACCATTATACCCTAGAAGGCCGGTGTCTTCTCAGTTGAATGCGAGACAAGGATATCCATAGCCCTGTGGGCAGCCTCTTATTTTGCTCACAGTCAAGTTGTTCTTATTAAAGAGACACCAACAACATTCTTGACTGGGATCCTGGCTGCTATCTCTGTATTCACTCATTCAGGTAGTATTTATGGAGGGCCAATTTGAGTGTGTGCAAGTGAGACTTAGGTTTATTGTCCCTTGGACATCCTTCTTTAAAGAGAACTGCTCTGCCTCTAACTTGTTTGCTACTTGGAATGTCCTCCCTGTGCATAGAAGGTGTCCTGTCAGCCCGGATGCAAGGGCTTGTGAAGTTGGTACTCACCTACTTTTCCAGCCTGGATCTCACACCACACCTCACAGCAAACCCGTTCAGTGCCCTCTCCTCGGCATGCTATGTGATTTAGTGCTTATGCTTAAACACTTTCCCCCAGAAAGCCCTATACCCTCTCTAACCAAATTATGGTATGCTGCTTAAAATTCCTTACATTTCTATTTTAAGTGGATTTTACATAAACAAAGCAGGTATTTTAATGCATTAGCAGGGTTATTTTTAAATTAAGAGGTATGCCATGACCTGCCAAGTGTGATGATGTATATAATAGCACCTAACAGAGCTCTGGTGCATATCAGGAAGCAACAAATATTAGCTGAATGAAGGAATGAATGGAATAGCTCCACCCCTTCATGAGGAGGAGACAGTCAGGCAGGTTGTGAAGCAGGAGAAGGCTCACTTAAATAGAATTTTCCATGAGTGTGTAGGACTTTCCTGGGGCTCCATGTGCCATGTATGCCCAAATTCCTGGACCATTTTGGTTTATACAACCAATTTTTTATTCATGTTCTGCCTCCTGACAGGTTTTGAAACCTTCCCAAGACCTGATTCTTTCCCTTGTAAAATGGTTTAAAAATGAATATAAATGTATTTTATGTTTTCCCACATGCTTGACAATTAAGTGGTAATTAATATTTATTTGGGACCTTACTTTTTGCCAAACTTCTTCTGTGTGTTCTGTATGTATTAACTTATTTAGGTTACCTCCCACATTGTACCAAGGTTGGTTTATGTGGCCAATAATGTTGATGTGGCTAATTGATGTTTCTATCTCTTTCTCCCTCTCCCTTCCTCTCTGAAATCAACAAAAATGTATTAAAAAATGAGTATACAGCCCTACCGATTTGGCTCAGTGGATAGAGCGTTGGCCTGCGGACTGAAGGGTCCCAGGTTCAATTCCGGTCAAGGGCATGTACCTTGGTTGCAGGCACATCCCCAGTCGGGGGTGTGCAGGAGGCAGCTGATCGATGTTTCTCTCTCATCGATGTTTTTAACTCTCTATCCCTCTCCCTTCCTCTCTGTAAAAAAACCAATAAAAATATTTTTTTTAAATGAGTATACATACTAATAGGTAGTACATATACAAACATGTATGCTAATTCATAACATCTGTGCTTTCTGTTTCCCTGGGTCATTGTGAGGCTCCTGGAGCTGGCATTTGGGCAAAACCTCTGAAGATGTTCATGTCTAAGTAGTTGTGATTACTCAATCACAGTAACTGGCTGCCCTGGACCCAGTACTTCCTCTGCCACACTTAGCTTGGCTCTGAGCCGACGGGGTAGGGGGCATCTGCTTCTGTTCCCTTGATTGGCTCCAAGCCTTGGCACAGTCTGACACTCAGTAAGCCTGGAGGATTGACACACAGCCCTGTGCCTGCTCTATTGGTGTTTTCCACAGTGGACTCACCTCCTGCTTGGCTGAGTGGTGATAGGTGGTGGGAAAGAAGCACTGCTGCCTTAGCAGATTTGGCTCAGTGGATAGAGCGTCTGCCTGCGGACTGAAGGGTTCCAGGTTCAGTTCCTGTCAAGGGCACTTGCCTGGGCTGTGGGCTCGGTCCCTATTAGGGGGCATGCAGGAGACAGTTGATCAATGAGTCTCTCTCATCATTGATGTTTCTATCTCTTTCTCCCTTCCTCTCTGAAATCAATAAAAATACATTTAAAAAGAAAAGAAAGGAAAAGCAAAGCAAAGCAAAGCAAAGGAAAGAAACAAAAAATAAAGAAAAGAAAAGAAAAGAAAAGAAAGACTGCTTCATTGCCCGGGCCCTTCGGCTGGACATGGGCCGGCCCTCAGCAGCTCCAGGAAACTGGTGGGATGCAGCCACCCTACTGGCCCCGTTAACAGAGACCTCCACCCTGTATGTGTTTTCTTTAGCAAGCAAGCTTTGATTTTTGTTAACTTTCTTTTAACATGAAAGCTGTATTCACCCCCTCTTCCCTCACCTCTCCACATCCGCTCACTCTCTTTGACCTTCTGCCAAAACTCTATTTCTTAACACGCAGCCCCCTCCATCTCATTTGCTCCTGTGTTTCAGACACTCTTTAAGTTTTTGGTGTTCAAACACCCTAAGGTTACATAAACAGTACTTTGAATTTATCTTCTTTCTCTTTCTTTAGAGCTTTGTTTTCAGTTTCATTAGGTATTTCCTCTGGATGTAATTACCACTGTTCTATTTTGAATGCTGCTTACCTTCCCCTTATTTTGTCAAAAATGTCATAGATCTTCTGAGATTTCATTCACATTTAAAGTGTCTGCTTGCACATCAATCTCCTGATTCTATTTCAAGGCACTTTCCAGAGTGAGCTCCAGCACTAACTATTCTTCTGCTCCCACCCTACCTTGTGCAGGAAGGTGAAATATGACGAAGGAAAGGATTAGAACTCAAGGACTGAACTTTCGTTCCTTCGAGCATGATGTCTGCAAACAGATGCTGTGCCTGTGGCCCAAGGCTCCCTCTTGTACAACCTAGTTGTGATAAAATCAACTGCCTGTGTGAGGCTCCATAGATGCCTAGTCTCTTATATTACAAAAGTGCACTCTTTTCCTTTCTCATTTCACTCCATTAATGAGCCTCCCCCAATCGCCCCCGTGTAATATGTGATGCCATTTCTTCCAGCTCAAACTAGAGGCCTTGGCAAATAAGCCTGCCTTCTGGGCTGTCATACATGGCCGCTTCAGTCATACCTCTGGCTCAGGCAGGTGGTGTAAATGAAACTCAAATTGTGATCACGGAGCATGTGATTAAAGCTAGCATTGATTGGAACTCACAGATCGGAATGGAAAATTAGTTTCCCTCGGGTTGCAGAGCCATAGCCAATGAGCAACCACCTGGTACATGATGGCTCAGCAAGGAGCTCCCCACAGGCTGCTGGGAGCCAACACTGCACCATGTGAACAGGAAGTAATTTTCCCTGGGTCCCAAAAAAGGCTCCATATTTGACCCATGTCACAGGAGGGTGAGATTTAAATCCCATGTGAGCTCTTAGAGGCTGAATGTGTGACATTGGTCCTGGGAAATACATTTCCTTTAGCTTGGTCATCAGCTCGATTTGATCTGTCCCTTGAGTGCCAGGGTGACCTCCATGTGTAGTCATTTATCAACCAGGCGCTTTCTTGAGAGGCACAGCTGACCTAAGGTGAAATAATGCAGCCACTTCAGGATGTCAATGGGACACATCCATTTTAACTTTTAATTCAGCCTTGGTCATTTCTGTGAGCTGGGATTTTGATTATTCCATTTCCAAACAGAGCTATTGGGGATGTGGGCAGTGTGGCCCAGCCACCTCTGGTTCAGCCCTATGCCTGAAGGCAGATATAGGTGGGGGCTCAGGGCCATGTCCCATGGAAGTTACTTCCTGTTCACCTGTCTTTGGAGGGGGTGAACTAAAGGAGGAGCTTGGAGGAGATTGGAGTCCAGAGAACAAGGACACAGGGAAGTGGGACCTAGAATATTGCTGGGCCAAGCCAAGGGGTTATGAAAAGAGGGTCTGGAGGAAGAGGGGCTCAAAGTAGCAGACCAGCAGGTAGGACCAGGGCCCAGTGGAGCAGAAGTAAGCACATCTCCAGGAGCCACGGAGGCACTCTTACTGCATGCATTTCAGAGCTAGGACCAGGCCAGAAGACCCTCAACCCCTCCACACTGGACTTCCAGATACATTGAGAATAGTTCGTCCAAGTTTTAGGGTCTTCCAGGATGAACTGACAGGAGTAATTATTTGCCCTCATTTTTTGCTCATCTTAAGCAGCTGAGACTTTCTCAAGAGCAGCCAGGGCTGAGGTGAGACCTCTCCTCTGTATAGAACTTACTGTGAGTAGTCAACAAATAGTAAAGTCTAATGATTACTCAGAAGGCCACGCAGGAGGAGAGGGTATGAAAAGGACATGGGAGCCATTACACAAAAGCAAAAGGGCACATTTAAAGAGAGTAGAACATGGAATAAGAATATGGCTTAGGTAGGTCTGTTCCAGAGGCTGCCAGCCACATGGCCCAATGTTGGAGAGCTATCCTGGTTTTTCTAGGAGTTGATTTGCTGAATAACTTTCCTAAATCAGACTCTCCAGAGGGATCAGTGTAGGTTGACATGCTCCTGTTATTTGTAAGAAATGCAATTTTGTTATGTATAAGAACATGAATTAAACTGCACTGTTCCGCAGACCTTTTAAGTATGATAGCCATACTCTTCCTTGCTTATTAACTCTTATTAATAGCAAAATATAACTAGTACTGAGGAAAGGACATTAAGACAAAAGTGTTCAGCCCTAGCCAGTTTTTCTCAGTGGATAGAGCATTGGCATGTGGACTGAAAGGTCCTGGGTTCGATTCTGGTCAAGGGCATGTACCTCGGTTATAGGCTCCTCCTGGGCCCGGGCCTTCTGGTCAGGGCTTGCACAGGAGGCAACCAATTGATGTGTTTCTCTCACATTGATATTTTTTTCTGTCTTTCCCTCTCTCTTCCACTCTCTCTAAAAATCAATGGAAAATATCCTTGGGTGAGGATTTAAAAAAAAGACAAAAGTGTTGACTTTTGGCTCCACCCAGATAGAGTGGCCCCATTCCTCCCAAGCCCTCCTTCTTACAACTAAGAATCCCTTGACATAACAATAAAAAAAAGCACAGGAAGACTTTGAAAGGTGCAAAAAGGCAGCGGACAGCCTAGGAATCCTGGGACTTATAGAATGATATGTAGTGAGCTCCCTGGGTTTCTCTAGCACTCCCACATATCCTGGTGAGGATGCTGCAAGAGCCTCTAACCCCAAATCACCAACAGGCACAGGCAAAAATCCTCTAAGAAATGCTTGTTTTCCCTATTCAAAGGACAGGGAAAGGTAGCCTGACAACAAAAGGAAACCTTTTGGGAAATATCCATCCTACCCTGGCAAAATATCAATGGACTGAACAGGATTCTTCCAGAACCAACTGTACCAGTTCTGCCTGTAGAAGCTATGGGCACCCTAGCTGGGAACTGGAAGCTAATTCTGCATCACCTTGGCAGAGCAAATCCAAATAAGATAGACACAAAGAAATCATAGTTAAATTTCTTGATGTCAAAATTAAATGATTAAAAACAAAAAAACAAAGAAAGAAATCTCAAAAGAGGCAGAGATAAGTGATACCTGACTTATGGGGAGCATGTATTTAGATGACAGTGGATATCTCATCTAAAACCATGGAAGCCACAAGTAAGAGGCACTTAATTTTCAAATACTTAAATACACTGTTAATTATAAATCTTATACCCCACAGAAATATCCTTCAGGAATAAATAGGAAATAAGAGGTTATTTGAAGGAAAACTTAGAGAATTTGTCATCAATTATGAAGACAATAGAGGCCCAGTGCACAAAAATTTGTGCACTCGGGGGGGAGGGGAGATCCCTCAGCCTGACCTGTGCCCTCTCGCAGTCTGGAATCCCTCAGGGGATGACCACCTTCTGGCTTAGGCCCGCTCCCTAGGGGATTGGGCCTAACATGGCAATCAGACATCCCTCTGGCAGCCCGGCAGCCCTCGGGGGATGTCCACTTGCCAGCAGGGAGCAGGCCTAAGCTGCAGTCGGACATCCTTA
>NW_006288363.1:251138-253488 GCF_000327345.1 Myotis davidii
ATAGAATATTCTCTTAAAAATATTAATTCTGGCCCTAACCGGTTTGGCACAGTGGATAGAGCATCAGCCCATAGACTTAAGGATTGCCGGTTTGATTCCAGTCAAGGGCATATACCTTGGTTGCAAGCTCAATCCCCAGGAGGCAACCAATAGATGTATCTCTCTCACATCAATGTTTCTCTGTCTGTCTCTCCCTCTCCTTTCCACTCTCTTTAAAAATCAATGGAAAAATATCCTCAGGTGAGGATTAACAACAACAGTAACAACAATGATATATGAGCCAATTCTTAGAAAACCACAAAATACCAAACTCAACCAGGATAAAATAGGCAACCTAAATGGTACGAAGCTCTTAGAAACCTTCGGATGAAAATATTTTAAGAAGAATTAACATCAAGTTTTCATAGTCTATCTCAGAAAATAGAAGAGGAGAGAAATTTTTTCAACTCAGTTTATGAGACTAGCATTATCCTGATATCAAAAACAGAAAAGGTATTACAAAATTATAAAAGAAAGAACATTATAGACCACTATCTCCATGAACTTATATGTAAAGGTCCCCAACAAAATTTTAGCAAATCTAGTAATGTATGAAAAGAAAGTGAAATTTATTTCAGGTATGCAAGTCTAGTTTAATATTTGAAAATCAATCAATGTAATTTGCCATGTAAACATAGATTAAAGAATAAAAATCATATATCAACTGATGGAGAAAAAAAGCATTTGACACAATACTACACTAGCTTACAATAAAAAGTCTTAGCAAACTCTTTAGACTAGACTAGAGGTTGCTTCTGTAACTTGATAAAGGGTAGCTACAAAAGCACTACAGATACCTACAGAGAGTATCATACTTAATGGTGAAAGACTGAATGCTTAGCCCCTAAGATTTGGAAAAATACAAGGGTGTCTGCTTTCACCATTCTTATTCAAAATCATAATGAAAGTTATAGCCACAGAAATGAGGTAATAAAAAGAAATAAAAGGCATAAAGTTTGGAAAGGCAGAAATAAAACTGCCATTATTTCCCAATATCATGGTTGTTGACACAAAAAAATCCCAAGTAATTTAGAAAAAAACTTGTAGAACTAATAAGTGAGGTCAGCAAGGTAGCAGGTTATAGGAACAATACACAAAACCAATAGCATTTCTTTATATTAATAATGAACATTTCAAAACTAAAATTAAAACCACAATACTATTGATAACAGTTCTCCCAAAAGACATGCTTGGTATAAGTTTATCAAAATATATATAGAATATGCATGCTAAAATTATGAAATGTAGATAAAAGAAATGGAAAAAGACCTAAACAAACATTGAGACATATCATATTTATGGGCTGGACCATTCAATATTGTAAAGATATTTTGCCCCAAATGGATCAATAAGTTTAATGCAAAATTTTAATCTATTTTTTTTTACCCTTTACATTCAATATTACTTTGTATTATTGCAGGGGTGGGCAAACAGAAATAGTTTCAAGTGTATAGTATAGTGGTTAGATAATCATAAACTTTACAAAGTGGTCCCCTAATAGTACCACCTGGCACTGTACATGGTTATTACAATATTATTGATTTTATTCCCTATGCTGTACTTTACACCCCCATGGCTATTTTGTTACTACCCATTTGTACTTTTAATTCCTTTACTTTTTTCACCCAGCCCCTCAACCCACCCCCTACCTGTCAACTATCAATCTATTCTCTGTATCTATGAGTCTGTTTCTGTTTTGTTTGTTTATATTGTTCTTTAGATTCCACATATAAGTGAAATCATATGGTATTTGTCTTTCTCTGTCTGGTTTATTTTACTTAGTATAATGCCCTCAGGTCCAGTCATGCTGTTGTAATGAGTAAAATTTCATTCTTTTCTATGGCAGAGTAATAGTCCATTTTATATATGTACCACAGATTTTTTATCCACTCATCTATTGTTGGGCACTTGGGTTGCTTTCATATCTTGGCTATTGTAAATAACGCTGTGGTGAACATAGGTATGCATATATTCTTTCAAATTTGTGTTTTGGGTTTCCTTGGATGTAAACTCAGTGTGAAATTTCTGGGTCATAAGACAGTTAAATTTTTTAATTTAGTGGGGAACCTTCCTACTGGTTTCCACAGTAGCTGCACCATCTGAATTCTCACCAACAGTGCACCAGGGTTCCTTTCATTCACATCCTCACCAGCACTTGCTTGTTGATTTACTGATATTTATTCTGATGGGTGTGAGATGATATCTCATTGTGGTTTTAATTTGCATTTCTCTGATGTTTAGTAACTTTGAGCATTTTTTTTTAAATTAAATCTTTATTGTTCAGATTATTACATTTGTTCCTCTTTTTCCC
>NW_006288363.1:253733-257156 GCF_000327345.1 Myotis davidii
TGTACTATGGTGTTTTGATTATTATGACCATGTAGTATAGTTTGATATCAGGTAGTGGATACCTACAAGTTTGTTCTTCTTTCTCCAGATTGCTGAGGTTATTCAGGGTCTTTTTGAATATTTGTTCAATTTCTGTGATTACACCATTGATATTTTGATAGGAATTGTGTTGAAGTTATAGATTGCCTTTAGGTAGAATTTCCATCATTTTTAAATGATGTTAATCTTCCTGTTTATGAGCATGGTATATACTTCCATTGAGTTGTATACTAGAGGGCTGATGCATGAAATTCGTGCATGGGTAGGGTCCCTAGGCCTGGCTGGTGATCAGGGCTGATCGAGGCCTTCCAGCTACCCACTGGGGCCTCCCTTCCCCGGCTGCCAGCAGGGGCCTTCCTTCATTCCACGCTGCCCCCTGGTGGTCAGCACACGTCATAGCAAGAGATCGAATTCCCAGTCTCCTGGTCGAACTCCCGAGGGGACGCTTTGCATATTAGCCTTTTATATATATATAAAGATTCTTCAATTTCTTTATTCAGGTCTTATAATTTTTCTTTAAAACATTTTTAAAATTGAATTTATTGGGATGATGCTGGTTAACAAAATTATACAGGTTTCATGTGCACAATTCTACAACACATCAGCTGTATGCTGAATTGTGTGTTCACCACCCCAAGTCAAGTGTCCCTCCATCACTATTTATCCTCTCTATACCCTCCTCTAACTTCCCCATCCAATCTGCCCATAGCAATCACTACACTGTTGTCCAATCCCTCCACCCCTTACCACCCAGTACACTCCACCTTGCTCTACAACTGTCAGCCTACTCTCTATCTATGAGTATGTTTCTATATTGATTGCTAGTTCATTTTGTTCATTAGATTCCACATATGAGTGAAATCATATGGTACTTGTTTTTCTCTGACTGGCTTATTTCATTTAGCGTAATGCTCTTCAGGTCCATCCATGCTGTCACAAAGGGTGAGGTTTTCTTCTTTTTTATAGCAGCATAGTATTCCATTGTGTAGATGTATCACAGTTTTTTAATCCACTCATTTGCTAATGGGTGCTTTCCTTTCTTCTTCTTTTCTTCTTTATAGCTGTGTAGCATGGTACTGTATGTAGAAAACACTCAAGATTCCATCAAAAATAACAAACTACTGGAACTGCTAAATTCAGTAAACTATAGATATAAAATAAATATCCAGGAATTTGTTGCATTTTTATACACCAATAATGAACTATCAGAAAGAAAAATGAAGAAAACAATCCCATTCACAATTCTTCAAAAAGAATAAAATATTGAGGCATGAATTTTACCAAAGATGAAAAAGACCTGTTCTTGGAAAATTATGACACTGAAGAAAGAAATTGAAGAACACACAACTAAGTGGAAGCATATACTGTGTTCCTGGATAGGAAGAATTAACATCATTAAAATGTCCACACTACCCAAAGCAAGCTATAGATTCAATACAATTCCTATCAAGATACCAATGGCATATTTTACAGAACTAAAACAAATATTCCCAAACTTTATATGGAATAAAAAAGACCCCAAATAGTAACAGCCATCTTGAGAAAGAAGAACAAAATTAGAGGCATTACACAACTGATATCAAACTATATTGCAAGGTCATAGTTATCCCCATTCCTCTATAATCAATCAATATTTGACAAAGGAAGCAAAAATATACAACAGGGTAAAGATAGTCTATTCAATAAAAGGTATTGGGAGTATTGGACAAACATGTGCAAAAAAGAAAAAGAAAAAAAACTAGACTACCTTCTTACACCACATACAAGATGAAGCTCAAAATGTATTAAAGACTTAAATGTTGGACTCAAAACAATAAAAATCGTAGAAAACAGACAGTAAAATCTCTGACATTTCTCATAACAATATTTTTCTGATATATCTCCTCAGGCAAAGGAAAGAAAAAAATTAACAAGTGGAGGTTGGCCTGTGGATTCAAGGGTTGTGGATTCAATTCCCAATCAAGGGCATGTCCCTTGGGTACAGGCTTGATCCTTGGCTGGGTCAAGATGCATGCAGGAAGCAACCAATCAATGTTTCTCTCTTTTGTCTCTCCTCCTCCCTTCCACTCTCCCTAAAACTCAATGGACGAAATACTCTCAGGTGAGGATTAACAAAAAAATAAATTAAAAAAAATTAACAAATGAGACTATATCAAACTAAAAAGTTTTTGCACAGCAAAGGAAAACATCAACAAAATGAAAAGACCGTCACTGAATGGAAGAACATGTTTGCCAATGAAACATCTGATAAGGGTCAATATCCAAAATTTCTAAAAAACCTAACTGTAAAATACCAAAAAACCAAACTGTCCAATTATAGTTTTTCAAGTGCAGTTCTTTTATTACCTTGGTTAAATTTATTCCTAGGTATTTTTTTTATGCAATTGTAATGGGCTTATTTTTTTAATTTCCCTTCTTTTTATTTTAATTTAAATTATTGTTTAAAATATTACATGAGTCTCCTTTTTCTCCCATTGACCTCTCCCCGGCTGCTCCCAAGCCCCAGAACATGCCCTCACCCCCCTACTGTTTGTGTCCATTGGTTATGCTCATATGCGTGCATACAAGTTTTTTAGTTGATCTCTTACCTCATAGGTTGGACAGTCTGTTCAATGCTTCTATATCTCTGGCTCTATTTTTGTTCATCAGTTTATGTTGTTCATTAAAGTCCACAAATGAGTGAGATCATGTGACATTTATCTTTCTCTGACTGGCTTATTTCTCTTAGCATAATGCTCTCCATTATATCCGTGCTATTGCAAATGGTAAGAATTCCTTCTTTTTTACATCAGCATAGTATTCCATTGTGTAGATGTACCACAGTTTTCCAATCTATTCATCTACTGATGGGCACTTGGGCTGCTTCCAAATCTTAGTTATTGTATATTGTACTGCTATGAACATAGGGGGTGCATATATCCTTTCTGATTGGTGTTTCTGAGTTCTTGGGATATATTCCTAGAAGTGGGGTTACTGGGTCAAATGGGAGTTCCATTTTTAATTTTTTAAAATTTTTTATTTTTTTAAATTTTATTGTTTAAAATATTACACATAGTAGTATATATATCTCCTTTTTTCCCCATTGACCTTCCCCCAGCCTCCCCTACCCGCTGTCGCATGCCCTCATTCCATCCCCCAGTGTCTTGTGTCCATTGGTTGTGCTTATATGCATGCATACAAGTCCTTCGATTGATCTTTCCCCCCTCCCCAACAATCCCCAGCCTTCCCGCTGTAATTTGACAGTCTGTTCATGCTTTACTGCCTCTGTATCTATATTTTTGTTCATCAGGTTATAATGTGCTTTATTACCCATAAATCAGTGAGATCATGTGGTATTTTTCTTTCACTGCCTGGCTTATTTCACTTAGCATAATGTTCTCCAGT
>NW_006288363.1:261398-264689 GCF_000327345.1 Myotis davidii
TTTATTGATTTTTTCCTTCTGTTTCTTCTTGCTTCTTGCTTAAGTTGATTTTTTCCTCCGTCCAGTTTATGCATTCTAGGACTCTTAATCTGAATTCTTTTTCAGTCATGCTGAATGTCTTTGTTTCACTTAGCTGCTTTTCTGGTGAGTCCTCCTTTTCTTTCCTTCGGGGGTTTCTTTGTCTGCCCATGTTTGATCTCACCGACATATCTAGTTGTTGAGTCTTTCAGGTGCTGCTCCTTGGGTGGCAGTGACTTCTCGGACTGTGGTTGCTCCTAGGGCAGTTGTAGCAGCTGCTCCTCAGTTGGCAGCAGCTCCTCTGGTGGGTGCTGTTCACAGCTGTGGCGCCTCCTTTGGCTGGTACGGGGAGGCTTCACACACAGCTGCTGTTCCTCAGACAGAGGGTGTGCTGATCACAAGGCTGCTGTTCCTTGGATGGGGGTGGGCTACATACGCAGCTGCTACTCCTTGAACTGGGGTGGACTGCTCATGTGGCTGCTGATCCTTGGATGGGGTCTGGCTGCACGCTGCTGTTGTTCCTCTGATGTGGTGGGCTGCTTGTGGGGCCACTGCTCCTAGGACTTGGACAGGTTGATTGCAAATCAGTTGCTCCTCGGACGGGGGGTGGGCTGCTTGCGAGGCTGCTGCTCTTTGGATGGGAGTGAGCTGCATGCGTGGCTGCTCCTCCTCAGATGGGGACGTGCCACTCACCCGGCTGCTGCTCGTCGGACAGGTACAGGCTGTTGTGGCTCTGCTCCTCGGACTGGTGCGTGCTGCGCAGGGCTGCCGTTCTTCAGACGTGGGCGGTCTTCTGGTGGCTGCTGCTCCTCTGACCTGGGTGGACTGCTGCTGCTCCTCAAATGGGGCTGGGCCGCTCGCAGAACTGCTGCTACTTGGATTCGGCAGGCTGCTCATGTGGCTTCTGCTGCTTGGATGAGGGCAAGATGCTTGTGCCGACGGGGCTGATGCTCTCTGGACAAGAGCATGCCGCTCAGATGTCTGCTGCTCACGTGGTTGAAAAAATAATGTGAAAAGAAGTAGTAAATAAAGGAACAAACAAAAAAAAGGAGACTAAAGAAAGAAGCAAAATTAAAAAAAAGAAGCAACAAACAAAAAAAAGGGAAAACAAAGAAATAAGCAAATGCAAAAAAAAAAAGCTAACAAAATAATAATAAAAAAATAAAAATGAAAAATTGAAATGTCATTCCTTTGGCTGGCTTAAGATCCCAGTTTTCTGGAATGTCTGTGATTTTTTGTTATTGTTGTTGTTGTTGTCATTGCTGGTACTGATGAGCTTGGTTCTTGATGGTGAATGGTGCACCCCACTCCTCCCCAGCCTGCAGATGTGAGCAGACACTGTTTCTCCCAGTGCTAGCCTCCAGTCACTGCAGCTGGCCTCCACATGTGCCCACAGTCTGGGTCTGGCTGGCTGTATCCTGCACAGCTCCAGCACTATTCTAACTAGGTCCTTAATAACTTTTCCAGGAAGATGATAATGATCACTTCAGAAGTTACTCATTATGCTCATTAAGTGCTTGTAGGGCAAGGAGAGGCCTGTGTAGCTGTGGAGGACTGCACCTTAGCTGAGAGAAATTTCTGCCCAAACTTAAACTAGAGATGGTTTGAGGCCCTTCAGGCTTGAGGGTCACTGGGTGATGGTCCCAGGCCAGCCAGGTGCCAGGAAGCCACACCTTTGCCTGTGTGCCAGCAACAGAAGCCATGAGGCCCATGCTGTGCACAGCTCACACTGTTCCTGGCAGGTGGGGATGGGGGTTGAGGGACTCTGCCTCAAAGAGCCCCATCTGCATTCTGAAGATTGAGTAGTTCTCGACACCTGCACCTTCTCACTGTTTGGTAAACGATCCCATTTATTCATTTAGCTGCAGTGTGAAGAGAGTGACGGCTTAACGGACAGCTGCAACTGGACTGGAAGTAACAGATGTGAATCAGGCTTTTGAAGACTCACATTCTCCTCGTAGTTTTTGCCAATGTGCACTGCACTGCTGGCCCTGCCTTCCCTTGAATGACCCCTCTACAGGGCAGTGAATTTACCCACTGACGGTGCCACACTGCCCATAGGAAAGGGCATCTGGGAAGCTTTGTGTCATGGCCTCAGCAATCTTTTTCTGAGATATTTATAGACCCTTGAATGCAAAGAGGCAATTATGCAGCTGGTCAGAGATATTTACATAAATGTGGAGCGTATTCAATGATTCTGTTCCAAGCCCCCTGTTGCTGCCCTGCTCTCTCCAGGGCCTCCATTATTCTGCACTGTCACCATTTTTATGATGTGGTTCATTAACCATTGAACAGCAACAGTTCTTGTTCGGGGCTTGTGCCAGAATGCCATTGGACAATGACCTCAGGATTTCAGAACGATCGTTTTTATAGACTGGGCAATTATGATAAATACATTGGGCCTCCAAAGAGTCAGCAGCGTGGGATTGATTGGGTGGAAGTAGTGGAGAGATAGAACAGAGCTGGTCTCTAAGGCAGGGTTGGGGGAGGGGTAAGGAAGGTAACTTTTTGGAAGGCCAGTGGGGGGCAGTCAGCGGGGCAGAGCCACGTGGGCCTCTGTCATGAACACAGTGAACACGTCTAGTGGAAGGTAGAACACAGCATCTGAGGCGAGGCACATGGTGAGGCAGGAGAGGAAGCAGTGGGAGACGGACAGTGCAGGACACAGGAACCAACGTCTGTGTCGTCTGAATGGAAAGGGAGTTAGAGGACCCTTATCCTCAGCGTGGACATGTGCGTGGGTTTTGGTCAAGATGTAGTTCCAAGGAATTAGGAGCCCACAGAATCACCAGATGGCCCAGAGGCTAGGAAGTTCAGCACTCCCCGCCCCAATTATGAGTGTCTCAGTCAGGCTCCAGGACCGTCCTCCAGGAGTCAGGCCATTGAATACTCCTGCCAACTGCTGCCATCACCACAGACTCCAGGGCACTGGGGTGAAACCCAGCACCGAGAACGTCTTGTTTGCTGGGCTTGCTCATCTGCCACCCAGCTATAGGATGAGGGTCCTGTCCCCGGTGCGACCCACTCCCCCCGTCCCCCGTGGCCATGTGTCTCACTGGCAGAACCTGAACTGCACCCGGAGCCTGGGAAATGCAGTTAGGGCTCCAAGTCCTGCCATGTAGAGGAGGGGAGGCCCCAGTGCAGACCACAGTGCCCCAGAGCATCGGAGAGTGGATGGCATCTGCTGCCCCACAGCCTGAGTGAGGTCATTATCCCACCCGGGGCTGTTGGGACTGACCCAGTCCCATGGGCTCCCAGAGGCCACCTCCCCAG
>NW_006288363.1:264722-271174 GCF_000327345.1 Myotis davidii
ATCTAATGAGGGCCGCATGTCCACCTGGGAGTTAAATATTTTTAGGCAAGCGGAGTAAATCCTTAGAACATTGTGCAGTTACAGCTGATTAAAAATGAATCATTTAATACATGTATTTAGAAGCTGAAAATGTAGAAACAAGTAACTAAGCTGTTGGGAACTGAAAACACCTCTCTCCTTGGCCCAACCTCTGAGAGCCATTTGTTTAGTTCCACACTGGGTTACTTGCTGCATGAATGTGCCTTTGGAATAAGCAAACTGGATGTTGACCCAGCTTCCACGTGCCAGCGTTTCCTCATTTTACGTAGCTCCTGCTCCCTGCCTGCCACCTCCCAGCCCTACCTGGGTGAGTCTGCTCTGCTTCTACCCCATATGCACTTCCCTTTGAGAACCTTGTGACTAGATGAGAGTCAGTTCTCAGAATTGTAAAGATCTAGTAAAATCAGCATCAGTGCAGGAAGTGGTAGAGCTGGACTCCTGTCCTGGTGAGAGCTGCTCCACTCTGGCTGTGCTGAGCAGCAGGCAGGACAGACGCCAGCCCAGGGGCCCATCGGCCTCTTCAGGCCTCAGTTTCCCCCATGTGTCATTAGGTGATGGCTCTACCTTTGGGCCTTTAACAACTTTCTAATATTTTATGTATTTCTCTGGTATTAAAGGTCCAGTTGTAACTATGCACCCATAGTTAATTCACATGCTCATTATAGAAAATTTAGAATAAGCCAAAAAGATATAAAAAGACAAAGACCATTCATAACCCCAGCACCCCAAGGATACTTCCTTCATAATTAATTATTCAGAGTGTGCGCATACATTTTTGGGGAATATATAATAGTATATATAGTATATATCAGTATATATACATATATAGTATATAACAGTATATATACATATATATATACATATATATATATATTTTAGGGCAGGCTTCCTTTTCAGCTCTGATGTTGACAGTAGTTTTCAAGTCTCACAGACATTCGGGGCCTGGACACTCCCACAGCCTGGCCTTGGCCATGGCTGGCCTCCAGAGCTAGAGAACTCAGCAGCCCTCCAAACGGTTTCCTCAAAGCCTAAACTAAGGGAAAGTTAGTTTATCACACATTCTGCCTGAGTTTTGGTCTTATTTCTTTTGTGATTCCTTGGAGTTCTAGGAATATTGCTGGGGTTCTTCTTATCTGCTTTGAAACAGTAAAATCAGAGAACCACAGCTGATTCTTAGAGACTGTCAGTTCTAAGGCCAGATGAGGAAGTGGAGGCCTGCGAGGTAGGGCCAGGCCTAAGTCCCAGGAAGCCAGCCCCAGCTTTCCTGATGAAGACAGCCCTCTGGGGTCTGCCCAGCACCGCTGTCCTACTCAGAGGGGGGTGAGCCTGCAGCAGGGCTGCCTGGGATGCCCCTGTCTCCTGATTTCAGATGGTGCCCTCATCATCTAGTGAGTGTGTAGGATGTAAAATATCTTGGCTGTCTTCCGCATGTGCTGTCACCCAGTGGGGCAGTGTCACTTGGTGAGTGTGTGTGTGTGTGTGTGTGTGTGTGTGTGTGTGTGTATGTACTAAGATCCCCAAGCTTAGGCTGAACTTAAAGCAACATTTCTGGGAAATTATAGGTATGTTTGTAAAAATGCTAAAGGCCAGCCCAATGGCTCATTCAGCACAGGGAAGATTTGCTCTGTGGCTGTACCATGGCAGGGCTTCCTTCCCTTAAAGCTGTCTGTCTTCGCTGCTCTGTCTGGCTGCCATGAGCTCCTTTGCTGACTTCACACAGCCTGGGTCTCCACTGGACCCCCGAGGGAGGTGCAGGTGTCAGCCGTGGATGGAGCCCATTTGCTTCACAGACGCATGCAGAACAATTTCTCAAACACAAGTAGATATTGTCATGGTTGATAAATGCAAATTTTTTTTAACTATTCCTCAATTCATCGTAACTTTGGATAATGTGAATTTGCTAGTAAGGATATTACTCCTATATATGGGGGGATACAACTTGGGACATAAAAATATTTAATCCATATTATAAAAATTTGGGTGAATGACAATGGGGGATGGGAGTGGAATGAACACAGGTTGGGGGAAGACACGTCCTGGGCCCCTAATCCCGACCACTTTGGGGCAGTCTCTCCCACTAATTTCTGAGTCCTTTATTTGTTCACCAAGTACCACAATCTTGTGTGTAGAACTGGGTGACTTGTTACTTGTGTATGCATCCAGGTAACCACCAACCAGATCAGAACAAAAGGTTTTCACCGCCTGGAAAAGCTCCCGCCTCCACAACCCCTATTCAGCTATAAGTACTGGACACATTTGCAGATGAGATAACTAAGGCTTGGAGGAGGCAAGTCACTAGACCTGGACAATCTGATTTGACTTCACAGCAACCTCCTGGAGAGCAGACCCTTACATGCACTGCCCTCTTCTGTGAAACTGAGCATGGTACAAGACTGCTTTCTATCCCAGGGAAAAATCCAGAAGCCTTTGGATCTGAGGTGCTGGGATGGTGCCGGCAGAAGGGTGTTGGCAGTCTCCACATTTGTCTGCCTTAGGCTGACCACCTGTGCAGACAGAGCCTCTGCCATCCCAGGCAGTCCACCCACCCACGCTGCCCTGTGCTAGGCTGCACACAGGAGAGGGAGGGTGTACAGATGTGCAGGCAGAACTGGGTCCTGTTGTCTCAGGACAGGTATTGCTCCCTCATATCTCCCCGCCCCTTCTTGCTCTTCAGTCCCTTCCCTGCCTTGTCCACCTGCCTGAGTGTGCAGGTCCCACCCGCCCAGGGCAGCTTGAGAGCCAGTCATGCCTTTTCCAGGGGGCTGCACTTCACAACCCTGCCTGATACACAGCTGGCTGGGTCCCTGAGCTCTGAGAGAGCCCTGGAGATTTTCCAACTGTGCTTGTATGTCCCCAGGGCCTGGGAAGACAAGAGCATGAGCCACCCACTCCCTGGGCTTTTGATCCTGCTTCAAATTACAGGTTGAACTTTTGAGTATTTCCTGGATCCCTCCCTCACCAACTGCCCTGTACCTGGGTGTTCCTTTCCCTTCTTATGTCCCTGGGCATCTTGACACTGTGGGGCTCAACCTGCAGTGCTGGCCATTGCTGTGGCCTCTCCTTCAGCCAGCAAGGAGCCTCCTGTCACTTAGGAAATGAGCATGTGGAAGGGAGGTGTCACAGAGGCCCCGCTACACTGCTGTCCTGTCATGAACACCTGCTGCAGCTGCCTTCAGATGCCCACAATGAGGCATAGAATTGGCTTGTGAACAAACAGCTTGAACTTTCCTAAAGGACCCTGAGGGAGTGAGCATGCACACACATGTACACATGCACATATAGACATATACATCCCACATATGCACTACAAACTTCTAAGTACCTTACTTACATGGAGATGCAACTTATAACAAATCATATCTAGCTAATGGCTTGAGTCTGCAAGCAACTGAAAGACAGGCTTTGTGTCTTGCTAACAAACAGAATTTTGTTTTCACGTAATGCTAAGCTGTGCCTTTGGTTCAGGGTTTAGCGTTAACCATAATGCTTTCGGCCTTTTCCTCCTGCTGTTGCTGCATAATGGTCGCCTAGCTCCAGCTGCTATCTCTATCAAGGTGGTTGGGTTGGTTTCTGGTTTTGCCACACTGAGCTTTTCATGAGAGAAGAGATAACATAAGTTCTAAATGCCAAGCCCTGTGCTTACAAGTGTTATCACATTTAATCCTATGGTAATTCTATGAGGTAGGTATGAAAGTTATTCCCACTTTAGACATGAAGAAACTAAGAGCTAGTAAGTGGCAGTATGGACTGAGCTGAGTTCTCACAATGCAGTGTCTACCTTTAAACCAAGACTTCAACACAAGGCAGAGAGTTAAATGTGCTCTAATATAAACGCAGAACAAGTGTTGTGGAAGTTCTTTAAGTAATGAAAGATCCCTTCTGGCTGGAGAAAGGAATGAGGAGGCGGTGAGTGAGCAGGGTCTCAAGGCACAGGCAGGACTGGGGCACATGGAGGAGGGATGAGTGTCTTACCTCCACTTGGCTTCCTCCTTTTTCTATCCAGGAGGATGACTTGAAGCCATTCATTTCTCCAACCAGAAGGAATCTGTCACTGCTCCATGACTTCTTCACCACTGGGAAAGCACTCTACACTCCCAACCGCAGCTCCTTTAATCACCAAGCCTGGAGGCTGGACCTCCTTAGCAAGTAGGCGGCTTCTTAGGAAAGAGGGCCTGGAGAACTGAGACAGCATTTGCTCAGTGTTCCAAAGGGGAAAGAGAGAGATTTAGGCAGGTAAAATCCTTTAAAATGAGGTCAATTTTCTGAAAATTCTGGAGTAGATTTTAAATAAGTGGAGCCAAAATAAATTAACATTCTTTTCTTTATTTATTTTAAAAAAACTTTTTAAAAATTGCATTTATTGGGTGACATTGGTTAATAAAATCATATAGGCTTCAGGTGTACAATTCTATAACTTCATCTGTATATTGTATTGTATTCACCCAAGTCTCTTCCATCACAATTTATTACCCTTTACCCTCTTCTACTACCCAAACCCCTTCCCCCCTGGTAACCACCATACTATTGTCTGTCTTTGAGATTTCTTTGTTTTTGTTTTTGCTTAATCCCTTCACCTTTTTCACCCAGTGCCCCAGCCTCCAGCCCCCTCCCCTTGACAGCTGTCAGTCTGTTCTCTATGAGTCCGTTTCTATTTTGTTTGTTTATTTTGTTGATTAGATTCCACATATGACTAAAATCATATGGTGTTTGTCTTTCTCTGACTGGCTTATTTCACTTAGTATAACAACATCTAAGTCCATCGATTCTGTCTGCAAGGGTGACATTTTCTTCTTTTTATGGCTGAGTAGTATTCCATTGTGAAAATGTACCACAGCTTTTTAAATCTACTTGGGCTATTGGGCACTTGGGCTATTTCCAGATCTTGGCTATTGTAAATAATGCTGCTATGAACATAGTGGTGCATACATTCTTTCGAATAAGTGTTTTGAGTTTCTTTGGATATATTCCCAGAGTAGAATTGCTGGATCATAAGACAATTCTATTTTTAATTTTTTGAGGTAACTCTTTACTGCTTTCCGTATTGGCTGCACCAATCTGCAAACCCACCAACAGTGCATGAGGGTTCCCCTTTCTCCACATCCTTGCCAGCACTTGATATTTGTTGATTTAATGATGGTAGCCATGCTGACACATGTGAGATGATATATCATTGTGTTTTTAATTTGTGTTTCTCTGATGATTAATGATTATGAGCATCATTTCATATAGCTCTATGTCCTCTTTGGATTCAGGTCCCTTGCCCATTTTTTAATTGGATTGTTTTATTTTTTATGTTGAAATTTAAAGCTCTTTATAAATTTTGGAAACTAACCCCTTATCAGATGTATCTTTGGTGAATATGTTCTCCCATTCTGTGGGTTGTCTTTTCATTTTGTTGATGGTTTCCTCAGCTGTGAAAAATAATTTTAGTTTGATATAGTCCCATTTGTATATTTTTTGTTGTTGTTTCCTTTGCCCAAGGAGGTATATCAGAAAAAATATTGCTAGAAGTGTCCAAAAGTTTATGGCCTATATTGTCTTCTAGGATATTTATGGTATCAAGTTAATCACTTAAGTCCTTAATTCATTTTGAGTTTATTCTTGTGTATGGTGTAAGAAGATGGTCTAGTTTCACTATTTTGCATGTATCTTCCCAATTTCCCCAACAATATTTATTGAATAAACTATCATTGCCCCATTGTATGTTTTTGTCTCCTTTGTCAAATATTAATTGACTATAAGAACATGGGTTTATTTCTGGGCTCTGGATTCTGTACCATTGATCTATATGTCTGTTTATATGCAAATATCATGCTGTTTTGATTACTATGGCCTTGTAGCATAGTTTGGACTCAGACAGCATGATACCTCCAACTTTGTTCTTTTGTCTCAAGATTGCTGTAACTATTTAGGGTCTTTGGTGGTTCTATATAAATTTTATAATCTTTGCTCTAGTTTTGTGAAATATGCCATTAGTATTTTGATAGGAATTGTGTTGAATCTATAGATTGCATTGGGTAGTATGGACATTTTAATGATGTTAATTCTTCCTATGCATAAACACGGTATATTCTTCCACTTATTTGTATGTTCTTCAGTTTCTTACAGTTTTTTGAGTACAGGTCTTTTACATCCTTGGTTAATTTATTCTAGATATTTTATTCTTTTTGAAGTAACCGTGAATGGGATTGTATTCTTCGTTTCCCATTCTGATAGTTCATAATGGTGTATAAAAATGCAGCTGCTATTTTGCTGCCAATGGAATCTTGTAGGATTTTTATGGTTTCCCATCTTACAGTTAAGTCTTTTATCCATTTTGAGTTTGTTTTTGTGTATGGTGTAAGTTGGTGATCTAGTTTCATTTTTTTTAAATGTATCTTACCAAATTTCCCAGCACTGTTTATTGAAGAGAC
>NW_006288363.1:272628-274041 GCF_000327345.1 Myotis davidii
TTTCTGTATATTTTTTATTCTTTGTATTTTATTGCATTCATTTATCAGATCTAGTAGTTTTTGGTGGAATCTTTAGAATTCTATAGATACAGTATCATGTCATCTGCAAATAATGACAACTTTATTTTTTTTCTTTCCAATTTGGATGCCTTTTATTTCTTCTTTTCTAATTGCTCTGTCTAGGACTTCCAGTATTGTGTTGAGTAAGAGTGGTAAAAGCAGACATTCCTGTCTTATTCCCTATCTTAAGGGAAACTCTTAATAGTTTTTGCCCATTAAGTACGATGTTGGCTGTGGTTTTGTCATACATAGCCTTTATTTCTTTGAGGTATGTTCCTTTTATTTCCACTTTGCTGAGAGTATTTATCAGAAATATGTGTGGAATTTTTTCAAATGCTTTTTCTGCATCTATTGATATGATCATGTGGTTTTTATCCTTCATTTTGTTTATGTGGTGTATCACATTTACATATCAATGGAAGAATATAGAGAGCCCAGAAATAAACCCACAACTTTTTTTTTTATTGCTTAAAGTATTACAAAGAGAATTACAATTTCTCCTTTTTCCCCCCGCCCTTGACAATCCCCTGGACTCCCCTACCCCCCAGTGTCTTATGTCCATTGGTTATGCTTATATGCATGCATTATAAGTCCTATGGTTGATCTCTTACCCGAAAATAATAATAAAGGATAGAAGCCTGGTGCATGGGTGGGGGGCGGCTGGTTTGCCTTGAAGGGTGTCCTGGAATATTCTGGGCTGGGGCCTTTTCTCTGTGTCCAGCATGAAGAGAGAGAGATGTCTTTTAAGTTGGAGGTGCTTTTGGGATTAGAGAAAAATGAAAAGACAGACACAAAAATAGAATAAAAGCTTGAGCTGGGTGTGGCATCTGCCCTCTGACTGGAGGGATAGATGCAGAGAAAGCCAGCACCAGAAGGAGTTTATTAAATAATCGAATAACAGGAAGTTACATCACATCTGGGTGGGCCTTGAGTTCCTGACGACATCATGAGATCCATCCCCTTAACACTGGGCAGGAAAGTCAGACTGAATGTCATTCCAATCTCTTTATTAGGTCTGCCTTCACTCTGAGTTTCAGCCGACATAATTAAACCAAGTATTTTTGCCAGCGGCCCTTAACACTGGATTAGGGTGGGGGGTCCCCACTGCGGTGCCTGGCCAGCCTGGGTGAGGGGCTGATGGCTGTTTGTAGGCTGCCCACAGCCTCTTCAGGGTGGGGGAGTCCTTCTGGGGTGCCTGGCAAGCCTGGGTGAGGGGCTGCTGGCCGTTTTCAGGCTGGCCACACCCCCTGGCAACCCAGGCTTCCAGCCCCTCCTTGACTGGAGGCCAGGGAAGGCTGGAAACAGGTATCTCAGATTTATTTATCTTCTATAATTGAAACTTTGTAGCCTTGA
>NW_006288363.1:274233-281699 GCF_000327345.1 Myotis davidii
GGGCATGGTTTGAGCATAGCGGAGGATGGTTAATTTGCATGTTTCTCTTTTATTATATAGGATTTGTGGATATTGTACCAACCTCACATTCTACAATAAATCCCACCTGATCATGGTGTATAATCTTTTTAATGTATTGCTGGATCCGATTTGCAAATATTTTGTAGAGGATTTTAGCATCTCTGTCTATAATTTTCTTTCTTTATAATGTCTTTATCTGGTTTTGGAATTAGGATAATGCTGGTCTCATAAAAGGAGCTTTGGAGCCTTTTCTCCTCTTAAATTTTTTTTGAAATAGTTTGAGAAGGATAGGTATTTGTTCTTTGAACTTTTGGTAACTCACCTGTGAAGCCATTGAGTTCATGACTTTTGTTTGCTGGGAGTTTTTTTTATTTATTACTGCTCCAATTTCACTGGTGGTAATCTGTATATTCAGATTCTCTGTTTCTTCCTGATTCAGTTTTGAAAGATTGCATGTTTCTGTGATTTATCTATTTTGCCAAGTTGTCCAATTTGTTTGCATATAGTTGTTCATGGTATTTCTGTGTGTCAGCTGTTACTTCTCTTCTTTCATTTCTGATTTCATTCATTTGGGTCCTCTCTTTTTTTCTTGATGAGTCTGGTTAAAGGTTTGTCAATCTTGTTTATCTTTTAAAGAACCAGCTCTTAGTTTCATTACTCTTTTTTTTTTTAAAGTTTCTGTCATTTATTTCTGCTCTAATCTTTATTATCTCCTTCCTTCTACTCAGTTTGGGCTTTATTTGTTGTTCTTTTTCAAGTTCCTTTAAGTGTAATGTTACATTGTTTGGGATTTTTCTTGTTTCTTGAGATCGGCCTGTAATACTATTAATTTTCCTCTTAGGATTGATTTTGCTGTGTGTCCAATATATTTTGGGTTGTTATGTTCTCATTTTCATTTATTTCAAGGTATCTTTTGAATTCTTCCTTTATCTTATTGTTAACCTAGTCACTGTTTACTAACATGTTATTTAGCCTCCATATGTTTGTGTGTTTTCCAGTTTTGTTTCTTGTGATTGATTTCTACTTTCAGACGCTTTATGGTAAGAGAAGATCCTTGATTTGATTTAATTTTTCTTAAATTTACTGAGATTTGTTTTGTGTCCCAAAATATGGTCCATATATACTTGAAGAGAATGTATATTCTGCTGCTTTGGGTGAAATGCTCTGAAGATATCTATTAAATCCATATGATCTGGTGTGTCATTTAAGGAGGCTGTTTTCTTATTGATTTTTCCTATGGAAGATCTATCTATTGATGTCAATGGGGTGTTAAAATCCCTTACTGTGACTGTATTACATATTTAGGTACTCCTATGTTGGGAATATAATTGTTTACAAGGGCTGTATACTTTTTTTGGCTTGCTCCCTTTATCATCATGTAGTGTCCTTCTTTGTCACTTACTATAGCTTTTGTTCTAAAGTCTATTTTGCCAGATATAAGGATTGCTACCCCAGATTTTTATTTTCATTTTCATGGAATATCTTTCTCTATTCATTTACTTTTACTCTGTGTGTGTCTTTTGTTCTCAGGTGGATCTCTTGTAGATGGTATCTATATCTATATCTATATCTATATCTATATCTATATCTATATCTAATCTATATATATCTTGTTTTCTTATTGATTCAACTATCCTATGTATTTTTTTAAATCTTTATTGTTGAGATTATTATAGATGTCCCTCTTTTTTCTCTCCATTGCCCCCCTCCACCCAGTTCCCACCCCACCCCAGGCCTTCACCACCCTATTGTCTGTGTCCATAGGTAATGCATATATGCATATAAGATCTCATTTAATTTCTTTCTGCCCCCCCAACCCCTTCCCTTTGAGAATCTTCAGTCTGTTCCATTTCCATGCCTCTGATTCTATTTTATTCACCAGTTTATTCGGTTCATTAGATCTCTTATTCATTTATTTTCATTTTTAGATTCAATTGTTGATAGGTATGTATTTGATGCCATTTTGTTGTTCATATTTTTTATCTTTTTCTTCTTCCTCTTCTTGAAGAATAACCTTCAACATTTCATATAATACTGGATTGGTGGTAATGAACTCCTTTAGCTTTTTCTTGTATGTAAGGCTTTTTATCTGACCTTCAATTCTAAATGATACTTTTGCTGGGTAGAGTAATCTTAGTTGTAGGTCCTTGCTATTCATCCAACTGCTTGTCTCTTGCTGCTTTTAAGATTATCTCTTTATCTTTAGCCTTTGGCATTTTAATCATGATGTGTCTTTGGGGTGGTCCTCTTTGGGTTCCTCTTGCTTGGGACTCTCTGTTCTTCCTGGACTTATAAGTCTATTTCTTTCATCAGGTAGGGAAAATTTTCTGTCATAATTTCTTCAAATAGGTTTCAATGTCTTGCTCTCTCTCTTCTTCTGGCACCCCCCATAATGCGAATGTTGGTACGCTTGAAGTTGTCCCAGAGGCTCCTTACACTATCTTCATATTTTTGGATTCTTTTTTCTTTTTGCTCTTCTGGTTGGGTGTTTTTTGCTTCCTCATATTTCAAATCGTTGATTTGATTCTCAGAATCCTCCATTCTACTGTTGAATCCCTGTAAATTATTCTTTTTTTTAAAAAAAAAATATATTTTATTGATTTTTTACAGAGAGGAAGGGAGAGGAATAGAGAGTTAGAAACATTGATGAGAGAGAAACATCAATCAGCTGCCTCCTGCACACTCCCCACTGGGATGTGCCTGCAACCAAGGTACATGCCCTTGACTGGAATCGAACCCGGGACTTCTCAATCTGCAGGCTGATGCTCTATCCACTGAGCCAAACCAGTTAGGGCTGTAAATTATTCTTTATTTCAGTCAGTCTATGCTTAATTTTTGACTGCTCCTTTTTCTTTTTGAGATTTCTAGAAGATTCCTGAATAACCTTATAACTGTGGTTTTGAACTCTATACACAGTAGTTTGATTTCTTCCATTTTTTTTTCATTTGTAACCTGTTTCTTTGTCTCTGTCTTTTGGCTGCTTCCCTGTGTTTGTTTTTACTAGTATGTATTGGGTAGAGCTTCTATGTCTCCTTGAGCTGGTAGAGTAGCCTTGTGTAGTAGGTATCCTATAGGGCCCAGTGGCTCAGCCTCCCCAGTCACCTGAACTGGGAGCTAGGTGTATCCCTTTTTTGGGCTGTGAGCACAATCTTGTTGTAGTTGAGACTTTATTTCGGTTGGTGTCACTGGGAGGAATTGACCTCCAGGCCAATTGGCTGTGAGGACCAGCTGCAAGTACAGTGGGAGAGCTGCTGTGCAGGAGACACTCCTATGGAGCACTACTTGCTTCAGTGGGGCTTTGGTGCTCACTGAGTCTAGCCTTTGAGTGTGTTGCTTATGGATGTGTAGAGTTGTAATCTGGTGTGGTCTGACACTGACCACTGGGTACACTGGCTCTTGGGTCTCCAGGGAGATGCAAAGTCAGCCACTGCCTGGGCCACCAAGCAGGAGCTACAGAGAAATCTACAGACGCTTCCTCTTTGTATTGGGTTTGGAAGTGCCCAGATGAGGCCCAGCTATGAAGCAAGGCAGGCTGGTGCTGGTGCTGAGTCTTGGGCCCTTTATTGATAGGTTTGGGGCTCCCTGACCCAGCTGCAGCTTCTTTGAGAGATTTTTAGTCTAAGCAAGAACAGGCCATTCATATGCAAAAGCCACTGCACACAGCTTGGGTGGGGCTGTAAATTGGAAGAGGCAGGGTCTTAGGGAATTACCAGGGTGGAGCAAACAGAAATGGCTGCCAGTCATCCCTGTGACTAGGGAGATCCCAGCAAGGGAACAATGATCCCTATAAGCACATATATCTGGGAGAAAGCCACCCCTGAGTTCCTGCTGCAATGCCAGGCAATCCAGTTCCTCCTCATATGTTTCTGGGTTCTCCAAAGCCTCACCCTGGTGCTGGAGCTCAGAGGAAGCAGGACCTTGTAAGCTAAGTTTGTGGTGCTAGCATTTTAAGAGGAAGAGCTGGATCTCCAGCAGCCTCTATGTCACTGAGCCCCAATCCACACTGGTTTTTATAGCCTGTAGTTCTTACTGCCAGCAGGGACTTATTTTCCCAGCTTTGGAATCCTGGACTGGGGGTCTGGCATGGGTTTTGGACCCCTTGCTCCTCTGGGTGGCCTTCACAGAAATGATATCCCTCTTGATTAAAAAAGTGGCACACATAGGTGCCCGATCAGTCCATTCCGTGCCTTCGCATCTCCTACCAGTTTCAGTGTGCTTTCTTCTTTACTTTTCTAGTTGTAGGACTTCCATTCAACCAGCTTTCCAGCAGTTCTGGATGGTGGTTGTTCTGTATTTTAGTTGTAATTTTTATGTGGTTGTGGGAGGCGGCAAGTAAAGGTGTTTACCTATGCTGCCATCTTCAAATCCGGGAGATGGGGTTTTTTTTGCAGAAAAAGGGCTACAATAACCTTTTCAATCCTATATTATCTTCTGAAACCTTGTTACTCCCTTGTCAAAGGTATAATGTGTTTCCCCAGCTCTGTAATCTGGATGAGCTCTGTGACTGTGTGATGAATGGGATGCAGAGAAGTGATCCTGAAGCGATGAGGCTTCCATATGGCTCACTGTCTGGGTACAAATGCCCTGGGTCCCAGGCCACTGGAGAGGTTTCATGCAGGTGCTCTGGTAGGCAGCCCAGCCAACATACACCAGCACTGAAGGCCAGGCTTGTGACATGACTTTTGAGTGGAATGGAGGAGAGAAGCTATTCCCTCTGAACCCACCAAACACATGTGTGAGCAAAATAAATAGTGCCATTGTTTTAAGCCACTAAATTCCGGGTGTGTTTTTTTTTTTTTTTACCCGGCAACATGTAACTGGAACATTTCACTATGGCATCCTATGACACAGCCTAAAAATACTGCTCCTGTCTGAGCAAGAGCGAGCATGCCACAGAGTTCACTCCAGGCACACCAGAGGCTTCCTCACAAAAAAACACCCCAACAAATCATGATTTCAAATATTTGTAGAGTCGTGTGGTCAGAGACGACATTCATTCCCAGTTGTTTAGAGAAGGGAAAGTAGGTAAATGTTACTGGAAGGTGGGTGCAGGCCCCGTATGTGGAAGGACTTTCCAGGCCATGGCACCTGGAAAGCAGGTGGAGGCTGGCAGCCGTCCTCACTGGCCATGACCATGCAGAAGGTCAGACCACCATGCAGCCAGAGCGGGGGTGTCAGGTAAAGGCTGAGCGAGGGACATTCTAAACTTGAGTCTGTGATCCTGTAGCTTAGCCACCTCTGCTGCCTTCACAGAGCTTTTCTTAAAGAATATCACCTCAGGCACATAAGGCTGTGTCCTGGATGTTCAAGGAATGTCCAAGGCCCTTCTTTCTATGGTAGAGCTGAGTAAATGCCAGGAACAGTGTGTCAGCCCTGAAGTTTCTGAAAGTGATGTCCATTGAAGCACATGCAAACTTTCAATATGTATTTTTTAAATTTTGTATTTATTGTTGAAAGTATTACAGGTGTCCCCTGTTTTTTCCCCATTGACCCCCTCCACCTCACATCCAACCCTCCCAGGCCTTCACCACACTATTATCTGTGTACATGGGCTATTAATATATGCATATAAGTTCCCCAGTCAATCTCTCCCCACCCATCCATCCTGGCTTCCCTCTGAGATTTGTCAGTCTTTTCCATGCTTCTGTTTCTGGATCTATTTTGTTCATTAGTTTATTTTTTTCATTAGATTCCACATATGAGTGATATCATGTAATACTTATATTTCTCTGACTGGCTTATTTTGCTTAAGATAATGCTCTCCAGGTCCCTCCATGCTGTCTGAAAGGGTAAGAGAACCTTCTTTTTTTTACTGCTGCATAGTATTCCATGGTGTAAATGTACCACAGCTTTTTTATCTACTCATCTTCTGATGGGCGCTTGAGCTATTTCCAGATCTTAGCAATTGTAAATTGTGCTGCTATTAATATAGAGGTGCATATATTCTTTCTGATTGGTGTTTTGGGTTTCTTAGGATATATTTCTAGAAGTGGGTTCACTGAGTCAAATGACAGCTCCATATTTAATTTTTCAGGAAACTCCATACTGTTTCTCATAGTGGCTGCACCAGTATGCATTCCCACCAGAAACATAAAAAATTGGAAGACAAAAATCACATGATCATATCAATTGACACAGAAAAAAGATTTGATAAAGTCCAACACCCTTTTTTGATAAAAACTCTCAGCAAAGTGTGAATAGAGGAATTATATCTCAACATGATAAAGGCCATGTATGACAAACCTACAGCCAACATCATACTCAATGGGAAAAATCTAAAACCATTTCCCCTAAGATCAGGAACAAGATAGGGATGTCCACTTTCACCGCTCTTATTTAACATATACTGGAAGTCCTAGCCACAGACAGGACTGTTTGATCAGACAGAAGAAAAAATAAAAGGCATCCAAATTGAAAAGGAGGAAGTAAAACTGTCATTATTTGCAGATGATATGATATTGTACATAGAGAACCCTAAAGACTCCACCAAAAAACTATCAGATTTAATAAATGAATTTGCCAATGTAGCAGGAAACAAAATTAACAGTCAGAAATCAATGGTATTTTTATACATTAACTAGAGGCCCGATGCATGAAATGCGTGCAAGACCAGAACTTCGCAGCAGCAGCCGCCTTGATCTTGTGGCTACAGTCCCAGCTTCACCCAGAAGGTCATCCAGATGGTCGTTCATTCAATTTGCATATTATGTTTTTATTGTTATGGATTATGAATTCTCAGAAAGAAAAACTAAACAAACAACCCCATCTACCATTGCAACAAAAATTTAAGATACTTAGGAATAAACTTAACCAGGAGGTAAGACTTGTATTTGGAAAACTACAGGACATTGAAAAAGCGATAGAGGAAGATATAAACAAGTAGAAGAATATACCATGTTAGTGGATTCATAGAATCAACATCATTAAAATGTCCATATTACCACCCTAGCCGGTTTGACTCAATGGATAGAGTGTCAGCCAGTGGACTGAAGCATCCGTGTCTGATTCTGGTCAAGGCATATGCCTGGGTTCTGGGCTTGATCCCCAGTAGAGGGCATGCAGGAGACAGCTGATCAATGAGTCTCTCTCATCATTGATGATTCCATCTCTCTCTTCCTCTCCCTTCCTCTCTGAAATCAATAAAAATATATTTAAAAAATATCCATACTATCAAAAGCAATCCATAGATTCAATGTAATCCAGATTAAAATACCACCAGCATATTTCACAGATCTAGAATAAACACTACAAAAATTTATATGGAATAAAAAAAGACTCCAACTAGTCGCAACAATCTTGAGAAAAAGAACAAAATTGGAGGGATCACAATACCTGATATCAAGCTATACTACAAGGCCATTGTAATCAAAACAGCCAAGTACTGGCTCAAGAACAGGCATATAGATCAAAGGAACATCACAGAGAACCCAGAAATCAACCCACAT
>NW_006288363.1:281800-291793 GCF_000327345.1 Myotis davidii
AAAGGAATTTTTTAAAATTTGTTAAACTTGTTGCCAGTGCAATGCTCTAGTCTAGCTTAATAATGGTGCATGCATACATGTGAAGTATTTTCCAAGATCTTGAGCCAAACTAAAATAAAGTGTGTTATGTATGTGTTAGCATAAAAAGCATTCAGACCTGTAAAGAATTTTGTGAGTTTATTTGAGCCAAACTGTAGGCATATGCTGGGAAGCAGAACTTCAACGAATTGAGATAATGCTCTGGAGAATGAGGAGTTCATACCTTGTTTTTATAAATTTACCATCAAAAGGAAAATACGTAAGTGGGTTGCATGAAATTCGTTGGTGCCAGACTAAAGGGTAAAGCAAAGCAGGGAAACCTCTGGGATAGGGTAAAAAGTGAAATGATGGACATATGCTTCTTTTACATAGATGGATACAGGATAGTTTAACATAATTAACAGTTGACAATTAACTTGATAACAATAACAATGAGGGAATGTCCTGGTGCCATTTGTTGTGCCCTTAGGGGTCCAGGAAAAAAAAGGAAGTTACAAGTTATCCAGCTATTTCACAGGTATATTATCTTAGAGGTAAAAAGACAAATGCGCTCAGTAAAGATCTAAGTTGATCTTTGTCAGGGAAAATACTGGCCTAGGACATGACTACCTACCATAACCTGTTTGTAGTTAAATATTTAATTTTCAGACCATCTTTTGTGGTTATTTTAGGTCTTTGAGTTTGCACAACCGCCTTGCAGGCCTTTCCTGAACTAGTCAGGTTAGCATATGGCCCCTTTCGTCCATACATGCTAATTGGAGGAGAGAATCTATAATAATAAAAGTGTAATATGTTAATTAGACCAGAAAGCCAAACGACCTTCCAGACATCCTTCCGGATGACCTTCTGGATGAAACTGGGTCTGCCAAGGCTGAGGCAAGCTGCCAAGGCTGTAAGGGCTGAGCCCCTTGCACAAATTTCATGCACCGGGCCTCTAGTTTACTATAATTCTTTTGAAGACTGCAAAAGGAAACATAGACTACATTAGGATTTGAAATGTTTCTGTCACATACTATGGACATTGCATTCAGTAATGATGAGATACCTCATCAAAGTGAAATGTATGTTGCTTTAGAATGGAATACGTAATGATTCACTTATTTAATTGAATGACCTGTTTCATCAGCCTGAACAGATTCATGTTTAAAATGTTACTGTTCCAGCCATAACCGGTTTGACTCAGTGGATAGAGCATTGGCCTGCGGACTAAAGGGTCCCAGGTTCGATTACGATCAAGGGCATGTACCTTGGTTTCGGGCACATCCCCGGTGGGGGGTGTGCAGGAGGCAGCTGATTGATGTTTCTCACTCTCTATCCCTCTCTCTTCCTCTCTGTAAAAAATCAGTAATATATATATATAAAATAAAATGTTACTGTTCCAGGTAATCAGCCAAGCCCCCATCTAATAGAATTCAGTCCAGAGATTGGTCTTGGGATCCCCTCTACATGGTCCTACTCTGCAGCTGGCTTTGTTTCCAAAGCTGCAGGGGAGAACTGGAGAGCTTGGGGGCCTGCCCAAACCCTGGCATCTGCTACCATGCCTTCCTGTGGTGACCCTGCTGGCCCAGATGTCCTCAGAGTGGAAGTGGTCTGTGAGAGAAGGGGTGGAATCCAGTCGATGCTCACCCAGTATGATTCAATTTGTCAGGGGTCTGGGCTTACATTTTTTTACAACTGGGGCAGTGGTGGGCCACCATGAGGCATTCCAGGGGCCAGTCCCTCCCCTCAGGCCACCTTCAGCCAGCAGAGCTCTCCAGATAGCACCCATGCAGCTGCTGTGCTCTGGGAGGTCAGGAGGCCCATCTTCAGACTCAACCACACCCTCAGCTGGGTCAATGGTCCCATGACCACCAAGATCTGGGCTGTCAGATTAACCTCACTTCTTTCTGGGTGGGTGAGCACTTGTGCTCTGGGTGGCCTCTCCTTCCCGCACACTGCAGGCAGAAAAGCACCTTGATGAAGGGTGAAGACTGGAAACTGACCACACCAAGCTTTACATACCAAGAGGTACAGGGGAGAAGAGCATTTGTTAAGTCATAGAAAATGGTCTTACTGAATGTCCCTCCAGGTAGTGGACACCTACCTACCTTATCTGTCCATAACCAAAGGGGGCACTCAGATATTTATTCCTGGCACAGCGAAGCCCTGACCCAAGGCACCTGGAGCCTCACTTATACAATAAAGAGGCTGCCAACTCACGTGGGGCAGCTTACTCAGGTGGAAAAGGAGTTTAAGTTCTCCTAACCAGGTATCTAGGTATCTCAGCATTAAGAAACCAAGGTGAGACCCTGCAGAGCAATACTGTATCCTGCCCTTGGACCAATGATATCACATTATAATTACCTAGAATAACCGCTTCAGAAAGTAACACAAATGCAGGCATATATTTTGCAAGCTTGAGAACACTCCTCTCTCTGTAATGGGCATGGCAACATTTGTGTAACACTAAATCACATCTGTACAGCATTTTGCACTCTGCAGATGGAAAGTGTTCTGAGTAACTGTGAGTGACCGAGGAGACCCCCCGCCACAGGCTCCTCCACTTTGCTCTGGCAGGAAGTGGGAAAGAGTCCCCTGCAGGTTTGAAGGAAGAAACAGTGCATGTTCTCACCAGCATCTTCATCCATCACTTCTAGGAAAGTGATTCCGAGATGCACATCCCAGCTCTGATCTTCTCGGGGGCTCTGTGTGAATCATATCCCTAACTTCCACACACCTGCACCTCCCTGGCCTGCTAGCACCGCCAACTCATTTGCCTAAAATAAAATTTGTTATCTGGTCCCTTAAATTGGCCCCTCTGGTCTCCATTTTTTTGTCCAGGTATCCATGATCCCTCCTACTCTCTTCCCTCTTGTGTCTCATCAGCGAGAGGAGGAGTTTCTTTTTTCCTGAGGTGTACTCAGCATGTGTTACCTGAGTTTCAGTGTGTGTAAGCACGTGCTTGCTAGTGGGAAGGATACTGACTTAAATTCAGAGTCCCCAGGAGCTTAGATTCAGAGACAGACAAAGCATCTATGTTCTAGGACAGGGGTAAAGTCCAAATGAAAAGAACAGACATGCTTTCGAGGGGAAGTGGGAGGGAGCACACTTTTGGGAAAGAGCTTACATTTATTGAGCACCTACTCTTTGCTTGGCTTGCAGGCTGCTTTGGTTGTATTTCCCCAGAAGCAGACCCTAAATGAAAGGTTTGGGAGGGATCCTAGGAAACATCCGCAGGGGTGTGGGAATGTGATGCAGAGAGGTGAAATCAGCCAATAGAGTTGGTAAGCAAAGCTCAACCTTTGGGAACCCAAGGGGCAAAGAGAGCTGTCCTCTGCCAAACATCCGCAGGGGTGTGGGAATGTGATGCAGAGAGGTGAAATCAGCCAATAGAGTTGGTAAGCAAAGCTCAACCTTTGGGAACCCAAGGGGCAAAGAGAGCTGTCCTCTGCCAAACATCCGCAGGGGTGTGGGAATGTGATGCAGAGAGGTGAAATCAGCCAATAGAGTTGGTAAGCAAAGCTCAACCTTGGGAACCCAAGGGGCAAAGAGAGCTGTCCTCTGCCATTGATGAAGGTTACCCCTGGCATTTGGGGTCTGCCACATGTATGCAAGCAGAGCAGGCTCCAGGCAGCTAGAGAAAGCTCCCAGGTGCAGAGACCTTGGGTGCTGGGTGCTGGGCCTGGGTATTGGCTGGGTCAGTAAGAGCTGAGAGCAGATGAACAGGGTTTTGACAGCCCCACCCTATACCCACTGTTTCACTGAGCACCAATCAAAATGGTATGGCAGGTTTAACTCATTTCATTTCAAATCAACAGCCTTGGGCAGCCTAGTACGGTGGTCGGCAAACTCATTAGTCAACAGAGCCAAATATCAACAGCACTTCTTCAAAATAGACCCGCCCAGGCCAAAAACCGACTTCTGCACATGGGCCACGAAGTTTCAATCATACTGTACATGTGCCCACACTTGGTATTTTGTGGAAGAGCCACACTCAAGGGGCCAAAGAGCTGCATGTGGTTCGCGAGTCGCAGTTTGCCGACCACGGGCCTAGTATAACTTGCACAAAGACATCTTGGGAAGAGGCTTAATCTCTAGACTGGCGGACCCTGTACCCCATGACCTGGCTGGACAGCACACTGCTGGGAGAAGCAGCAGGCCACATGAAGTAAGAGGCACCAGAGGCAGGTGTGAATGTGAGTGGCTATCCTGAGGCTGCAGGTCGATATTGCTAGTATCAGCCACGGCTTTGAGTTAATAACACCCTCTCACTGGCCTTTCCTTTGTGTGTGGACTAGAGAGGTGAGCAAATGTTCTTCCACCCTCTCTAGTTTTTTCCAACTCTTGAGGCCTCTCTGTCCTAGTGCATCTCTCTGGGGCTCCCCCACTCTCCTGAAGCACCATGATCCCCAGGGCTCTGTCCTATGAAAGCTTCATCCCCTGGGGCTTCCCATGACCTGCAAACTGATGGCTTCAAGGTTGCATTGTTAGCTTTCCCCTCATTCATGAGTTCCACGCTCTGGAGCTTCACCATTTTTTTAAAAAAATATATTTTATTGAGTTTTTACAGAGAGGAAAGGAGAGAGATAGAGAGTTAGAAACATCAATGAGAGAGAAACATCGACCAGCTGCCTCCTGCACACTCCCCACTGGGGAAGTGCCTGCAACCAAGGTACATGCCCTTGACCAGAATCGAACCCGGGGACTCAGTCCGCAGGCCGACGCTCTATCCACTGAGCCAAACCGGTTTCGGCTGGAGCTTCACCTTTTGGATGCAAATCCTGATTCTTCCACTGACCCTGGGCAAGTTACTTCTACTCTCGCTGCCTCAATTTCCTCCCCCTTAAAATGGAGGCAGCACCCTCCTGCCTGCCCACAGGGCTGTGTGGAAGGCTGAGTCCATCCACCATGGGGGTGGGCTGGGGAGAGGAGAATGCCTGGCAGCAGGTGCTCCTCCATGGCTGCTCCAGCTTGGCCACCTATTTCCCTTTGCTCCTTGCTCACTCTCCTACAGGCCAGCGTCCTTAGTTAGCACCGGAGTCTCTACTCCTTTGTTATTTTATTTTTTATCCTTATTTTTTAAGTTATGGTAAAATACACATGACCCCAAATTTGCCATTTTAATTATTGTAAGTGTTCAGCAGCATTAAGTACACTCACACCGTTGAGTACCCTCTGTTATTTTTTAGCCCAATGAGTTCTTATCTTGTGCCTCCCAAGGACTTCTCCTTGCTCACAGGATTGCCCAGGCGAGCCTTCCCAAAACCCCACAGCCCCTGGAACCTTGTGAGGGCTATGCAGGGTCTGCAGAGCTTGGCCAATACACTTAGCTTCCCTTTCCGGCATGTCCACTCTATGCCTTGAGTTACTCTTGAAACCTATTGCTCCTGTTCTCCTGCCAGTGAGGTCTCTTCTCTGCTCCTTTGACCTTGCAGAAGCACTTCTCCCTGCCCTTGGGTCCTCTCTCCTCCTTCCTCCCTGGGGCTGCAGCAGCTGCGTTGGGAGCACTCCTGGCTGACTCTCATTTTTGCCCTTCATTGTAACATGTTGCAGTCCACAAAGTGACTGCAGATCCTGAAGGTGGGTTATAAACTTTCTCCCTGCTGATTCTCTGAGGCTGAGGACAGTGCCCTACATGCCAAATGGATGCTCACATATATGGATAATGGACTTGAAGGACTAATTATACTCCTGGGTGGGGGCTGCTCATGAGAACAGACACATAGATAAGGGTTTGGTGGGGTGGGTGTTGAGTGGAGAGAAGTCTGTGTGCTTTGCAGAGGAGAGCAACGGATAGCAAAAGTGAGGTGTTTGCTTAGGAAGGTCCCAGGACTGTGGATGGAGTGCTGGATGTGCCTCCCTCCCACTGTCTAAACAGCAAGTTCCATAGCTACTAGGAGTCTTGTTTTATTACATCATGCCGGCACACACAATACATATGGTGTGAAATTATTTTGAGAGCTTTATTCCTTTTTTTATAAAAAAGAAAGTGCAATAGAAAGTCCAGAACACATAAGTTTTGTAGTGAAAGGTAATTTAGAGGTCATCTGTTTCAGCCTCTTCAAATTCAGTTTTGTCCAACTCTGCAGATGTTTGTTTATTAAATGCTTACTATGCTTAGGACATTTCTTGATGAGTCTTAAAGACCAATAAAACAGTCTTTGCTTTTGATGAGTTTGTGGGCTGGTAGGGGCTACAAGATCACTACAAAATAAATGTACGGTAAGACAGAATATGAAAGATGCAAAGAAAAAGAGCCAAGGGGATTCTAAAGAGAGGCAGCCAGGAAGGTTTCCTGGTCTGTGAGCTAGATACAGTTCCAACAAGGAGCAGAAAGATGCAGCAGAGTTTACACACAGAAGTGGACAAGAAAGGGTGGGTTTGGGAAGGAACTTGGAAGACGGAGCGTCACAGCTGCCAGAGAAACATCCAGGGAGTAAAGCTGGCTCTGCAGTGTAGACAGATAGGAGAGGCTGAGGAGAGAGGAGCCCTAGTCCAGCCTGAGACAGTGAGAGACAGAACTGGTAGTTATGGAAATGGAAGTGGGAAACACTTGGGGGATACCAAGTCTATGATGATGTTAGAAAGCTACAGAAATCAGTAACTAGGTGTACCTGAGGAACTGAGGGGGAAGATTTCAAGGTGGGTTTCTGTTCTAAACTTGGGAACCTCGGTGAATGATGGGGTCAGAGCAACCTCAAGGTGTGCTTTGGTTGAAGTTCATTTGGTTGCAAGTGACAGAAGTCCAGCTCAAACCAGCTTAAGAAAAAGCAGGGTTATAATGGCTCATGTACAATTCAGACACAGCTTCATCCACGGATTCAAATGGTCAGTTGAATCATAAGAACTCTGTCCTCCTCCTTCTTCTCTCTCTCTTCATCCTCTTCCAGGTGACATATTTTTGTCTTCCAGTATGCAGAAGATATAATTGAGGATGACAGAGGTGATGCCACTGGCCTGAGTTAGGCCAGCAGGGGTTCCTTCATACCCGGAGACAGGCCCTACTCACACTACCTGTCTTGATCCACAGGTTCCTCCCTCACAAAGCACCTGGCATGTAGAGTGCACTCAGGACCTGTTTGTTGAATAAATGGATGATGCTCTGAGGGGCTCACTTTACTTTGTCAGCATGAAGGCCAAAAGGAGGGTCTTCATTGGTTTCTGATTGATAATAACATATCAATTAGAGTTCCCTGTTGTAAACAACAGAAACTGACTCTGGCTGATTTAACAACAAAAAAACTAAACATCAACAAAAAAGGAGCTAATTAAATAAAACCAGAAAACCCATAGGATCATCAGGAAAGCTGGCAAAGCAGCAGGGCCCACAGCCCAGGCTCACCTCCCAATCATGTCTGGTGACAATAGCCAGACCCTCTCCCTGGATAGTACTTGGGGGCACCAGACTCTGGGCACTGCTACTGCAGGCCCTGCATCAGGAACTCCACAGGGCTGTATCTGCCACCTTCAGTTCCCCTCTTAGGGCATGGGGGTTGGGGCAGCTGTCAATTGGTTGAGCCTGGGCCACATCCCAAGACCTTAACTGGAAAAAATATTTGACTTTCACCAACTGGAGAATCGCCCAAATCTAAGAAAGAGTTTGGGTGACCAAAACCTTGACCTACAGCCACTCAGCCTGTCTCCTCTGAGCTGCTCCTTCTTTGGAAAGACACACTCTCTTCCTTCATCATATATTCATGGAGGAGGCCTCTAGAGCCCTTACTACCCTTATCATTAATATTTACTTCCAGCGGGAGACCAAGATAGCAATGTAGTAAACGCCTATACTCACTGCCTCCTACAATCACATCAAAATTACAACTAAAATACAGAGCAACTATCATTCAGAACTGCTTGAAATATGGCTAAATGGAAGTCCTACAACTAGAGAAGTAAAGAAGAAAGCATATGAAACTGATAGGAGGGATGAAGGCATGGAATGGGTTGGCTTGACACCCATGTGTGGCATTTTTTAGTCAAGAGAGATACCTCCACAGCCTCCCGTGAGAAGCAAGGGGTCCAAGCTGCACACAAGACCCCCAGCCCAGGGTTTCAGAGCTGGGAAGAGAAGTTCCCATAACTTCATGCTATAAAAGCCAGTGGGAATTGTGGCTGAGCAAGACGGAGGCTATTGGAGCCCCAGGTGTTCCTCCTAAAGGGCCTGAACATGAACTTAAAGGTCTCACTTCCTCTGAGCTCCTTTGGAGGAATCCAGGGACAGATGGGGAGGACTGGATTGTCTTGCATCAGGGAAGGAACTCAGGGGTGGCTTTCTCCCAGACAGAGGTGCTTACAGGGGTCATTGTTCCTGTGTTGGGACCTCCTCCATCACAGAGCTGACTGGCAACCATATCTGGGTTTCTATCAGCATGGCCTATAATATTCATTATGCTATGGTGATTCCCTGAGACCCCACCCCATCCAATTTGTAGTCCCACCCAATCAGTTTGAAGATACTTTTCCATATGAATGGCCTGTCTTGGTTCAGGGTTCAGACTTTGCTAAAATCTCTTACACAAGCAGCAGCTGGAGTCAGCATGCCCCAAACCTATGAATAAAAGGCCCAAGACCCAGCACTAGCACCAGCCTGCCTTGCTGCACAGTGGGCCTCACCTGGGTTCTTCCAATACAAGTGGCATCCATCTGCAGATAGCTCTGTAGCTCCTGATGTTTGGCCCCAGGCAGTGGATGACTTTGCACCTCCCTGGGGGTCCCAGAGCCAGTGAATGTGGTGGAAAGCTTCATACCATACCAGATTACAACTATATGCACCCACAAGTGATACACTCAAGGGGCAGACCCAGTGAGCACCAAAGCCCCACTGAAACAAGTCCTGCTGCATAAGAGTGTCTCCTGCACGCACCCAGAAACAAACACAGGGAATCAGCCAAAATGTGGAGACAAAGAAACATTTACAAATGAAATAAATGGAAGCAAACAAACTACCGGGTACAGAGTTCAAAACACTAGTTATAAGGTTATTCAAGAATCTTAATGAGAGCTTCAAGGGAATTAATGAGAGCTTCAAGGGATTTAGTGAGACTTTTAAGGATCTTAGTGAGAATGTCAAAGACATGAAAAAGGACCAGTCAGAAATTAAGCATACACTAACTGAAATAAAGAATAATTTACAGGGATTTGACAGTAGAATAGAGAGTTCTGAGAATTGAATCAATGATTTGGGATAGAAGAAAGCAAAAAGCACCCAACCAGAAGAGCAAAAAGCAAAAAGAATCCAAAAATATGAAGATCATGTAAGAAGCTTCTGGGATAACTTCAAACATACCAATGTTCACATAATGGGGGTGCCAGAAGGAGAAGAAAGAAAACAAGATGTTGAAAACCTATTTGAAAAAATAATAATAGAAAACTTGCCCTACCTGATGAAAGAAATAGATTTATAAGTCTAGGAAGCACAGAGAGTCCTAAACAAGGGGAACCCAAAGAGGCCCACACTAAGACACATCATAATTAAAATGCCAAGGGCTAAAGACAACAAATCTTAAAAGCACAAGAGAAAAAGCACCTACGAGGGAGCACCCATATGACAGTCAACTCATTTCTCAACAGAAACTTTGCAGGCCAGAAGGGAGTGGCAAGAAATATTCAAAGTAATAAATAGCAAGGATCTACAACCAAGATTACTCTACCCAGCAAAGCTATCATTTAAAATTAAAGATCATATAAAGAGTTTCCCAGCTAAAAAAAAGCTAAAGGAGTTCATCACCATTAAATCAGTATTACATGAAATGCTGAAGTGCATTCTTTAAGAAGAGGAAGAGGAAGAAGAAGAGGAGAAGGAAGAAAAAGATAAAAAATGTGAACAATAAAATGGCAATAAATACATATCTATCAATAATTGAATCTAAAAATCCAAATAAACAAGAAATCTAATGAAGAAAATAAACTGATGAATAAAATAGAATCAGAAACATGGAAACATGGAACCAACTGAGGAATCTTAGAAGGAAGATG
>NW_006288363.1:291982-292477 GCF_000327345.1 Myotis davidii
TGAGAACCCCCCCCAAAGTCTGGGTGCCTTTGAAGCCCTAGCAGAGGTCAGCTAGGTGCCACCTCTGTTTGTCCAGACAGTGGTACCTGAAATTACTCCCCCATTTATTACTATGTAAATCCTTGCTGATGGGCTAGTCTGCCTGTTGCCAGGGGTCACCTGCCTAAGGGCTATGCTATGGGTGCATCCCAGAATCAATAAAAGCTTGGTGAGGCCTGAGCACGGGAGGAAGTCCTTCGGGACTTGGCCGCCTGGTCCCCCAATATTGCAAAATTATCTCGTGTCTTTTTCTCTCATTTGTTGGGCGGCTCCTCTTTCAGATACTGAACCCTACTCCACGCAGAACGTGGAGGGAGTCCTACTCAATATCTGGCGTCCGATGGGTAATCTGGAAGTGCAGGTCTCGCTGGAGCGAGAAAAGGAAGTTTCACCGAAAAGGTGTGGAAAACTCACCGAAAAAAGGTGAGGGGAATTCTACTGCACACACTGCCCAGG
>NW_006288363.1:296696-298335 GCF_000327345.1 Myotis davidii
TCCATTGTTCTGTCCCTTGCCCAATGGTGTAAGCTGGGCCCTCTCTGGAGAAGAAACCTGGGTTCCCCATGATCAATGCCAGGGCCCCACCAGCAGGTGAAGGGATCCAAAAGCAGTTGCTGGGCATGGAGGCCAGAGGGACATAGGTTAACAGAGAGACAGAACTGAACCTCACATCACCCTACTTGGCCCAGAGATGGCTAGTAGTCAGTGACAGGTAAGACCCCACAGGGAGGGGTGACCTAATATAGGCACAGGTGGGGGGCAGTAGGCAAGAACTTGGGGTTCAACAGAGGTGGGGCACAGATCCTAACCCCCCCCCCCAAGAGTGCAGGGGCTTGAACACTTGCCCCTTCTGAGGAAGGTCTCCTGTCCCCATGGCTGCTTCTTGCTTCCCATGCCCAGCCCAGATCAGGAACCAAATAACAAGAGACTTGGTCCAGCTGAAAATGGTACCCAGAAAAATGAAGACTTAGTTTAACAGACTCTAAATTTAAATCTAGCCTAACAAACAGGAATGCTTAAGCCTCCTCAAGGACAGAAAGTAATCCTTTCAATTAATATTTACAGTGTAAATTAAGATTATTGTTAAAGTACTAAACTTGACAGTAAAATAGTAGTCAAGTTTTCAGATTAATTAAAATTGGCCTAAGAAGTATTAATCAAAATTTTCATTTCATGGTAAAATTGCTTAACATGCAATGAACCTAAAGCAGTCATATTTTTGTGCAGAAAAAATAAAAATTTAAAGTTATCTAGACTGCATTAAAAAATTTTCCATAAGCCTCCTAATTAAATTAAAAAAGGGGGATAGTGGAAGAATACCATGTAAGGAAAAATATCCTGTAACTTAATTACATCTAGAAAAATTTTTTTTCTTTCATTTTGTAATGCTAACAGCAAGGCTCCCATGAAAAACATATGTGGTGTCAAAATAAGCCAAAGGAAAGTCATTTGGGCCAATATAAAGAGGATCCCCCAAGTAAAATTTCCTTTATTAACTTTTGGTCGAGAATACGTTTGTATATTTTCAGAAAATAATTTCAAGACCACGTGGATTCCTGCAACAAGGGATACCGGAGAGAAACTGACCAGATTGCTCCAGCCACAAAGACAGGAGAGACAGTTCAGAGATGGAGATGGTGAAGACGCCTTGCCATGCTAGCAGTCAGCAGCTGTGTGTCACTGCAGGGTGCCCAGGACCAAACCAGAGAGGGCCGGACCTGCATTTGTCCACCATCCAGAACCAGCATTTCATTGCTGGCATGTACACATGAACTGTCGGACATTGAAACTTGGACTCAGAACTGTTGGACATTGATTTTGGGACTTAAACATTTTTTGTTCTTATATGTTTATTTCTGGTTTTTTAAGGAAAAAATAAGGGGGGGATGTGGGAAACTGTTTATTGCCTTCACTATCTGATAAACATAGACGGAGAACCCCCGCAAAGGCTGGGTGCCTTTGAAGCCCTAGCAGAGGTCAGCTAGGCGCCACCTCTGTTTGTCCAGACAGTGGTAGCTGAAACTACTCCCCCATTTATTATTATGTAAATCCTTGCTGAAGGGCTAGTCTGCCTGTTACTGGAAATTGCCTGCCTAAGGGCTATGGGTGTATCCTGAACCAATAAAAGGTTGGC
>NW_006288363.1:298525-303086 GCF_000327345.1 Myotis davidii
CCACGCAGAACGTGGAGGGAGTCTTACTCAACACCTATGGACACAGACAATAGGGTGGTGAAGGCCTTGTGGGGGGGAACCTGGTGGAAGGAGAGAATACGGGGGGGGGGGGGGGGAATATCTGTAATACTCTCAACAATAAAGATTTAAAAAAATTTGCTCCTAGAATTGAAAGTAATCTCACAAATGAAATCTACAAGATTGAAGCTCAATGAGATAATTTCTTTCCATATCTACCTCCTTCACTTCCGTTAATGCATCCTAAGATTTCATTACTTTTCTAGGCAGCCATACTACACTGATGACTCATGTTGGCTCATATTATGCTTGTGGTCAGCTGAATTCCAAAAAACTTCATAGGAATGACTCTTAAGCCAGATCTTCTCAATCATTTACTTATATGATTGACTGAATGAACATGTGTAGATTTAACTGAGTAACATAAAACTGTATTTGTAATACCTCAACTATTTAGTTCATGGCCTTAAATTCCTTTATGCTATAGTACATTTTACTTGGCTACTTCAACCAGAAATTGCAAACTGGTGGCCTGTGGGCCAATTTGGCCACATGTTCATTTTATTTGGCTAACGTGGTGTTTTTTGAGAGCTGAATTGGTTGCCAATTATTGAACATCAGACAATCTCACATGAAAAACAGGTCTCTAACTTCTCTTGAAAAGGAGAAAGGTCTGCCAATGCTGGGCCCTCATTTTTTCAAGGCAGCATGTGATAGGCTGGGGCTGAGCAGCACCTACTCCTTTGCAAGGCGTAGCACAGCTCACTGCAGTCCCACCATGCTCCATGGCCTAGCATCGCCCTGCCCAGCCTGTCTGTGCTGGGGAGTAAGTTAAGTCAGGGGCTGACAAAAGGTTTGAGAAATGTGGAGTTCAGTTGTACATAATAGGGAGGGAAACTGAGGACAGAGAGGTGGTTCTGGGCCCCCAACATGGGCACGGGCATCTGTGGTTCTGTCTGCCTCACATCCCACCTGTTCTGGAAACTCACTTCTCCTGTGTGACTCCTGAGTGTGCTGGCAGTTTTCATATGATCCTGCTCTTGTGGCCAGCACACACTGGTCCAGAGAGTGACATGTGGGCCAAGCTTGGTTGATATGGTTCTAAAATTTCCAGCCTATGTCAGTGTCAGAGGAGCCCATGTCAGTGGCTAAAGCCCCGGGTGCAGGGCTGTGTAGCACTGACCATGTTTCCTATCACGTGAGTGGGAAGTAGAGCCTGCTATTGCAAGAGAGGGAAGGAGCATGTCATCAATAGAGAAGAGTGCAGAGTAAGACACACAGGGTGGGCTGCAGTAATCTGGCCCTCAGCATGAGGTCCTGATCCTCATCGATTTGAAAACCTAGCTAAAGTTGGTTTTTGTTGCTTCCAGGACATGTCATCATAGGTAGCCTGCTCTCTGCCAGCCTTTCCAGTGTCTGAGGGCTCCCCTCATGCTCTCCCTTGTGTCCCATGTCCCTGCTACCTGCTTTTGAATTTAGCATTCTGGGTCTCTAGTAGGCAGTTAGCAGCATGAGCAGAGCAGGAACGATGGGCTAGATGCAGAGTGTCACCAGGGTGGAAAACCCTGGGTGCTTAGCAACGTGCAAAAGTACAAGCCCCTGTGTGACCACTTCTTTAAGCATTAGAGATGACATCTAGACCTCAGCTGTGTTTCAGCTCCAGGACCCCCAAAAGCAGCAAAACCAGGCTGAACCACTCGGTTTGCTGACATCAGGACTAGCTGCAATGGCTAATGATTCCCTTCCCCTAGTGCCACCAGTCAGTGGAGACCAGGACTCTGAGGAGACACACAAGCTGATGAATATTCTATTGAGAGCCTCCCCTGAGACTTCAGATAAAAGCCCTGGGGATGGAGGACCCAGTGTGGCTCTCTCTAGGGATCACTCTGTGTCTTTCCTACCCCCTTCGTCCCCCAGGCGTGCTCTCCCCCCACCCCATCTCTCCCCTAAGCTCCAAAGGCCCTTATTTTTCTGTAACCTGTTTCCTGAGCCCATTTCTTCTATGGATCACTTCTACCTCTGTGACTTTCTAAATAAATTTCTCTTATAATTGAAGTCATGGCTCTGAATTCTTTTCTCATCCAAAACTCAAGGACTGAGGCTGCTGAACTAAGGTTGAAACCTGGTGTCGTTTTTCTGCCAACAGATCTTATGGAAAATTTCCTTTTGCTATTCCTGAGCCAGTCAATAAGTGAAGATAGAATGTGAAGGCATTTCTGTGCCCTGGGATGTGCATTCCCTTTTTCTGGGCCTCTCGGGAAGTCTGCTCCCAGGTTCCTGCTGGCCAGGCAGTGCCGTGATGCATTCTGTCTTACACAGTTGCCTGTGCTGATGTGAACAATACATACAGAAATCTACACTCTGTGGGATGTCCACAAAGCATGTTGGGAAGGTCTCTTGCTGCCATCAGTAGCAAAGTTTCCAGGAACTGGTATCCTGATATGTGTTCAGGAGACCTGGAATTGAGATGCTAAGATTTGAGTGTTCAAATCACCACTAGGCGATGGATGATTCTGAGAACTTTTTCATTAATTCATCAAGTATTTATTGAGAGCCTACTAAGTGCCCAGGCACTGTCCTAGGCACTGGAGATATTAGTGTAAATTATGTAGCTTATAGGGATCTCACATTCTAATGGTATGTGATCTTTTCTATGCATTAGGTTCTGGAGATACCAAAACTAACAAAATTCAGCCTCCATGATTTCATAACTATAAGGTTCACCTTTATCACATGTACAATGAGGTTAAAATAATTATCTCACAGGGCTGTTTAGAGGATTATATAAAACTAGAGGCCCAGTGCACAAAATTCATGCACTCTGGAGGATCCCTCAGCCTGGCCTGCACCCTCTCGCAGTCCCGGAGCCCTCGGGGGATGTCTGAATGATGGCTTAGGCCCTCTCCCTGCAGGGAGGGGGCCTAAGCCTGCAAGCGGACATCCTTAGCACTACCGCGGAGGGGGAGAAGCTTCTGCCCCAGCTGCTGTGCTTGCCAGCCATGAGCCTGGCTTCTGGCTGAGTGCTGTGCCCCCTGTGGGAACGCAGACCACAAGGGGGCAACTCTTGCATTGAGCATCTGCCTGCTGGGGTCTGTGTGCATCATAGCAACCAGTCACCCTGGTTTGCTCAATTTGCATATTAGCCTTTTATTATCTTATATAATAAAAGGATAATATAATATATTATCCCATAATGGTGTAACGACTGGGATCGACTAGTCGCTATGAGGTGCGTTGACCACCTCTTGGCCCCTCCACCCAACTCACAGGCTCTGATCACTGGATGGCCAACGGGGAACCACAGGGGAACTGGGGTGGTGTTGGGTTGGGCCTGGAGACTGGCGAGCAGGCAGAAGATGGCTCTGATTGCAGCCTAGGAACCCCGCCTGTGTATGATTTTGTGCACTGGGCCTCTAGTATAGGATAATTCATAGGCATGTTCTTGGCATTTAAGCCTTAGCAAATATTATTTTCTCCCTGAAAAGTTAAAAAGCAAGTTACACTTAACTTCACAAACCACAGGCTAGTCTGACTGCTAGGCGGGACCTGAATGCCTCTTTGACATTGGCCCTGGCAACAACCTGGCTTTGTAGCCGCCACCCAATTGACCAGGGTTTGTGTTGGGCCGGGAAATGAACACACAGCGGTCACTAGGGGGCAGCGCACTGCAGGGAATCTTGACAGCGTCTGCAGCCCATTGCCAAACTTCCCTGATGCTCAGGGTCCTCCCTACGTACTTCCGTTTCTCTGACGCTGGCAGAAGCGGGGGAGTGGGGAAGGAGAACGCAGATTTCCTCTCCTATGCTCCAGCCCAGGAGATTTTGCAGCGGGGTTCAGGAGACGGCGCTGGGTCCCCCGCACTACGCTAGCCGCGCGGGTGTGTGGGGGAAGGCGCGGAGGCCAGTGACCTGCTCGAGGGTGTGGGTCTGGCGGGCAGTGGCTCCAGCCTCCGACCGCGACTCCGGAGAGAGCCAGCAGCCGCCTGGAGGAGCCGGCACCGACCCTGGGCACCCAAGCCAACCCAAACGCCTTCCCTTCCTGCTTTGCGGGGCGTCCCCGCACCCACAGGCCCACAGCTCCTGGGTTGTCACTGCTGCGGCCATCTAAAAAGGATACCGACCAGGAGAGCTCCGGGAGTTGTCGAGGTGGATGCCCGGTGTTGGCTGCGTCCCCAAGCTGCTCGCCAGCGTTGGCGAAGGCGGTCGAGATAACACCTACCAAACTTTTCCCTTCGCCGCAGCGTTGGGAGGAAACATCCCTGCCGGAGGCTCACGGAAAGCCGAAGGGAATACTTTGGGAGGGGACAAGGTCAAGCCTCGCAGCTGGGCAGGCTCGGAGTTCCAGGGAGCCCTGGAGGCAGGAATCCTCGCCAGCGTGCGCCTGTGCGAAGGGAGGTCCAGCGGACGAGGCATCTCCTTTCCCAAGCCCCTCAGTGACCGTGACCCTCGCGCGTTCCCCGCGCACGTGCTTGCGGTCGAGGAAGAGAACGGGTCCGGCTGAACTCACTGTGGGTAGCGAGTCGCGGGCGGGCCTAGGGCGCATG
>NW_006288363.1:303103-303359 GCF_000327345.1 Myotis davidii
CGGCGCGCACTGCCCCCCTGGGGTCCGCCCCGCAGCTCCCCCCACACCCTGCCTCGGGGCTTCGGGCCCCAGGAGGCCTCTTGGATCTCAGAGCCCGCTGCGTGACGGTCCCTGCGGCTCCCCTGGAGCACTGCGCGGGGCGGACCAGCCGCGGCAATGGTGTAGCCATTAGCTGCGGCCGTCGCGCTCCAAAGGACAGGTAGGCTCCATTGACCCGGAGTTGGCTCGCGGGGTGCGGAACTCCAGTTCCCGCCTC
>NW_006288363.1:303549-304010 GCF_000327345.1 Myotis davidii
TCTCGGAGAGTCCAGGCTATGCGCGTCCAAGGCGGCTGCAGCTGCTGCGCAGAGCGAGGGCGACGACGACAGGCCGGGCGAGCGGTGGTGTTGGCAGCGGGCGACGGCCACGGCCGCGGCGGCGGGCGAGGACATGGATGAGTCGTCACTGCTGGACCTGCTAGAGTGTTCCGTGTGCCTGGAGCGGTTGGACACCACGGCCAAGGTGCTACCGTGTCAGCATACCTTCTGTCGCCGCTGTCTGGAGAGCATCCTGTGTTCGCGCCACGAGCTGCGCTGCCCAGAGTGCCGCATCCTGGTAGGCTGCGGCGTGGACGAGCTGCCCGCCAACATCCTGCTGGTGCGCCTGCTGGATGGCATACGCCAGAGGCCCCGAGCTGGCGCCAGCCCTGGAGGCAGCCCTCCCGCGCGCTCTGGCCCTGGCTGGGGGGCGGCCTCCGAGGTCGCGGGTGGCAGGGGCC
>NW_006288363.1:304422-314694 GCF_000327345.1 Myotis davidii
AGGTTGGCAGTCAGCGCGAGCTGACGACCAGCAGGAACGCGCCCCTGGCAAAGGTGGGTAGCCCTCTTGGCTCCAGGGTGTGTGTGTGTGTGTGTGTGTGTGTGTGTGTGTGTGTGTGTGTGTCTCCCCGTGTCCCTGCAGGTGTGGGGAGCAGTGGTGAGGGGCTGGGGAGACAGAGGTGGCTCTACAGTGACCTTCTCCTTCTTGTTCTTTCTCTAACTTACGTTTCTCCAAGGACCTCGTGAATGTAACTCTTCAAGTTCCACTTGCCAATTTTTGGACATCGTCTCTTCCCCCATCCCCCCAGTCTACCCTCTTTCCTCTGAACTTCTTGTATGCACCTGCCTTCCTTCCATCCTCTCCCTTAGAATTCCTTTCCTACCATCTGCGCTTGCTCTGTGGTGCCACGTGCTCCCAGGGGAACTTGTTACATGTTCATAGGAGTGCCAACATCCCATCCTCCCAGGGGGTGGGCAGGTCTTCTTGTCCCTGGGTCACCTCTATTCCCTCTGCTGGCTGGGGCTGTCCCCCCCTTCCACCCCCTCTTAAACTTTGCTCCTTTTCCATCTTTCCAGAAAAAGCCTTTCCCTAGACCTCCAGACTATCCCTCTGCACTCCTCCACCTGCCTGGGTAAAATTCGTGCTTAATGTTTTCCAGGTCCTGGTTCCTGGGAAGACTGGGCCTCCTGCCTGCTTGTCTGGCCAGGGAGGATTGGGTAGAGGGAAGTGTGTGACCAGGGTTGGTAGAACACAAAGTGCAAACTGTTTAACAGGAGGGAAGAGGTTATCTTGCAGATGGGAGGGGTGTTTGGCCCATCTTTTCTTGGACTCCCGTCTGTTGGAAGCCCTGGTCCTCTCCTGGCTCTTAGGCAGGGCTTCATTCCCAGGGTCTTGGAGGTTTTTTGTGTGTGCAGCTACATTGTACAGCACCCACTGCTTCTGTTTCAGTCAAAGGCCTTATCTTGAGGGTTTCAGTGATTTGGTTTCAAAGGCTACTTAGAATGTGTAATTTCACACCCTCTGCCACCTGGGGAACTGTTTTGGGGGGGAGGGCAGGGTAGATAGCCCATGGGATGTTGGTGCGAGAAACAAGGTAGTCACGTTTTATATTTTCTTTAAATGTAGAAAAGCCCACTTAAAGGGGAAAAAAGTACATTCTCAATCTATTGCGATTATTCATTTTAGAGAACACAACCATATTCCTGTACTTTTGACCATTTAAGGAGTTGGTGGTGCATGAACTACTTAAATAATCCTTCTAATGTGTATAATATTGAGATGTGGGAAAAATGCTACCACCTGAGTCACTCAGTACTGCAGCATCTCTGGGGTGAGGAACTTAAACCCTGGGAGGGTGAGCTTTAGGGTTATATGGCATACTTTGCTTTGCCATACTTTGCTCTGTGAATCAGGAAGAATTGTCAGGAATTGTCAAGGTCAGGAATTGTCAAGGCATATTCATACTTGGGATCACTGCTGAAGAGAAATTAAGTTTTTCTTTGATTTTGATTGTGATTAAATCCAGTTACAGGTGTTGTTGCATATTTGCCAACATTTTCTTTCTGCCCTTGCTGTTGTTATCTAGGTATCATAATTAAAGGTCAGAGAAGTAAACAATATTTGGAGTGATGCTTTTAGTAAAACAATTGATGACCATATATTTAAGATATCCTCCCAGTTCATCTTATGGGAATTGCCTTTGATCAGAGGTTAGGAGGTAACCTCAGTTCTTTGAACCCTGTGGTGGCATTTGTAGAGTCTTAAAAAAAAATGTGTCAAGAAGCTGAACTTTTAGTAATGCCACTTAGGATCAGGAGGTTAATATTTTGTTGAGCAGATTTTGGGGTTATTGATTGACTTTATAGGCACATGTAGTTCTCAGTGTATGTTCATGCTTCCTGAGCTCTAGGGAGCATTTGATCATATTTTTTTTTCTTTAGTTTGTTGTGTTAACTAAGTGTGACCTCCAGTCCTTTCTTCTTTGCAGGCCCACCTCATAAGGACTAAGAGTCTGAATGAAATCTAATCTTATATTTGATCACCTTCAGAGAGGAAAAAGTAAAGTTTTTTACTCACCGATTTTTGACAATCAGTGGAAGTCTTCTTGGGCAAGCAGAAGTCCTGCATGGAGTGTTGTACATTAAGCAAGCCTATACACTTCACGGACTTTAGCTGAAAACTACTTCCAAATAGGCTTTCAGTACTTTACTCTCCATTGGACTTGCTCATAGCGAAGCTGAATGCTGGATGTGGCTGTGTTTCTTAATTAGACGGGCACTCATTATTCAGCAAATACTATATATGCCTCAGTAGCAGGTGACTAAATATATGACAGTTCCTTATTTTCCCAATGAGAAGCCCCTCAAACCTTCTTTTGGACCAGTTGACCAATTGGGATATGTAAACTTTTTAGGTATGTAAATAAACAAATATCTGCTTAGATTATTTATTAATTTAGTTACAGGTAGACATTGGGAATGAATCATGTATAAAATGTACTCATTCCTGTTTGGTTCATGAAATAGTCCCATGTCCCCACCCCTTTCTCCTCCCTCACCCTCCACCCCCGGCATCTTTTCTGGCATCTTTTTCATCAGGGTTTTGGTTATCAGAGTCAGATGAAATCCTGACCTGGTTAGCAGAGCCTCTCCCTTTCACCTGAGCCATTTGAGAGGAGGTTCATTTCCAATCAGTTAATTATGCAGCCCCTGGAAATTTTATACCAAGTTACAAGTACCCATTGCCTAAGGTTGGGACTGTTGGTCTCTTCATTTGCCTGTTTGCAATAGTTGTCATTACGTGTTACTTAATAAAGTAATCTTTAAAAAGTCCTGTTTGAACAGCACCAAGCATTGCAATTGCTAAAATATGAGCAATTTTCTCAGCCAGTTTGTTTTTTGTTTTGTTTTTAGTTTTATAAGGTGACCCCTTTAACACCTTTAACCAGCACTGATGGAGAAGTTTATGGGCGACATGTCTTCCTAAATGGGTTTTGTGGGGTTCCAAATTCAAGACTACTTCTTAACATCTATAATAATAAAAGTGTAATATTCTAATTAGACCAGATAGCCAAATGACCTCCTGGATCTCCTTCCGGATGAAGGGGGCGGGGGCGCTGAGGTAGAGGCAATTAGGGGCGATCAGGCAGGCAGGCAAAGTGGTTAGGGGCAATCATGCAGGCAGGCATAGTGGTTAGGGGTGATCAGGCAGGCAGATAGAGTGGTTAGGGGTGATCAGGCAGGCAGGCAGAGGCAGTTAGGGGCAATCAGTCAGGCAGGCAAGTGGTTAGGGGTGATCAGGCAGCCAGGCAGGCAAGCGGTTAGGAGCCAGTGGTCCCAGATTGTGAGAGGGCACAGGCTGAGCTGAGGGACCCCCTGGAGTGCATGAATTTCGCACACTGGGCCTCTAGTTTAAAATAAAAAGGTCACCATAATCCTGTAAAGTGGGTGACAGTTACTACTTGCAGACCTTTAGGAACTGATATAGGGACAAAGTGACAGAGAGCCAGGAAGTGATGGGTCAGGAAGTGTTCTCGGGCTCTATCCTTGCCCTTTCTCTTCTACTTGGCTGTCTGGTATTGTGCTATGTTTGGTCTTGGATGCAATGAGGACTCTAGAGTAAGAGGCCCAGTGCCTGGAAGCCTTCACCAAAAGCCAGACAACTCACAGGATGACAGACAGCTGGCTGACTGTGGTCATTGGGATGACAAGAGGCAGACACCAGCCTTTGGAGACATGACAGATGAGTCACAACAAAGTCCCTCATAGTCTTGTTTTCAAAAGGCCCCTGGGGGTGGAAACAGCACTTCTGACACACTTGTGTTGTGTTTCAACTTGTGGCAGTTAGTGAATAATCTAATTGAGTGCCTCCTGTGGGCCAGGTCTTCACTGGGTGCCTGCTGTGTGCCAGTGGTTGAGTATATCTCATTTAAGTAAGTGTATCTCATCCATTTTTTAGCTCTTCCAGTAGCTAATCACATTAGTTGGGAAGCTGAGGCCCTCAGGGTTTCCTCCTCAGGGGCAAACAGTTACTAAGGATACATTTGAAAGAGACTTCAGATTGACTGGCTAACTGGGTTTGTGGTTAGAGTCCTCCTCTCAGTCTATACCACAGTTAATTAGAGACCAAGTTCCCAAACTTAAGCTGCACCAACCCAGGTGGATACAGTCTGCCCCAGGGCTGCAGATGCTCTTCCGGTGGGAGGCTGCCGTCTTACAAACCCAGGCTGCAAGCCTCAGGTCCCAAGGAAGGAGCATCATACCAGTTACGGCTCTGAGGGCAAGTCACAGGCAGCCCTGTGCAGGCGATGTGAGCCACCCGTGTGGGTGGCAGTGGGCAGGTGGCTTGTCAGATGGTGCCATCTGTTCTTAGGAATGCATACTCGTCCATCCTTCTGCTCTGCAACCATGTGGGTCTCACCCTTAGCCACACCCACTGGGTCTTGAGATAGATGTAGTGGTTCAGGCATCATGTCCTCAAGAGAACAGCACCAGCAGGGAAAGGAGGGTTGCTTTCCCTGGTGTTCACTCTCCAAGTTGGTGGCCACCCTCACACACTTCCTCTCACACCTCAGAGGTCAGGGTCGCATCCAGGCTGTTGCCAGGATGAGCAGCAGCTCGGCCAGGGACTTGGGACACAGGGTGGGCCTCCCCCGTGCATGTGGCTGCAGGCAGGGAAGGTCCCTGGGCTTTGCGGGTCCCTGTGAGGAAGGAGGGCAAGGGGTGGGACTTGGTGGTTGGCCAAAGTGGCACAGGGGTTGGGAGTCCCAGCACAGGTAGTTTCAGTCTGGAGTTCCACACTTCCTCATCACGTGCCCCTGGGCAAAGGGTTTAACTGTTCTGAGCTTTCTTATCAGAGAGCTAGAGACCCCTCCTGCTTCACTGGATGAAGGAGGTAATGTACATGCAGTGCCCAGCACACATAAGCAGCCGTCATCTCAGTGCTGTAATGATAAAGAAATCTGGAATTCTCGTATCACCAATGAAGCACCCTTCACAGGGCCTACCTTCCTGCTAGTGGGTTCATTTATATGGTATCCTAGCAGAAGGGTGTTTGTGTGTGTGTGTGTGTGTGTGAGAGAGAGAGAGAGAATGTGTGTGCAGATGTGTGTTGGTGTGTGTATGTGTGTATGTGTAGATTTGTGTGAATGTGTGCACATGTGTGTGCGTGTGTGCGCAAATGTGTTTGTATATGTATTTGTTGGTGTGTGTGTATGCGTGTATGTATGTGTATGTGTGATGTGTGTGTGAGATTGTGTGGTGTGTCTGGATGTGGATGTGTGTGTGTGTGTGTGAGAGTTCGTATGTCTGGATGTGTGTGTGTGTAAGTGGGGGTGTGTGGGAGTGTGCGTGTGTGTATGTATGTCTCTATGTGTGTGTGTATATGTGTGTATGTATGTCTGGATGTGTGTGTGTGTAAGTGGGGGTGTGTGGGAGTGTGTGCGTGTGTGTATGTATGTCTGGATGTGTGTGTGTATATGTGTGTATGTATGTCTGGATGTGTGTGTGTATATGTGTGTATGTATGTCTTGATGTGTGTGTGTGTGTAAGTGGGGGTGTGTGGGAGTGTGTGCGTGTGTGTATGTATGTCTGGATGTGTGTGTGTATATGTGTGTATGTATGTCTGGATGTGTGAGTGTGGATGTGTGTGTGTGGATGTATATCTGTGTGTGTGTGTGTGTGTAATCTCATACAATGCTTTGCCTTTACGATCAAAATCGGCCTTTATTATTGTGACTGGGTTGTTGAGCATTAATGTGCATGTAAGCCAAGTGTTTGAACCTGTTTGTTTCACCTTTAAAATTACTTCCAAGTTTTATCTTTGTTATTGATTGCTCTGAGCTTCATTAAAGTGAAATGTCTAAGCTATAGCCTGTCTTCAAAAAGGCAGCGGGGGAGAATAATGGCACTCAGTTGCTGATACAGCTGGTTGAAGGCTCTCCTGAAAGCAGGGTGCAGCTCCTCCATTTGCAGGGCACAGTAGCTTGTGGACAACTGTCGAGATCACACTGTTCGGTATGCTTGAACTGAGCACAGTCACAGCCAATGGCTCCTGCATCCAGCCTTTCAGACCCACTTGCTTGCTGGAGCATGATGAAACTGGGACTCAATTATGCTGTTATTTCAAGAATGTATTTCAGTTCAACCTGTATTTAATCTCTATTTTTCACAGTTAACATGTTCTTGAAATAAAATATCAGAAGGCTTTAGTTAAGAGAAAGTGACTTTTATTCCATCACTTGAAGAGCCAAGGTCATTTTTTACCAGATTAGATGAATTAGAAATGTGTGCTTGATGTGTACCCTATTGGAATTCTAATTAACCATAAAAGACGAGGGTGTCAAACTGAAGGTGTTGGCAGTGAATGGTGTAAATTGTTCTGGCACACCATAATGTGGGGTTCCCTTCTCTCACTGAGTGGATTTAGAATACAAAAGTGCATCAGATGGTTGCACAATTTGGGTGCTACTCACAGGTTGCTGCCTTCTTCTTTAAATTTACCTTTGGCCTTTGATGGACTATGGCATTTAGAGATCAGTGGTCTTTTGGGGGATTGGAAAGAGGAGTGGCTTGGTGGGTTGTTTCCTCTGCCACAGTGTTTATGTTCTAAGCTATTATGAAGTTCGTCTGCATTTCTGCTTAATGGAATCAGTGCATAACTCCCGTGAATTAATGTGAGTTTAAATGAATTAGGATTCAGGGTAGTAGAAGTGGAGTAGCTGTGATGTCTGGACAGGACAGCAAGTGTTCCATAGCACTCAGATGTGGGAGGCGCCAGGGACACCAGGGATCACAGTCAGACTGTCACACAGTATTGAAGAAAGAGGATAGGGATGCATTCTTTTCCTCCACTTTACTGAACACATATTTGAGCACTTACTATGTACCTGTCATTATAATAACTACTTGGGATAAAAATGATATTGGTCTTAAGAAAGTGGCCCAACAATTGGTTGCCACTTTGCCAGTAAATGGAGCACCAAGCTCATTAAAAAAAAAAAGATTTTTAAAGAGCCCTGGTTGGTTTGGCTCAGTGGATAGAGCATCGGCCTGAAGACTGAAGGACTGTGGGTTCAATTCTGGTCAAGAGCATGTACCTTACTTGCAAGCCGTGTGGGAGGCAACCAATCGATGTATCTCTCTCACATTGATGTTTCTCTCTCTCTGTCTCCCCCCAACACCTTCACTCTCTGTAAAAATCAATGGAAAAAATATCCTCGGGTGAGGGTTAACAACTAAAAAAGATTTTTAGAGAGTGAGGAAGGGAAAGAAAGAAACATTGATGTGAGAGTGGAACATCAATCAGACACCTCCTGCATGAGCCCTACCAGGGATCAAACCCACAACCCAGGCATGTGCCTGATCGGAAGTTGAAACAACAACCCTTTGGTATACTGGACAATACCCAATCAAGTCACCTGGCCAGGGCTCCAAGCTCATTTTTAAAACAGCATTAAGTCCTTGCAATAGCAGCCACTGTGCCTCCTTTGACAGTTAAATTCCAAGCCTTTATTTCTCCTACACACCCTGCCTGTGTTTTAGAAATTCCTATGTAAGTAATAAATACTTACTGTTTACAAATAAATCTTTGGATTCCTTAACTCTCGGTACTCATACTTCAAATTTTATGTAATGTAAAAATTGCACCTATTTCCTTCCAGTGCCTGGCCAGTGGTAACTGAAGCCAGACACGTCTGTGTGAGATGAGGCATGCAGAGTGTCGAGGACAGTGCAAGCATGCGGCCCATGCTAAATTCCCACCACCTCAAACATAGCCAGTGGGCTCACCTTCATCCACCAAGTTTATGATGCCTGGGGATTAGTTCTGTCATGAGCAGTGATTGTCTGGACCAAGTTTGTAGTCCACACACATGCAGATGAGAGTAGAAGCTCCTGAAGAAAGGACAGCCCTGTGTGGCAGGTTGTGTCTTCCGTTGTGTGCTTCTCATGGATTTGGAAATTCATCTGTGTCACCTTTGCACAGACTATTCTAACAGTTTTCCTGGAGTTCAGGTGTCTTCCCCCCCCCCCCCCCCCCCCGCATCTCAAATGAGGTGACAGATCTTGGATTCTGAGGGGGACTTGCAAACCTGGAGAGGCCACTGGCAGTCACAGCGTCACCTGGTAAGCATGGTGGAAGATACATCCTGGCCTTGCTGAGCTGAATTAACTGGCCTGGACGGCCACTCTGAGCCTTCCTCTCTCTCTGGGTCTGCCCTCCCACAGGTGCCTTCAGGAGTCCTGTTCCCCTGAGCTGTGTGCACAGAGGACCGGCATCTCGTTCTGCACAGGGGCAGTGCCCAGTGAACAAGGGCGTCTTTTTCTGATTGCCCAGCCCACATGCAGGTGTTTTCATGGGCAGCAGTTTTTCATCTTTGACTCAACAGATACATCTGGTGCCCATGGCTGGGAATATTCCTGCCTGTGTCCTTGGTGGGCACCCAGCAAGGTCATGCCATACTGAGAGGTGGCTGCATGTAGCCAGCTGGCTGCTTTTCTCTTCACGACCCCCAGGTTAGCACCAACCACCCCTGCTTTCACCAGAAGTCACAGAAGAACTTCCTCTGCCTTGTCACCTTGTCACCTTTACCTCCCAGGCCCTGCCAGTTTTTTCTCAAGTTCCTTGAGTCTCCTGGGTGTCTCAGGTGAGTTCCCAGAGGGCATCTCTGATCTGTTGCTCCAGCCTTTTGCTAGTTCTCCCCAGCCCCCATCCTGTGGATGCCCTCCTGGGAAAGCTGCTTCCTGTTGGGTGCTGTTTCCTAGCCTGGCGGGGCCCATTGTGTTCCAGGTCCCATCTGGGTGGACTCCAGTGCCTTCAGACTGGATCACCTGTGCAGTCCCAGTCCTTTGCCAGCTGCCCCCTTCCCACCTATACCCTTTCTGCTGATGTTTGTTTCAGGAACAGGTGTTTATTTGTGGTCTTATATTTTCTTAGAAATTCACATTAATTTTATTCTAGAATATGATTCCTTTTATTTTCATGTAAAACTGAATTGACTTCCGAAACCTCAAACTAGATGTGTTTCCCATGACTTTCCACAGCCCTGGCCCACTCCAGCTCTCCTTAAGGGCTCACCAGCCTGTTGGGCATTGTTGAGGGGGCTGAGCACCCATGAGCAGAGTTGGGTGTGCTGGCTTACTCTAGCAAGAGAGGGTTGCCGCACAGGATGTCCTCTGAAGAGGACCTGGCAGTCTCTCCCATAACCCAACAGTGGTGTTCACTGAAGGAAGGCCTTAGACTCGACCTGTCTGTGGGCTCTTTCCCATCTCAGAAGCCTTGCTTTGCCTTAGTTATGCCACGTGTCTCTTCCTTCTGGAGCTCGCTCAAGGGTAGGCTGAAATTTATTTTCTTTTTTTTTTAATTAAATCTTTATTATTCAGATTATTACAGTTGTTCCTTTTTTCCCCTCCATAGCTCCCCTCCACCCGGTTCCCACCCCACCCTCTGCCCTTACCACCTGCCCCCTCACTGTCCTCATCCATAGGTGTACGATTTTTGTTCAGTCTCTTCCCGCCCCCCCCTCCCACCTTTCCCCCCAGAAATTGATACATTTTTATTCTTCTTCCTCTTAAAGGATATCTTTCAGCATTTCATATAATACTGGTTTGGTGGTGATGAACTCCTTTAGCTTTTTCTTATCTGTGAAGCTCTTTATCTGACCTTCTATTCTGAATGATAGCTTTGCTGGGTAAAGGAATCTTGGTTGTAGGTTCTTGCTATTCATCACTTTGAATATTTCTTGCCACTCTCTTCTGGCTTGCATGGTTTCTGTTGGGAAATCAGCTGACAGTCGTATGGGTACTCCCTTGTAGGTTACTGAGTTTCTTTCTCTTGCTGCTTTTAAGATTCTCTCTTTGTCTTTTGCTCTTGGCATTTTAATTATGATGTGTCTTGGTGTGGTCCTCTTTGGATTCCTTCTGTTTGGGGTTCTCTGCACATCCCGGTCTTGGAAGTCTATTTCTTTCACCAGGTAGGGGAAGTTTTCTGTCATTATTTCTTCAAATAGGTTTCAATGTCTTGCTCTCTCTCTTCTTCTGGCACCCCCATAATTAGGATGTTGGTACATTTGAAGTTGTCCCAGAGGCTCCTTACACTATCTTCATATTTTTGGATTCTTTTTTCTTTTTGCTTTTCTGGATGGGTGTTTTTTGCTTCCTTGTATTTCAAATCTTTGATTTGATTCTTGGGATCCTCTAGTCTGCTGTTGGATCTCTGTATATGATTCTTTATTTCAGTCAGTGTATGCTTAATTTCTAGTTGGTCCTTTTTCAT
>NW_006288363.1:315615-320958 GCF_000327345.1 Myotis davidii
CCCCCCCTGATTGCAAAAGACCCCGGCGTCCTCCGTTGCCAGCCCCTTTCCTCGCATGCTCGAACCTCTGTACCTCTGCACTTTACTTCCGCACCTTCTCTGAGTCTCAGTATGCTTTTCTTTTTCCTTCTAGTTGTAGAATTTCCACTCAGCCAGCCTTCCTGTGGTTCTGGATGATGTCCGTTTTGTCTTTTAGTTGTATTTTTGAGGTGGTTGTGTGAGGCAGCAATTTCCGGTCTTTACCTATGCCGCCATCTTGGTTTCTCCTGAAATTTATTTTCTGATAGTTGGTGTTCAGCTGGCCTTACCTGCTAAGTAATCAGGGACTGTCATTGAGTGAAGAAAGCACTGTGAGCTTGTCAGTCAATGTGGGGAAAGGTGGCTGTCATTTTCACTCTTCTTCAAATGTAAGTGGGAAAATTTATCAGTCTGAGGAATTTTCAAGGATGTCACTTTTCAAGATGCCAGTTGTCATATTGACAGGCACAGCAAAGGGTGTTATAGGGGAAGACTCATAAGTGGCATCTTGGCTGGTGAAGTGTCACCTGGCACAGAAGAGAAAGAAGGGGAGAGTGCCAATGGGGTGCTGATGTTCCTGGTAGGGAAACAGGGACCCAAATGTGAGAGCCCAGCATAGTGGCTGCCAAATGTCCCAGGCGTTGGCTGGTGATATGCTGTTACATTAATGTCTGTGTTTATTGTAGTGGTCCCTTCTATTTACTGGTATATCAGGTAGTGCCTTTAAAAAAATTATGGTAGTTACATGAAGTTTTATTTAGAAACAAATAAAAAGTGAGTCAATTTAAAGACATTCTTTAAGTAGAGATTGTGCAGACGAGGCATGGATGATGGTAGTTTGGATAAAAACTGCCTTAAGTCACAGAATCAGCAGACCTTGTTTTCCTAGAGCCCTTGACACTGACTTTTGACCTCTGGCTTTCTCTGTGTGTGGGATGCAGGGCCTGAACTGTGGATGGTGCTGAGGCATATAAGGTGGAGATGGTTGGGTGAGATGAAAGTGAGAAATGAGGCAGCATTTTGTATTTGGAAGCTAACTTTTGGAAAAATTGATTTTTAAAGTTTCAAACCAAATAGCTAGTGTGAAAAATTGGCCTTTGGGATTTATTTTGAGCTGAAAATATAAATAGGGCAAGAAGGATTAAGAGTGACATGTATCTTCTGACTCATTAGCCTACTGAGCTTGGGGGTCTAGGCTGCCTTCATGCCCATCTGCAGCTCATGGTACCACCTGGCGTGGAGTCGTCCTCACAGCCATTGGAACAAGTCAACCCCAGGCTGGTACCTGAACTTGGCAAAGTGTGACCACAACAGAACAGTGATGCAAAAGTTCAGAACCAAGAGATGAGAAATGGTAAAAGAGATGGTCAGAGTTGGCTCTCCCATCTCCCTTTGTTCCTGGAGCTCAAATGCTCTGGTGTGTGGGTGAGATAGGGACCCCAAAGGTGGTCCAGTGCTCATCTTAAGGCAGTGGCTCCATAATCTGCTTCTCAGTCTAAGAAATCCAGAGTAGTTTCCGGGGCCACGGCAGGGTATCTGAATGAGCTGGAAGAAGAATGCTGAGATGTAAAAGCCTGACCTAGTATTGACATTTTTGGGGGGCTTGGGGCTATCTCTGATTTTCCCTCATCAGCTATGACTGTGTCGCCAAGTTTTATCATTACTCTCTCTTAGAAGAGACAGTTAACTCCTTCCATTCTGCTTCTGAGACGTGGCAAGCCCAGCCCTGCTGGATAGGGCTGCATCCCTCCCAGCCATGCTCCCCATCAACTGCCTATGCCCATGGCCTGGGCCATCACCCTAAAGTGCTGTCTGGTTGGCGTGTTCCCCTGGACTCTTCCTTCAGGCCAGGTTCTAGGTCCCACAGTCTCGCTCCCACCTGACCACAGCTGCACAGCTCTGAAAACCATATCTGCTCTCTTACTCCTGCAGAGCACGCTAATTCCTACTGTTTGCTCTTTGCTTATGTAAGGCCCATCACCTTCATCATTGATCAAAGGTCTGTCCACCACTGAGGGACAGATGCCTCCTTCTTCTGTTCTCAGGATGCTATGGAGAAGCCTGTCATATATCGCCTATGTCATGCTTCCTTACACACCCTCTGTCCACCAGGCTCTCCCTGTGGGCTGTGCTGTGTATACTTGCCTTTACTTCTGCCACTGACCGTGGGCTGAATGACCCTTGCCTCACTCTAAGCCACCCTTTTCTGCATGTCTAGAGCACCTCTATGGAACTCCTTCCCTGATTGTTTTGGGTTTGGGGGTTTTTCGCTTACACAGCGGGCATCAGGGTCAGGATCACACCTTCCACTGAGCTTGTGTCCCTGTAGAAATGGGGCTTCAGTGACTCTATTGGTGTTGGGTGGTTGGTTCCCATATGCTTAAGAGTGTGGTGGTAAATGGTGATGCTTCCACAGGTGAATGAAGCAGGAAGACAGAGGAGCCCTGGAGGGGTACGGAGGGCCACGAGTAGGTTGAAGCCCGAGGGCCTGAGTGCCTGGGTGCATACACCCTTTTTCACACCCTAGGGGTATGCCCATGTCATGTGCCAGCCATTGGGCACATGTCATGACCTCTTTGTGCAGTGTCCTGTAAGGTGGGGACCAAGAAGAGCCTCCAGCACCTCAAAGGACTGCAGGTTGAATGAGTTCACACCTGAAAGGTGCTGAGACTTGCTGAATAGTAAGCACTTAATCAGTGTGGGCTGTCATCACCGTTGCTCTTCCTGAGCTTTAATCTTTCATAATAATCAGTATTATTATTGGTCTTGGACCCCAGGAAGGATATGGGGGCATGGCATGGATTAGGGATCCTGCAGACCTACATCTGGGGATCTGTTTTGCAGTTCTTCTTTTCTTGAAATTCAGATATTCCTTTCCTCTAGTCAGTGTCAACCATTGGGCCAGATGTGTTAGGATGTTCAAGGGAAAGTCATATTCTTGTTAGATCCTACCACTCCCATTCCCGCCATTATCACCCACACTGCTCCCACAGGCCCCGCCCAGAGGGGTGAGGGGCTGCAGGGTGGGAGGAGCTGGCTTAGGGAGTGACCTCCATCCTGAGCCTGGACAGGCCAGGTGTGTCTCCACAAGAGCTTGGTTTTGGCCTTTTTGAGGGTCACATGATGTTGGCTTATAGCTTTCCTCAGGGCTGTGGGAGACCCAGCGTCCCCTTCCCAGTCTTTTAGGAGGTCTTGGATGGCTGTACATTTTCTCAAGTCTCCTATGGTTCAGGGTCTCCAGTGCCACCAAATTAGTTCACCTCCTGCAATTCTGCTAGATGCTCTCCAGGCTCTTCCCAAAGACGTGGACTCAAAGCTTTACTGAGGGCCATGGGCACTAGAGAGGCCTCCTGGAACCTCATTACTAGCCTTCACAGTCCTTCGGTACCACCACCCTCCCCTTCAGTATCTCTTGTTCCCTCCGCCACAGGGTCCCTGGTCCCAAAGAGCTCTCTGCTCTGGCTGTCCCTCCCCTTGTTTCTCCCCTCCTCTTCCCCTCCTCTGTCTTCTCCTTTTCTTCCCTCTTCTCCCCTCCCCTTTTTCACTGTTCTATCCCATTCTCAAAGTCCTGTCAGTAAACTCTAGCAGCTAACTTTATTCTCTTCTCTTGTCCTGGAGTCATCCCAAGGACCTCATCTTACAACCCAGTGGCCTCTCAGGCTTTCTCCTAAGCAAAGGCTCTCACTTCCCTGACACCTGTTCAAACAAGTTCTTTCCCTCCCTGTCCCTCTTCCTTGTCTCCTCTAAGTGACTCTGGAGTGAGTCAGAGGATGGGCTTTCTCTTTGTCCATAAGAGAGAGGTGTTGGCTGGTACCTTCCTAGAGGTGCCTGGAAGAAATGGTCAAAATGCCTACTTCTTGGAATTACAACTGTCAATTGCTACTGAGGTTTGTTAGAAGGAAAAAGGTATGGGGTGAAGGTGCTGCACTCTATTAGAGGGCACATCAGCAGAGCCTGGACAAGTAGCCTTACTGTCACTAGGGCCAAGTGAAGGCAGTCTTCATGCCACTTAGGCATGCTGCTTTCACACAGAGAAGCACAGAGCTGTGTGTGCTTATTTTCTATCTGATGCTTGGTGAACAGATCTGATAAAAAGCCACACTTGAATGACTTATCCTGCAGCACTAAATGGAATTCTAAACATAGTTCTGTAAACTGGCCAAAACAATGCCTTGTCAGTTATTTGAGCAGGACATATCAGGGTCAAATGGCTCGTCATTGATTCTCACTCTTAAATTAAAATATTTTGATATCTTTTACCATATTAAAAAGTGAATGTATAAAGATGCAAGTCAATGGGAGAGCTTCATAGCTGGACATAAAGAACATATATAAAAGGAGAAGCTGATGGGAGAAGGGAGGGGAAGAGAAAGATCCTCTGGTTCCCATTGCCAAAATGTTGGTGACTGTCGGCCCTGATTTTGGGGCCTAATGTAGGGAGAGGTTTTCAAAGGTAATCTTGCCCTATTGCACAGAAGCCAGTATTATACAGGATGTGGAGATGTACTTGTCCTGTATTGGGGCTGCTGAGTCCTTGGGTTCTTGCTTATGTTTGAAGGGTTCTCAATTCACACAATGAAATGGACATTATGTGTGCACAATGACCAGGATACCCTGAAGTGTTATGTTGTCTTTTGATCACATTTTTCTTGCACACACAGCCTCTCCCTGCTATGTGAGTCTCCTTCCCTCTGGATTGTTGTTGAAATCAGGCCCAGATGTTTGTGGTTATGGATACAGACTGAAAACAGAGCTTTCCCTCCCAGACAGCTGCACTTAAATGTCTCAAAAAAATTTACAAAAAGTGAATGAATCAACATGTGTTCAAATAAAAAAATTGTTTTGATGGCTTGAATGCTGAATTTAAAAATTTCTGTGACCAAACTTCAAAAGGTACCGTATTTGCCGGCGTATAAGACGACTGGGCGTATAAGACGACCCCCTAACATTTCCACTCAAAATGCAGAGTTTGTTATATACTCGCCGTATAAGACTACCCCCTCTTCCGCACACCTTCCACACACCAAATAAAAGGTAAAACAATATCAGATTTGATTTTAACATTTTAATTTATATTCAAATGCTTATGACATGCAGGAAAACTGTCACAAGGCTGTATGTAATCAAACATATACATAAAACAGTGCAAGTTTATTACCGGTAAACATACCGGTAATTCACTAAAGAAAACACACTCTATAGACTGGTACCGTAGATGCTTCTCAGGAACACAGGCAAGCAGCCCACAACCTAGAGGGACTGTCAATGATAGAAGTAAGATAACAAATAGAGGTAGAGAGCAAGTGCCGGGCAAGTCCCTAGCAA
>NW_006288363.1:321025-334455 GCF_000327345.1 Myotis davidii
TCCCTGGGACCTCACTAGTGCGCAAGTGCGAGCTCTTCAACATTCTAACAGGCACCATGATAGCGCAAAATCGCGAATCTTCAATGCATATGTAAAGAAATATACGGTAACCCGAATTTACCACACTCGCAAAATCGCACACAGCCAACCATACACGCAGTATGGTATCGCGATTCGCGATTTTGCGCTATCATACTGGGTGTATGGTCGGCTGTGTGCGATTTTGCGAGTGTGGTAAAATCGCACAACAGCAAAATCGCATAACAGCCGAGCATACACCCAGCAGCGCTGCTGATGCCTGAACGGTATGTGGAATGAAGTGGGCGGGCATCGGGAGGCCACTATGGCATGGGGCAAGCACTATAGGCAGTCTATCTGAAGTGTACCTGGCGTATAAGACGACCCCCCACTTGGAGGCATATTTTTCAGGGCCAAAAAATCGTCTTATACGCCGGCAAATATGGTAAAAAGCATCATATGAAATTGGTTTTAATAATAAATCTTACTTAACTCAGTGTATCTAAAATATTAGCATGTAAACATTAATCACTATAAAATTATTAATGTTTTGCATTCTTTTTTCCATGCTCAGTCTGAAGCCTCGTGTGTCTTTCACACTCATTGCATGTCTCAGTTCCAGTTGCCCCATTTCAAGTGTGTAGTAACCACATGTGGCTGTTGGCAATGTATTGGACAGGTGAGCTCTGGTGGATTAGAACACCTAGGTTCTGTGATGAAGGTTCTGATGCTAACATTCTTTTTATGTCTCTAACAGATATGTATCCACATAATTTACTTTCAGAGGCTTATAGGCAACAACATGGTGTTTGCTGTGATTTCTGAATTGTCCCTGTGATAGAATCTACAAACCACTGTGGGAATTCTTGGTCTGCACTTAATGTAGTAATAGCCTGGAAAGCTTTTACAAGGCAAGCTGAGAAATTGGTCTGAAACCCAGAATGTGCATATTTTTCATACCCAACCGATTATTTTAATTTCCCAGTGGGAAGTTATTCTCTGACAAATCTCCTAATCAGCAGTCTCTTTTCAGGGGTCTTGATGGACATGGAGTCTAATTTTTTTTCTCCCAGCCCCTTTTTAGAGGGACTGAAATTCAGTATCTGGATTTATATTCCTTTGTGGAGGAGTGCTCAGTGTCACCTACTAGGTTGTCCATTTTCTGAGGTGACAGTAATGGAGATGGGTATTGCCCCCTCCTTTGTCATCTTATAGCTTCATGGTTTGGGAATGTGGGGGTGGAATATTTGTCAAATCCTTAACTCATTGCTTTTGTAAGCTGACATGCACAATGTGTGGCGTAAATAATTTGGGGCTCACATCTCAAGTGCTGTGGAGACCTGATGTGCCTGAGTGGCATGGAAGCATCAAGGAGGACACAGGGAGTGTTTGTAAGTTCACTACATAGATATTAGATTTTTGCCTTTTATTATTTACACTAGTGGCCCAGTGCACGAAATTCATGCACAGGGTGGGGATGTGGGTCCCTCAGCCCGGTGCACCCTCTCCAATCTGGGACCCCTCGGTGGATGTCTGACTGCTGGTTTAGGCCCGATCAAACTGGCAGTCAGACATCCCTCTCACAGTCTGGGACTGCTGGCTCCTAACCACTCAACAGCCAGCCTGCCTGATTGCCCCTAACTGCTTCGGCCTGCCAGCCTGATCACCCCCTAACTGCTCCCCTGCCAGCCTGATTGACACCTAACTGCTCCCTTGCTGGCCTGATTGCCCCCAACTGCCCTCCCCTGCTGGCCTGATCGCCTCCAAAGCTCTTATTAGTATAGATAATATACACATTCAAATGTGCAGATGTATCAGGCCAGCAGGGAAGGCCTGTCGTGCAAGAGTATGCCTTCCTTCCCTTGGCTGCCAACACCGGCTTCCCTCTGGCACCCAGGAGGGGCTCCCCTCGCAGCCCTGGCTTCGTCCGGAAGGATGTCTGGTCTAATTAGCATATTACGCTTTTATTATTATAGATATATAAAATCTCAGGACATTTGCTTGAAATTTCTTGAAGCAAACTATAGAAATCAATTGCAAAGTTCTGAGAATCCCAGGACGTCCCAACTCTAATAGCATTACATTGCTAGGTCAAAGTCCTTGACTTGCCCAAACTGCAGTTTCCATTCTGCATTACCTGTTCTCTTTCCTCACTTTTGCTTGTTTCAGAATGGCAGCTTGTGTCAAGGTCTCCTAGAAAGTTCCTAGACTGGAGCAGCATCCACTTTCCTTTGCAGATGCACACATACCACTTTGTCTCATTTCCAGCTCCTTCTTTCACCATCTAATATTTTTGGGATGGTTGTCCACTGCCACACACCCGGCTTTCAGAGCTGAACAGAAGCTTTCCACACAGACAATTGTGGATTCAGACCCTGAGTCTACCTCTCCTTATCTGGAAAATAAAGTTTTAAAAAAGCACACATCTATTTTATAATGTTCTAACAATAGGGATAAAGTGTCTAATGTGTGAATGATGCTTAAAGTTGAGGGATCAGTACAATAGCAAAGAGCTTATCCTTTTGGGGTGAGTCTGGTTTTCAGGGAGTTGGGCCTTTTAAGGGGGCGTCACCATAGTTTCCTACACGAATTGTCCTTCCTGTCCTAGGGTGGGAGGCAGTGGCCCTCTAACCTGGCACTGCCAATCCGCGTCCTGGAAGGTGCGAGCCTGTGGCATGTGAGTGAGTGAGTGAAAGCAGCACCATCCAAAGGTGGCAGGCACAGCTAAAGCCTGCTGTTCCCTGGCTCTCTCTTCTTGGAATTTTTCCAGAGGAGGTGGGTGACCTGTGTGTGACCGCGGCTCCTCTTTGCATGTCCGTTCCCCAAATAGGGGCTCCCCATCCCCCACTGCCCATGCCCTGATGTGGGCTGGGCACCCCATCTGCACATAGCACCCCACTGTGGCACCCAGACTGGATGTAGCATTCCCATCCCTCTCCCGTCCTTGCCTGTCATTTCCAAGGCTAAAGCAGGACTGGAGGACTCCAGTGGGGCAGCCTGCTCTCAGCGGCCGCCCCCCTGGGACTAGAGAACTCTGGTGAGGCAGCTGCTCATGCTGCTTGCTCTTCTGCTCTCCAGCCAGGCTTGGTGTCCTGATTGGCTGGGGCAACTCAGGATGCCAGCCTTCCTGCCCACTCTTTGGCTGGCTCCGTGACTCCAGCTGGCACTGCCATCTTTGTTGCATCAGTTTGCATATTCCCTCCTTATTGGCTGTGGGCGCTGCCATCTTTATCACAAAGTGATGGTTAATTTGCATGTTACTCTTTTATTAGATAGGCTTGTGTATTTTCAAACTTATATTTAAGGCTGCGGGGATTATCATCTCTTTTTTTTATAAATATATTTTATTGATTTTTTTGCAGAGAGGAAGAGAGAGGGATAGAGAGTTAGAAACATCGATGAGAGAGACACATCCATTAGCTGCCTCCTGCACACCCCCTACTGGGATGTGCCCGCAACCAAGGTACATGCCCTTGACTGGAATCAAATCTGGGACCTTTCAGTCTGCAGGCTGACGCTCTATCCACTGAGCCAAACCGGTTAGGACTATCATCTCTTTAAATAGCATTATTTAATAAAGAGTTAGCATTTTATTGGAAATATAATTGACAGGTTCTGGCATGAGTGGGATGGGTGAGGATCTGGGGTGTCCCCTAGCGTCCTGTCCAGGCTGCTGGGAGGTGCTGTTCACTGTCCCCTATACAGCTGCCTCTCAGTGTTGTATTACTCATAGCAAATCACCGTGTCTTTCAAAATTGAAGAGTAAATCTTAGCACATGCTCCCTTTCCCTCCCAGTGGAGGCCTAGGCACCGTGTTGTAAGCCTGCACCATTAATTGGAGGACGTAGCTGGGTCTGCACCCTGTTGGTAAGCCTGTTTCCTGTGGAGAGGAATGCAGCGTGGGGCTAACGTTTCACCAGAACAGACCTATTGTCAGTCAGAACCCATGTGTACCCTAACCCTGCCTGTGAGTGAGGCCAACAAGCACATCCCTTTCTGATAAAAGAAATTAAATCCATTCTGGATGGTATTGTGAGCATTTAAGGAGTAACCCAGAACCCATTACAGAGAAAAAGATAAATTGTATGTTTTTTTCTGCCTTCTTAGTGATTTTTAAAATTTTTTATACAACAATTTATATTTTTGCTGAGGTTTGAAAAGGCAATTATACTGATTTTGCCTGAAATGTGGACAGATTGACTCTGCTGAGAAGGAAATAATTAGGGTATTAAAAGGGCAGAAAATTTACAGTGATTTGTTGAGAGAATTATTAAGGTCATGAGTTGAAGAACACTTGCCTGAGCCCAGAGTGATACGCTTAGTTGGTCTACTCACCTCCTCCCACAGACTGAGCCAACTGATGCTATTTCTGTGTGCATGGAAGTCACTGCAATGTCTGGGCATGTTATAGTAAAAAGTTACCCAAAGGACTGCTTCTGACACACTGGGAATGAATTGAGATACAGCCCCACAAGGCTTGTATTTTGCTTGGACTAAGCTGTGCCTTCCTGCTCCCTTGGTAACCCCTGCTGATGGGAGACTTACAGTTGGGACCTGCTACATCATTTATGGGGTCCTGTGCACAATGACATTCAGGACCCCTTTTCTTAGGAGCTTCATGATGCAACTGCAGAGCAGGCGAAGGGGCCTAGTGCATGACTCCTGTGACTCTGTTTACACCTGGAGACCTCAGCTTTCTGTGCTGACACATTGAAGAATGGGCACTGAAGTATGCTGTGGTTCCCACACTCAGATCTCACCTGTTTGAGGTTGTTTCCAGAGCATCTGTCTTCTCTCGTAAGGATTCAGAATGTCTGTCCTGTGTGGGGCGTGGCTGATGGGTCCAGCCAGCTGCACTGCTTACTGGTGTGGGTCGTATGGGCCCACATGGTGTTTTTTGATGTTGCTGGGCTTACCTGGTTGATCAGCTTGATCCAAAGTTGGGAATTTCAAGGGACCAGGGGAGAGGGCGCCCCATACTTTCCCGATAGGGCAATTGGTTGTTATTCTGGTGGAGGTGGCTTTGGGGACCATTTGTGGCAGGTGGTATAGATGATGTGGAGACCATATTGTTAGTACTGCTGTCTCTGTCCTTCAGTAATGAAGCAGAGACCTTGCTGGGCAGGACTCCTAAGATGGGACCATCAGCATGCTTAAGGGACATGGTTTTGAAGGCCCCCTCAGCCGGTTCAAATTCTCCATCAATGGGAAAACAGGGCTTTACCTTGAAGTTAGAATTGGCCCTAGGTCATGGCCATACAGCTCAGCTAAAGCTAGCAGGCTCCAGGGGGACACCTCCTCTTTGTCTTAGCTCTCCTGGCTTCGAAGGACTTTTTGGTCTCATGGATGAGCTACCCAGTGTTTAGACAGAGTCAACATGGGGCCATTAGAGCGCATAATTTTGGAGTGTCAACTTTACTCCCAGGCTCGGAGGAGTTGCTGAGGCATGGCCCAGAGAAATGTGCATTGTGAAACAGTTGAATCACCTGTAGTGGGCAAGGGCCAGTGGGAGGGGCCGGGGCTGCAGGTGGCCTATAATGGCAGCCTTCCAGGGCAAGGAGATGATGAGGTTAGCCGCAGCAATGAGGTGGGGCCAGGGGAAGAGAGGTGGGTGAGTCCCAGGAGGTGGAGCAGCTATATTCCCAGCAGCTTCTTCACTGACCAGAGTGGTGCTATTCTGACCAATCAAGACAGTGCCTTTTGGATCAATCAAACTGTGAGAATTTGGAGTCCTCATTTGCATGAGGACAGACCAATTGGGGACCAAGGATGGGGACTTTTGTCTATAATTTAGCTCCTCTCTTTCCACTGAAGACTGAAGACAGAACACTGTGTTTCCCTGACTGGAGCTGAAACACTGAAGATGCCTCCCAGGAGCAGAGCGGAGCAGACCGCTATAGGGCAGAGTGGAGTGGACTAGACAGGAGCAGGTGGAGCAGGCCAGAGCTATCTAGCCAGAGAGGGGTTTGCCCTAGTGCTGTCTGGCCCCAGAACCACCTCACAGCCATTCTGTGCTGCTTCATAACTGAGCTATAACACTATTGAGCTGTTTTCACTGAATACTGTTTTCTTCTTCACCATAACCCTGCTGATGTTGAATTGATGCCATCGACCAACAACACTGGAGACACAAATTCTTTCAGCTTGACTGTTGAAGTCTCTATGAGGTGCTGGCATAAATAAAACTGCTGCAGAAAGTTACCCTGACAGATCTCAACCACTCACAGAGCTAGGGCCTCTCACGTTCCCTCCTGATGACTCTCCTAGCCTTAACATGAGAGCACCAGTTAGTTCCTGGACCAGGATTCAACTTTGATGCCATGGACTGCAGGCCGTGCTAGAAAAAGCAGCCTCTTCTTCTTGCTTGGTTGTGAGAGCCTCTTGTCTGCCATTTTTTCAGATGGCCGAAGTTGTCACCATCTTAGAGATTTACAGCCTCTCTTAGACTGAATCTCCTTTGATTTTGAAGGGAAAAGGCCCAACAAATTTATAGTGATAGAGAGCTAGAGCTTGACACACAGGTTTTGCCAAATAGGCTGAAGCCGAGTACGTTATAGCAGTGACCGTTCTTTCCCTTGGCAGCCTGGGCGCATCGTGAGGGCCCATGGAGGCTGAAGCCTGCTCACCCTGGAAGCCTGGCCAGCGTGGCTCCAACAGAATTATGTTTGGTGTGTGACATGCTGACTTTAGGGTGCTGCCTTTGTTTTTTCTCTAATGAAACAGGTGATTACAGTCTTGGGAGAAAAGAAGTTGCAAGTTGGCTTGTAAAGGCAATTGGAGGGCAGACAGGGCCCCTTCCTCGATTCACAAAGCACAGATGCTCTGAAGTTTGAACTTTTGTGGCTCCATAGCTGGTACCCTGTTGGATGCACAGTCACCAGGTCAGTGTAAGAATGAAACATCTTAGTAAATGCTCTGCTTTTTCCCTAAACAATGTGTTTTTTGTGATCTGTCTGGTGTATTAACAACTATTTGTGGTTGCAACAAGTATGAATGAAAAATGCACTTAGAGTTTGATAGGTGGGCTAAGACTGATTTCAATTTCATGATCTGGACGTGTTACTTATCGAAGTTTTTCCCTTTCCCCTGCACCCTCTGTGGGCCTATAATTTGTTTCAATAGAACTTGAGATTCTAATGCTCTCTTGTGTTTATACATATGCCTCCAAAGTGTACCCCACTCGCTGTGGGTGAATGAGGGACTCACTCTTCTCCAGTTGGTGCTAAATCCTCAAGGAATTCTTGGGCTGGGACAACTTTTATGCACCTTACCCTCCTTTATTTTTCCCTGTGGATTCTGAAGTCTACCCAGCTTCCTTGTCCAGGACTCTCCCAGGCAGTGATGTGCTGGTAAAGTTTTAAAAACTAAATCTCTGGAGGGAAAAAAGGAGCACTGATTTGTAGCCTTTGCCAATTTTCAAGGTGTAAATAATCACACCACAGTTAATTTCAAGCTACCGATGTGATACCCACTGGTTTGTAAAACCCCAGAAAATGTAACGGCCCGCCTTGGAGCTGGTAGAAGCTGGCTCCAGGAGCTCGCTGTGCTAGGACAAAGGTTTCTGCTAACCCCTTCCTACCTTTCCTAACCAATGCTGTAAGTACTGTAAGATTTAAAGGGGTGAGCTGATGAAAGGTACTACATTGGGCTATTGCAAATGAAAATAATAAGCGGGGAGGCTGTAATTGTTTTTCTTTTCAAAGCCTCTCATATCTTCACTGGAATGTAAATGAAGATGGCCAGTTTCCTATGGGGTTATTTTCTGTTTTTAATTAGCAATGGGCCTACACAATGCAGAACTTTATGTTTCTCTCCTGGGCTGGGCACTCCTGCTACCTCACTGCTACCGCTAGGAGAAAAGCCAAGTCTCCGCTGAAGGGGCGTAAGGAACAGCCTTGACACAGGCTGTTGGCCAATTCCAGCCTCCCCCACCCTTTAATTACTGTCTAGGGCTGTTTTCCTATTCCAAAGGGCAGCAGAGATGATTAATGGTGACAGGGATGTGGGACCTGCAAAGCCTGGATTATTTACTCACTGGTCTTTGACAGGAAATGTTGCTGAATTGCCTTAAAACAGCGATTCTGCAGGCTGGGATGCAAACTTCCTACCCAGAGCTTGTCTGGCAGCCTCTCTTGCCCTGGTGACACTGCAGGGTAGCTCACATCCCAAACTCCCCGTCACAGTCATTTTTAGGTTCACAGGATTCCTCACGTGGCACAAGTGAGAGAGACACACGTTTATTTTAGCACATTTTTATGTATCTGTGACTCAACATAGACGTTCAGTACTTTCATGTGTCCCCTTGGTGGGCACCTGTGCCATGTTGTTTGAAAAATGGACAGTGATGAATTTTATGTTTTAGGTATCTGACTTTAGCACTATCTCCCTTTCCTCTTTTTCTTTTATTATTGGGTTGCTCATTTTACCTTCCCCCATTTCCTGCTCAGCCTATATAATAAAGAGGTAATATGCAAATTGACTATCACACCCTTGCACAAGATGGCCACCCCCATGTGGTCAAATATGGCTACCCCATGTGGTCACAAGATGGCCACCACAAGGTGGCTGGCAGGGTAGGGCAATGGGGGGGGCACCAGGCCTGCACGAGAGGGCAGTTTGGGGGCACCAGGTCTCTAGGGGAGGGTAGTTGGGGGCAACCAGGCCAGTGTGGCAGGGCAGTTGGGGTCAATCAGACCAGCAGGGGAGCAATTAGGTGTCAATCAGGCTGGCAGAGGAGTTGTTAGGGGGTGATCAGGCTGGCAGGCAGAAGTGGTTAGGGGCAATCAACAGGCAGGCAGGCTATTGGTTGGGAGCCAATAGTCCCGGATTGTGAGAGGGATGTCTGACTGCTGGTTTAGGCCCGATCCCTGTGGGCTAAACCAGCAGTCAGACATCTCCTGAGGGGTCCCAGATTGGAGAGGGGGCAGGCTAGGCTGAGGGACCCCCTCCTCCCCCCTCCCCCCCCCAGTGCACAAAGACAACCCCCCCCCCCCGCACGAATTTCATGCACCCGGCCTCAGGTTCTCTGGATAAATGCCCTTACATGCTTCCTGGATGAGCTGGGTGTGTGTGTGTGTGTGTGTGTGTGTGTTGTCCTTTCAGAGCAAGAGCAAGCACAAAGAAGTAGAATAAAAACCTTTATATGGTTGTCTTTGTCTTAAGTTCTAATGTTAAAAGAAAACATATTCTTTCTTATTATATTGAGTTTACTTGTAGTGTTAAAATGTTCCCTCCTGAGACATCATTACCATTGCTGAATCCTAACAGAGTCAATAAGATTCCAGAGAACAAGTATTCAAAGTAATTATTTTGAGGGAATTCTAGTAAAGGAGGGTGGAGGTGGGGTGGTTAAAGGAGAAAAGTCCTGAGCAGAAGGAATTTAGGGAACAGGAGAAAAATAAAAACAACCCTTTAATTCTTCCTCAAAGCAATATGAAATGTCTTGTTTTCCTCATCTTATTTCTGATTGCTATGAGTTCTGACATGATATGAGGCTATAGCTTTCATTTTTAACTATGTATGTTAAAACTGTAAGTATGAAACTACATTATAAAATAAAACTCTATCCCTTCATATGCGATTTGTAAAAGACTTTTTAAAGCTATACGTTATGCTTAGGGATTACTACTTAAGCAAAAATAACAGAACTGTGTTTAGACATTGAAAATGATGTATAAATCTGCCTTCTTGTAAAATTCCCATTCCCTTAATCTGTTATCAGAGAAAAGCGTGGGTGGTCTTTCTTTGTTGTAGTGGCAGTGGGGTTCTTGGGGGTATCACTGGAATAAGCATTTCTAGAGGTACCCACAGGAGAATGAGATATGGCAGAAAGCTTTATTTTTGTGAAATTATATACCTGGGTTTCCAAAGTCCCATTTCCCTTAGTCCAGTCATAGAAGTGTAGCTGGGGTTTCAGGAGAACTAGAAGCAAAGCCAGTGTCCAGAATTTTCTTTCCATGTTGGATCCAGGTCCAGTGTAGCATCAGGCTAGCTGCAGTCCATTAGTCCATTGTGTGTGTGGTCCACATTCCCATAGGCCATGTGGGCGAATACAAGAGAGACCACCTGAGGAATAAGAGTCCCAAGAGCATAAGAGCAATCATCAGAGTGAATTCCTTTGTTCAGGGGATTAAATATTCCAGATTTTGAGGCAGTGGACATGCCCGTTCTGGCCAATGACCTGTTCCCAGGTGTGACTGATAAGCAAGTACCTTCCCAACATCATCCCAACTTTACTGGGCATCCATCTGTTCTCTTCCCTCTTCAGCCTTCTCCCAGGGATCTGCAGGGAATAGACAGGTGGCTCCCTGGGGAGTGTCAAGCTTTAACTTCATTGTGAAGCTGCCTAAATGACATGCTTATCCCTTTACTCCTTTCCTGTAATTAATTAGTTAATCATAATGGTGTCAAATCCAGCCAGCAGGGAGCTGATAGCATGAGTGGTGCCAACAGCACAATACCAGCTGCATGGCATCCCACAGAGGCCAGTGTAACCCAGAGTTGAATTAACAGTGGAATTGGCTGTGCAGTAGTTCTGAGTATTTCTTTATGATATGGTTACTATGCATTGGATTTTATTATCCACTTTTCTAGAACCAGTGTGCCTTAAAAAAAGGAGAGAAGTAGCATTTTAGTTTAAAACACAGCAGTCAGTTTATTACAATACGTTTTTATTGATTTGAGAGAAAAAGGAAGAGGGAGAGAAACATTGATAAGAGAGAATTTTTTTTCAGTATTTGTTCTTTTGTGACTTTTTTTTATTGCTTAAAGTATTACAAAGGGTATTACATATGTGTCCATTTTCCCCCCTGCCCTAGACAGTCCCCTAGCCTCCCCTATCCCCCAGTGTCTTATGTCTATTGGTTATGCTTATATGCATGCATACAAGTCCTTTGGTTGATCTCTTACCCCCCTAACCCCTGCCCTCCAACCCTCCCCGGCCTTCCCGCTGCAGTTTGACAATCTGTTTGAGGCAGCTCTGCCTCTGTATCTATTATTGTTCAAAAGTTTATAATGGTCTCTATTATCCATGAATGAGTGAGATCATGTGGTATTTTTCCTTCATTGACTGGCTTACTTCACTTAGCATAATGCTCTCCAGTTCCATCCATGCTGTTGCAAATGGTAGGAGTTCCTTCCTTTTTATAGCAGCATAGTATTCCATCGTGTAGATGTACCACAGTTTCCTAATCCATTCATCTACTGATGGGCACTTAGGCTGTTTCCAGAGATAAGAGAGAATTTTTGATTGGCTGCCTCCTGCATACTCCCTACTGGGGATTGAGCCTGCAACTTGAGCATGTGCCCTGACTGGAAATGGAACTGTGACCTTCTGGTTCATTGGTCAATGCTCAACCACTGAGCCACACCAACCGGGCTAAAACATGGCTGCCAGATTATTTAGATACTTAAGAGAAGTCACAGGGCAGAAGATTCTGTACACCCATTGACACAGGGTGACTTCCCAGCATTGGCAGTCCATCACATGACTTGAATCATTAGCTGTCCATAATCTTGTTGCTGGTGGAAATCTTGTCATTTACAGGATTGTGAGGAAAGCATTTCACAGACCAACGCACGGGAGACTGTATGTGGCAAGATTTATTCAGGTAGAAATAGAAGGCTGTCCCTCTTGGGTTCAGACTGTCCCATCTCTGCCCATTCTGCATGGGAAGTCCAGAGTTTCTGTGCCATGTTGAAGCTGCTCCAGCTCAGCCTTCTTCCCCGTCTGGCTTAGCCTGTGTTCCTTTGCAGTCCATTGTGGGCGGTGGTAGCCAGGCTCCTGCCTGGAGCTTGTGTTTGGAGCCCATGAGTCTGTTGGCCACTCTGCTGCTAAGGCCACATGATTACTATGGAGAGATTGCATGAACAAACAGTGTGAGCATGGGGGGTGGGGAGAGAGAGGGAGAGAGAGAGAGAGTAGAGGGAAATCTTCTTTACTCCCCGGGGTTATATCATCTCTGACTTGGGAAAGATCAGGAGCTTTTTCAAAATAACCCATCAACTTCCCAGGCTCTTTCAGGCTTCTGATTGGTCCACCCCTTGACCAGTCTATTATTTTCCCAGGCCAGATGGACAGGCCTCTATGGTCAAGCACCTCCCCCTACACCATGCCTGCTTTCAAGGAGTCAAAGCAGTGATGAATACTCAAAATGAGAATGTGCTTATCTTCCCTTGCCCCCCTCCTCCACTCCCAACATTTGGGTACTAAAGCGGGGAAGGGAGATGCTGTGACCTCCTGGAGTGTGAAGTTGTAGCTTCCTGGTGAAGCAAATAGGTTCAGTACAGTGGGGCCTTGACTTACGAGTGTCCCGACTAACGAGTTTTTCGAGATACGAGCCGTCTCTTGGCCAATTTTTTGCTTTGAGTTGGGAGCTAAAATTCGGGTTATGAACCAGCTTCAGATACCCCACCGCTATTTGGCACAGTGAACATCACAGTGAATGCCACAACATCAGCCCAGCATCACGTGTCTGGGCTGATTTGACATACGAGTAATTTGAGTTACGTGCTCCATCACGGAACGAATTAAACTCATAAGTCAAGGCCCTACTGTATCTAATTCAGTTCCCTAATTGATTATATTTAATAATGTCTGATTCTCTTTGCTTTCTTTTTAAAAATTAATAACTAGCTAATTACACTAACAATATTGGCCTGTATTTGATGAAATAATATTGTGAAAAGCAGATGGCTTATAGCCTACTGGGCAGTGTCATTGGGTAGTAGGTCCCCATCTTATCCATGTCTTCCTTCTGTTACACTCTGCACTTCCCATTGGACTGCCACTGCACATCTGTGTTGCTCCACGTCTGAATTCCCCAATTGACTGAGAAAAGGACTGTGGCTTTGTTCATTCTTCTATCTCTTATATCTGCCACGGAAACTGTTCTTAAATGGATGAGCACATAATGCAAGATGATCCTTCTAAAATGTGACTTTGGAGAGAAGCCTTTTGTGTTACTGAGCAAGGGCTCACTCCCGATGTACATAGAAGATGATACTATGGCACCAGCTTTTGAGAAAAGAGAAAGTTTTACTGCAAGGTTGACAGGAGATAAGAGGCAGAGCTCAAATCTGTCTCATTTATCCAGTTCTGGATGAAATTTAAGGGATTGAGGGGAACAGGCTGGCATGTGAAGCATTGGTGGGAGAGATTTGGAACTTGGCTATTTATGGTAAGAGTAGAGGCCTGCTGCCCCCAAATTTGTGCACTCAGGGAGGGGGATCCCTCAGCCCGGCCTGTGCCCTCTTGCAGTCCGGGACCCCTTGGGGATGACAACCTGCTGGCTTGGCCTGTTCCCCAGGGGATTGGGCCTAAGCTGGCAATCAGACATTCCTCTGGAAGCCTGGCAGCCCCCTGGGGATGTCCACTTGCCAGCGGGGAGCAGACCTAAGCTGCAGTCTCCTTC
>NW_006288363.1:334530-349259 GCF_000327345.1 Myotis davidii
GGGGGGTCCCCACTGGGGTGCTTGGCCAGCCTGGATGAGGGGCTGAGGGCTGTTTTCAGGTGGGCCAAGCCTGCAACTGAAGCTCCCAGTCTCTCCTTTTTTTCTTTTCTTTTTTTTATTCTGGGATTTTTTTACCTTTTGTAATTGAAACTTTGTTGCAGCTCCCAGCTCGGATGCCGCGGCTGTCTGAAAGCAGGTATCTGGGGTTTGTTTGGCTTCTATAATTTAAACATAGCTGCATTTTGGAGCTGTTGCTTTCAGACTCAGAGCCAGGCGCAGCAGGCGGGGAACTTTGGCTTCCTCCATTGCTGGGGCAACCAAGCCTCATGTTTGCTTCACCTGCGTGGTTGCCAGCCACCATCTTTGTTGGCAGTTAATTTGCATATCTCACTGATTAGCCAATGGGAAGCGTAGCAGAGGTATGGTTAATTACCCTATTTGTCTTTTATTAGATAGGATATGGTCAGGGGCTTCACCACTGGGTCCTTCTGGACATCAGATGCTTTCCTTCTGAAGGAGTTCAAGCATTCAAGTTCTGGTCCTGTCCTGACCTTAGGTTCTGTTGGGGAGAAAGGGCACGAGACTTTGGTTCCAGGTGTTATTGGAGGTCAAAATTCTCTCCTCTGCCCATGCTTTGGCTGCATGACTGCATGATTGGTAGTTTTGTTCTGTTGTCCCTGCAAAAACAACTCAGTATCTTTGTAGAAACAGCATCTTGTCATCCCACAAACCCAAATAACATAGACCCTTTCTTTATGCTTAGAGTACCTCCTTGTTAGGTTTAAAATGTCTGCTTTCAAGGAGTCAAAGCAGCGATGAATACTCTGATTTGCAAACATTCATCACAGGTTACAAATTCAGACCTTTCCTGGAGGGATTGAAACTTTGTGTTTTCACCATCTGGCTGCCAAGAAATGAGGTTCCTGTTCTCACTTTAATTTTGGCCATTTGAAAGTTGATCTTCTCAGAGCACAGTGCTTGGAAGAGTCGGCTCAGAGTTGTCCTGCCTTTGTTTAGAGCCCAGATGTGAAGAGTGACATGAATGGGAGGTTAGCTAATACTCGTAGACTCCAGCATTTGGGAGATGGCTCTGGACAGGAGGGAGGGGCTCCTGGTTCAGATGAGACTACCTGCAATAAATCCATATGCTCGACTGTCACCTCTCACTTCTGGTGCTTGTGAGCTTAGCCAAGCCTGACACCTCAAGGTGGGAGGGCCAGGTGGAGCCCCTTTGCTGGTGTGGTACAGTGGCATCTGGACACGCTCTCGAGCATCTGCGAGCTATTGTCCAGATTTTCTGCTTCAGCTGGCCAGAGGTGGTTGTGATGCTGCAAATCTGTGCTCATCTGGATCATCACATTCTCTGAGCTTCAACTTCAGGTCACATTGTTTAGAGGTAGCCTTTTCCATCAAGCAGGTAATGCTATTATCAGGAAAGATACTACTCATTAGAAAACAGAAGCAGACCTCACAGATGTGTGTGTTTGGAGTTAGTTTCGTATCTCATGCACCAAATGAGGAAGGTAATGTCTACTGATGGTATTGGTACCAATTCAATACCCATAGGAATCCTCAATTTGGGGTGTGGTGAAGAAGGAAACTTTATTCAGTGCAAAATGGCTTTATTGTGATGCGGCACAGCTGTGAAAATAGCAAGACTGTGAGACAGTCCTCTGGCACCTCTCAGGCTAGACCACTGGTCAGCAAACTGCAGCTGGCGAGCCACATGTGGCTCTTTGGCCCCTTGAGTGTAGATCTTCCACAAAATATCATGTGCGGGCACACATGTACAGTGTGTTTGAAACTTCGTGGCCCATGCTCGGAAGTCGGTATTTTGTGGAAGAGCCACACCCAAGGGGCCAAAGAGCTGCTTTTGGCTTGCGAGTCGCAGTTTGCCGACCACTGGGCTAGACAGCTCGCTCCGCTCTTCGCTAGTCCACTTAGTGCTGCACTGATCTGCTCCGCTCTGCTTTGATCAGCACCGTTCTGTGCCAGCCCACTGCTCTGGCCTGCGCTGCTCTGCTCTGCACTGCTCCAGTGAGACATCTTCAGTTTCAGCTCAGCCAGGGAGACAGTCTTCAGTGGAGAGGGAAGGAGCTATCTCGGAGCCAGAGAAGAGCTGGCTTATATGAACAAAAGTCTCTGTCCCTGGTCCCTTATTGGTGAGTCCTCATGCAAATGAAGACTCCAAATCCTTGCAGCTTGATTGTCTAAGAGGCACTATCCTGATTGGTCAGAATAGAGAGGGCCCATGTAGAAAATGGCTGCTAAGCTGTGTGTGTGTGTGTGTGTGTTTGAGCCCAGTTAGCCACCAGGATCCCTTCCTAGTAGGTGTCTTCTTTCTCAGCGTTCACAGTAGGAAGAATGAGGCAGGGTGAGGAGGCTGTTTGCTGTGGTGACTTGGGGCAATGAGACACAGCAGTCCTCTGAGGTTGTTTTTTGTCCTCTGGGTGTCACTCCTGGGGCTAGGGAATGCTCTGTTCTTGAGAAACCTACTTCATCTTTACTTATTTATTTATTTATTTATTTATTTAAATTTATTTATTTATTTATTTATTTATTTATTATTATTATTATTTTTATATTCCAACTTCATCTTTAGATTTTCCCTGGTCACACTGTTAGAATAAAGAAGTAAAATCATTTCCATCCCTCTAGTGTAATTTATTTACTGGCCTGTGGAAGCATTGTCGGAATGATTTTGTGGACCTTGAGAAAGAAGACACTTACCAAGAAGGCTCCTGGTGGCTAAATGGGCTCAAATTAAAATAACAACAAAACGTAAAGCCTAGCAGACATTTTTATACTGGGGCCTCCCATGCTAACTGCACTTCAGGGAGAAGCCTGTACTGAACTATCTGCCTGCATGGTATTTCTGCATCTGAGCCAGCCCTTTTATAGGAGTTCCTGGAATCCTCTTTCAACAAGAGCACTGAGGCCTTCCCCAGCCATCAGAGCTATGCAGCTATAGCCCTATCAACATTTTTACCAACCAATCAGAGCAGTTCCATTCGGACCAATCAGGACAGTGCCTTTTAGACCAATCAAACTGTGAGGATTTGGAGTTCTCATTTGCATTAGGACAGACCAATCAGGGACCTGGGGCAGGGACTTTTGTCAACATAAGCCAAAAGTCCCTCCCTCTTTGAGAGTGCACTTTGCCTTTCCACCAAAGGCTGTGTTTCCCTGGCTGGAACTGAAACACCAAAGCTATCTCACAAAGGCAGAGTAGACAAGTGTAGCCTAGAGCAGACAGCGCATTGCAAACCAAGGACAAGCAGAGCAGAGCTATGTAGCTGACGCCTCAGAGCTGTGCGATATTCACAGCCAGGCTGTCACAATTGAGCTGTTTTGCACCGAATAAAGTTTCCTTCTTCACCACATCCCAAACTGGGGATTCCTGTTGGTATTGAATTGGTGCAAAATGACTAATTTTCACATTAAATTCTTATTGGTAAGAATTGATTTATATGAAGATATAATCTATAATAATAAAAGCATAACATTGTAATTAGACTGGACGACCTTTGGAAGAAGCTGTGGTGGTGGGGGCCAAGGCAGAGGCAGAGGTACCCGGGGGCCAAGCCCCTTGCACAAATTTTGTGCATCAGGCCTCTAGTCATATAATAAGTCCTTATGAAGATAAGTTTAGTTTTTATCTTCCAGCAAAGATGGGTGTATGTGCTCTCTAGCTCTGGACTGACAGCCACTCAGACTGAAACCAGTTTGTTCAGGAATGAGTCTTCTTCTTTTTTTTTTTTTTTTTAACCTCTTTCACCTATTTCACCCTCTCAAATCCTGCCTCTGTTTGTATCTATGTAACCTGTGGTTTTATTTTTAAAGATTACACATATAAATGAGATTATATGGTATTTGTCTTTCTCTGTCTGACTCATTTCACTTAGCATAATGTCCTAAAGATCCATCCATGTTGTTGCAAATGGCAAACTTTCATTCTTTTTTATGGCTGAATAATATTCCATTATATATATGCACCACAGCTTCTTTATCCATTTATCTGTTAATAGACACTCAGTTTGCTTCCATACGTTGGCTCTTGTGTATAATGCAGTAAGCATGGAGCTAGAGATGTCTTTTCGAGTTAGTGTTTTCCTTTTTTTTGAATAAATACCCAGTAATGGGACTATGGGTCACATGATAGTTCTATTTTTAAAAAAATATATTTATTGATTTTTTTATTGCTTAAAGTATTACAAAGGGTATTACATATGTGTCCATTTTTTCCCCCAGCCCTAGACAGTCCCCTAGCCTCCCTTATCCCCCAGTGTCTTATGTCTATTGGTTATGCTTATATGCATGCATACAAGTCCTTTGGTTGATCTCTTACCTCCCTAACCCCTGCCCTCCAACCCTCCCTGGCCTTCCCGCTGCAGTTTGACAATCTGTTTGAGGCAGCTCTGCCTCTATATCTATCATTGTTCAAAAGTTTATAATGGTCTCTATTATCCATGAATGAGTGAGATCATGTGGTATTTTTCCTTCATTGACTGGTTTACTTCACTTAGCATAATGCTCTCCAGTTCCATCCATGCCGTTGCAAATGGTAAGAGTTCCTTCCTTTTTACAGCAGCATTTTTAGAGAGAGGCAAAGGGAGAGGGAGAGAGAAACATTGATATGAGAGTGTAATATTGTTCTGCTGCCTCCTGCACACCCACCACCGGGGATCAAGCCCGCAACCCTGGCCAGTGCCCTGACCAAGACTCAATGCATGGGGTGACGTCAAACCAACTGAGCCACACCAGTCAGGTCTGGTAGTTCTATTTTTAAAGAACCTTCATACTGTTTCCATAGTGGCTACAATTTACATTTGCACCAACAATGCGTAAGGGTAGTTTTTTCTTCACTTCCTTGCCAACACTTATCTTTTTGAGGATAGCTATTCTAACCAGTATGAGGTGATATCTCATTATGGTTTTGATTTTCATTTATCTGATGATGAGTGATGTCAAGTAACTTTTCAGGTACTGGTTATATGTCTTCTCTGGAAAAGTATCTTTTCAGATCTTTTTTTGCATATTAAAGATCAGATTGTTTACTGTTTTTGCTATTAAGTTATATGTGTTTTTATATATTTTGGATATTAATCTCTTGTCAGATTTATTGTTTACAAATATGTTCTCCCATTTGGCAGGCTGCCTTTTCATTTTGTTGATAGTGTCCTTTGCTGTGCAGCGAGTTCCCTTCTTTTTGGCCTGCTGTGATGCCTTTCGGGACTGACTCAATAGGGGCCCTTCAGCACTGGAAACCTAGCTCAGAGCCTGAATAAAATTAGGCCTGGAAAGGGCATCTCTGTCTTCCCAGTTTTAAAACCCACAGTGATAATGAGCTTTGCCAACAAATGATGCTGCCACACCCTGGTGGGCCCTCAACTGTGTATCTCCAGGGCTCCTTCCAGCCCCAAGCTTCCTCATCTCTTTGAGGGTGAGCAGAGTTGGAGCACCTGGAAGAAAGGCAGTGTGTGGCTTGTATAAGGGACTTCCTCTGAGGCACAGATGGCTGCTTCTTCAACACCCTTTGGCCAAGGTGCCTGTGCTGAGGAGCCTGCGTCGAGTCAGCTTTTTCCATGGAGCAGCATTGCTGGATCTCTGCAAATGGACTCTCTAATGATACCAAGTTGTAACCTATTTATGGTTAAAAATCAGCTGTGGGACTATACTGGTCTGTCTACAAGAATTTAACATCATTTGGGATGTATTTGTACTTATGGGAAGGTAAGATACATTGTTTTTGCTAAGTTTCCTGGTGCCTTCCATTAGTATGAAATTAATTTCTGAGCCTACCTAAATGCCAGGAAGGGTTCCTTGTTCTGTGCTGTGAGGACAGTGATGGGGATAATGATGGTGATGATGTAAAGGTCAACACAGCCCCAGCCCTTGAAGTGGATGAGGGTGTTAGTCATAGGGAAGGGAGCTGCAGGGGGCTTCTTGTCTGCTCTGTGCTAAACTTGCTCACCAGTCCATTTTCTTTCATGCTTCCTCGAGGGGGTCCAGACTGAAGGCATAAAATTATTTGTGCTGGATACACTGAACAACCTTTAGGAAGTAGGGTTGCTCTCTGTAAGTATAATAGAGTTGGGATCATGTCTGAACATAGTAGGTAATTCATTGTTTCTGTGACTATTTAAGTGGCAAAAATATGTGTTTATTTTAATTAGAGACCTTAATGTATTAACTGGTAATGAAAGAAACATCACATCCTGTTTCCTTGATGATATTGAACTTTCATATAGCCCATAACTGTTAGCTTGTTTTGTTTTGTTAATTAAAAAATGTTGTTGTTGTTTTTTATTGATTTCAGAGAGAGGAAGGGAATGGGATAGATAGATAGATAGAAATATCAATGATGAGAGAGAATCATTGATCGGCTGCCTCCTGCACGTCCCATACTGGGGACTGAGCCCGCAGTCCGGGCATGTGCTCTGACTAGGAATTGAACTGTGACCTACAGGTTCATAGGAAGATGCTCAACCATATGGCCAGGCAATATCTGTTACAGTTTTTATAAACATGGCATTGTGGCCAATACTTTACCAGAAATTATAATTCACATGTATTTATTTATTTCAAACAAATGGGCTGCCAGATATTTCTCCAGCAAAGTAGGTTGAATTGTAAACAATAACAAAAATGTAATTTGGGACATGGTCTAATGCAGAACCACACTCAAGTCCAAAGAACGAAGGAGAGGAACGTTCTTTTATCGAAGAAAAAGGGAGCTCAGCGAGGATGTTATAAACAAAGACTTCATTGGAGGAAACTGGGAGTTGAAGTGTAGTGGTTTCTCATTGGCTGAGTCGTAACAGTTTTTCATTGGCTGACCCATTGCCAGACAAGGAGAACATCCTCCTTCCTGCTGCGGTAGTAGAATAGAAAAACAGCCTCCTGTTGCAGATGGAAAGTATGTCTCTTCCTGTTTAGGGCAATTAACAATGAGGGGTAGGTGTGAGAGCTCCCCTTACAGGTCCTCCCAACTCCAACTTAGATGTGGTTTCTGTTTACTAATCTTCACACATGTTTTTAAAAGTTTCCTTAGGATATAAGAAGCTCTAGAATGTGGTTCAGGCATGACACTGGGGTAAAGCTGACAGGGCTCAATTCAGAATACCTGAATTCTAGAACAGGGTTTTGCCATTAACGAGTGTTATAATTTTACACACACCTGTTAAAATTGTTGGCTCTTATTTCATTTTCTGTAGATTAGTAAGGTGATATTTTCTGAGGATTTGTCCTGCTCCAAATCTGAAGTAATTCAATAAACAAATATTTGTTGAGCGCTAACTATGTGCCAGGCACTGGAGTGACAGAAGGGAAGATGCCCAATCTGCTGTCCTCAGGACGTGCACATTCAGTTTCTCTGTGGACAGACAGATGGTGCGTTCTTGCTCTCAGAAGGCTACCTGGGTCACCTGTCTAGTCCAGAGAGGAGCGAGGAGAGGCATTTTTGTCATCAGATAGCAGCCCCTGCCTGCTGTAACCACAATGGGCACAGGACGCAGAGGCACCCAAAACAGCATGGGCTTCCCAGGGTCACTTAGCCGGGACCCCTGATGCCATGGAGCAACTTCAACAAAGTGCCTCAGTTTATTGAAGTCACACTTTTATGTAGCCTACTTTCTATTTAACTTATCTTTTCCGGAATGATTTACAGAGTTTAAATGCTCATCAGACTTTTGTTGGCTACATATATTTCTGTTGAATATCCTTCTATCTCCTTGCCATGTCCATGTCTTGTCTATCGTCTGTTAAGAATTCAGAGTTTTTGTCATCCTTAAACAATATGATGCGATTTGCTTTTAGTTGCTGTGTGTGTGCAGAGAAAATTAGAAGTGTATTGAATTGAATCACTCTTCCCTACCAAAGCTGAATTTCCCATGCTCCACACTGTGCTTCTTTCTTTCTGGCTTTCTGATAAGGATACTTAGTACCTGGGCTCATAGCCATGCCAGGACTTGTGCCCGTGGTTGACAGTAAAGTACATTACAACACAGGACAGATGTATTATTTTTTCTTGCCATCTAATATCTGTACCAAACCGCACAGGAGCCTTTTCCTGTTGGGAAATAACATCCAAGGCTCTCCAGGCTCGTTTTGACTGGGCTTGTGGGAGTTTGGTTCTGGTGATGTCTTCTGGAGGCTCTGCCCTCAGAGTGCCTACCCAGGCTCAGGCCCCTGCTCCCCAGATGGGCACCTGGAGCTCAAACACACTCCCCAATAGGAAGAAAAGAGTGTACTGCTTGCTGTGATGTGAGCTGGCATCTCTATCACAGAATGGACTTATTATATTCTTGTTTTATAAGGATTCATTTGTGAAAATCTCATTTTGTCGACACATAAAATACATGAACATGCACAGAACTGAATCATAACTCCTTCTTTGATTGTGCTAAAACTGTGCCTTTCCAGTGTGATTTTGAGCTCAATTGCCCATATTTCCCAATCAAAGGCAGCATCTAGGACTATGGGCTTTCTTAAGGCCTGTTTGGTTTCATGGTTTGGAGCAAGAGGAAAACTTGATCTGCTTGGCATTTCCAATGAAATGACTCCATGGTGGAACAGGATGGAGAGTGCTTCTCTCCCCCAGCCATCTGGAATATGCTGATGAGTCAGCTGGCAGTTGACGCCAAGTGGCAGGATTCTTAGGCATCTGACTTTCTTGAGAACATCTGCTGATGCATTGAGTCACCAAACATCTCATCTGCAGGAAAGGCTGCTCAGCCACTATCCTCAGCACTGGGCATGTGTGTTCCTGAAAAACACCTCTCAGACGTCCCTCTGATTCAAGTAAGCAAACCAGCGCATGCAGCCCCCTGTTCCTTATGCACATATCTTAACTATCCTTCCTTCTTGTTTGTGATGGCCTCCCTTTTGCTCTTGGCTGTGTTTGTAACTTGAAAACATTGAAAAAATATTTGTTGCAAATCACAAATTTATCTTCCTTGATGAATGAGATATATGAAAAATATCTTTACTTGTGTAACTTTCCCTTCTCCATGTGGATCCTGAGAAAGCAGATGCCCACTAAGAAGGACTCTCAATGACTTAACAGAGTCCTAGCAGCCATTTCTACATAGGAGCCTCTCCTGCAAACTGCACTACAAGGAGAAGCCTGTACTGAACCGCCTGCCTGCACTGTGTTCCTGCATCTGAGCCAGCCTTCATAAAGGAGTTCCTGGAATCCCATTTTGACCAGTTAGGACTGAGACTTTCCTAATCTAATAGAGCTGTGCATCTCTATCCCCTATCAGCATTTTCACTGATCAATCAGTGGCTCCATTCTGACCAATCAGGGCAGTGCTTTTTGGACCAATCAAATGGGGAGGATTTGGAGTGCTCATTTGCATGAGGACAGAATTATCAGGGACCATGAGTGGAGATTTCAGTCTTTATAAGCCAGCTCCCCTCTGGCTCAGCACACTTTTTCTTTTCACCGAAGCTTTAAGACTGTGTTTCTCTGGCTGGCACTGAAACACAGAAGATCAAACACTAAAGATGTCTCATCTAACCAGAGCAGAGAAGAGCAGGCAGAATGGAGCAGACCTGACTGAACTGAGCAGAGCTGTCTATCTGGACTGGAGAGTGGCTTGGCCCCAGGGCCTCATGGCTGAGCTATTTCACAGCCATGCTGTGCTGCTTCATGATTGAGCAGTGCTGTAACTCTCAATCTATTCCATAGCCATGCTGTTCTGACAGCCCTGCCGTATCACAATGAGCGGTGTGCACTGAATATAGTTTCCTTCTTTACTGCACTACAAATTGAGTAATCCTGTTGGTGTTGGTTGGTGCCAATGATCATCAGTTGACACTCCTGTCTTAGTAATGTTATTCTAAATAAAGTGAACTGCTCCACGGCTCTGCCTGGCTGGAGCCTGTGGACAGGGAAGCAGTCATTCAGAGTGGGGTGGCTTTTCTCTGCAAGGGCTCTTCCTTTCCCTCTATTTTACTTGAAATGACAAGGCACATCTGTCCAGGTAATGCCTTGGCTGAGGTGCTGGACCACATATGGATTGCAGAGTGATCTTCTTAGTTTCCTAGTCCCAGCATTGAACTTCTATTGGTGTATATTAGATGAGTGGCTGCTTTAGGGCTACACAGCAGGGTTGTGGCCTGGGAAGCTGAAAATGTTTACTATCTGGACCTTTCAAACAGTTTGTGGATGTCTGTTAAGACTCATAGGTGGCAGAATGTTAACCAGAGACCTGTGACAAGGACCATAGATGTAAGAAGGGGGATCTACTTTCTGGAGTAAGACTGTCCAGCTAGCTTGCCTGTGCTTGACCAGAGACCTGAGATGGGGCTGGAAAGCTACTGTAGTCCTGGGAGGTAGATATTAAAACTCAGCTCTTTTGCTCTATTGCTTCATTTGGAATATTCTCATTAGAAATGTGGAGTATGGTCCGGCCGGCATGGCTCAGTGGTTGAGTGTCAACCTATGAACCAGGAAGTCATGGTTTGATTTTTGGTCATGGCACAAGCCCGGGTTGCGGGTTTGATCCCCAGTGTGGGGCGTGCAGGAGGCAGCCGATCCATAATTCTCTTTCATCGTTGATGGTTCTATCTCTCCCTCACCCTCTCTGAAATCAATAAAAATATATTTAAAAAATAAAGAAATGAGGAGTGTGGTGTGGGCCAATTCTTATGTCCTTCAAAGCAGATGTCAAGTTCAGGCTGAGAGTGCAGAGTACTGGACCCTGAGTACTGCACCAGAAAATCATTTGGGTGTCATTCATATGAAATACCCAAGTAGTGCAGGCTGGTAGGCTGTCCCTGCAGTGCCCCTGCAATCTTGTGCATGTGTGCACTGGTCCCAGGTACCCTCAATGTAGAAGGGCCACACACATGGCAGGGCCTTCCAACCAGAGGCTGCTGGATGCTGGGAGTCCCCCCAGCTATTTTAGTGTTTCTAGCTATTTAGTGTACCTATGTCAGCGCAGCACAGGCATAGAGAAAGATCAAGTTCTTTGTTTTGGCAAAAGGAGGAAAAGAACAAACATTTGAGTATAGTTCTTATGTACCAATCAAGGTGCTGGATATTTTGTATTTCATTTCTTTTTTTTATAGTACTTCATTGCAATTGGTAGCTCATATCTACATTTTATTGCTGGGGTGCTGGTGAGGGTAGAGCAGTGCTGAAGCTCAGAAGTTAGGCATCTGGGCCACACTCAATGTGAGTGGCTTAGCCGGGACTTTAACCCAATCCCATGGTCGTTCTCCATCGCAGGGCACCTGGCATTCCCCTGCTGTGGCAACAGTGCTCATAACCACAGAGGCAGAAGCCTTGATTAGGAATTGTTTCATCAGTAATGGGAAGATGTAATTTATTTGGAAGATTAAATTTTCGCAAGATGGGGGGAATTTTAATGGTGTCTTCAGAGGAAAAACTGGGCACTTGGCCTTACTCTGTAGAATAACTCCCTGGGACGTGCTGGGCAGACGCTGTGAGGGCAGGGCTCAGATGGCACATGCCAGGACTGGCAAGAACACTGGCAAGTTCTCTCTTTCGCTCCATATATTTTGGATTGTCTTTTGGGCTTGTTCAATACTGGTGTCATCCAATGAGTGGGGAGATTCCTTCCAATTGCCTAACAGAGGCTATTTTAGAAGGTGGTTGCAACCTCTTTCCAAAATAACATATGGGCAGATGTCTTTAGGCTTCCTTGAGTACCCCTTATTTGAGTATGGTGATAAAAACCCACACTTAAAGTATTTTGAGATACCGCGAAGAAATGCATTGATGCCCGTTTGTAGCCCTGGTCACAGTCAATCCTGCTAGTCCAGACTGGGAGTCGGAATCCGGAGTAGGTGCTGAGGTCAGTTTGGTGCCGTCGGCTGTGGAACTTCTGTATGGCTTCAGTGCTCCACCTGTGCTTGCATTTTATCACCTCCCCCTTAACACCTTTCTTCTGGCGCTCTAATCTTTGCACACCTTAATCTTGATAAAATCTCTTGAGGGATGTGTATGCCATCCTGTGTCTCAGGAACAAAGGTTAGCTTGCTGAAAAGTCTGCTGGTGAAGTTGGGCACCTTGAAAGTATATACATATTTCTTGGCAGCTGTCTCTTTAATCAGGAAGCACCATGAACTGGCAGGTGGTTGGTATATTAGTTTGTTTATTTAGTCAATAAGTGTTTACTGAGAGAAAACAAGGGTGGACTCCCTTAGGCTAGTCCTGTGACTGTCCTTAATGAGGAGCCATCTGAAAGCTTATGTTAGTGCTTTGGTTTAAAAGTGAGACCTGAGCAGAAACTTTGTTTTAAGGATCTCCAGAATCAGTAAAAGGGCACATTTTGGGTTGCTGTCACTAGGGATTTTTCTAGGTAGAGTGAACACCGAAGTGAGTAATTTTGATCAGTGGTATCTATTGACTGATAGAAAGACAACCTGAAGTAGAGGATAATTCATTTTTACCAACTTTACCCTGTCATGTCAGTAGATTTCATTTTTTGACATGCATTTTAGTTTTGTATTTTAATTATTTATTGAGGTGATTTTTTTTCTTGGGAGTTCTTTGAGCATTTTCCAGTAATAAAGAACTTCAATTATCTGGATCTGTCACATTGAAACAATCAGTTCGTGATACTCTCTTCATATTCATGAGAGGCTCTCTGCCTTTGCTTTTGGTCAGCATACTAGACAACTCCACTTAGTCAACCTGCATTTCCTAAGTGCCTGCTCTTAGCTTGGCATAGTGCTAAATGTTGAAAATTCAGAGTAATAGCCAAAATACAACCTAGTGGGGGAAAAGGAGACAATACAATTATTATTTTGTAATGCTTTAGTTAAGTGGTAATTGTAGAGGTTCATAAAATATAAGAAAGTACAGAGGAGAAAGTCAGTTGATTGAAATGGAATTTCAAAGAGGACTGGGTGGAGGTGCTTTGAAAAAAGATGAACAACAATGGAAGAGATACTCCAAGTAGAAAGGACACCACTTGCAAAGACATGTTATATTTTTAGGAGCAATAATCCTTCACAATTTCTGGATCAAAGACATATGGTCATAGGAAGAAAGGAAGGCCATTGTTAACGATGGAGACAGAATTAGAGTGATGCAGCCACAAGGAATGCTGACAGCCCCCCAAAACTAGAAGACATAAGGAAGGATTCTCCAGAGGGAAGTATGCATTCAGTTTGAAGAGGAGGAGAAGAGAAGATGGAGACCTCAATAGACTTTCTGAAGAACACCACACATCACTTCTGCTTCCATTCTCATTATTGATGGTGGCCAAGACATGGAAATAACCAAAGTGTCCCTCAATAGATGACTGGATAAAGAAGATGTAATATATACAACTAGTGGCCCAATGCACGTAAATTCATGCACTCGGGAGGAGGTAGGTCGTATCCCTTAGCCGGGCCTGTGCCCTCTTGCAGTCTGGGAGCCCTCAAGAGATGTCTGACTGGAAGCTTAGGCCCGCTCCCTGTGGGAAGCAGGCCTAAGCTGCAGTCTGGCCCCCCTCTGTGGGAGGCAACCAGGTGGGCTGATCAAGGGGACAGCGCCACCTCTCCATTGCCCCTCCACTGCCTCTGGTCGCCGCTGCCTCCTCCCCTCCTCTCCCCCTTATATAGAATGGAAAACTACTCAGCCATAAGAAAAAATGAAATGTTAGCATTTGCAACAACATGGATAGACCTTAAGAATATCATACTCAGAGAAATAAGTCAAACAGAAAAATTTTTATTATTCTGCTTCAGATATGATGGAGTTGCTTATAAAAGTTTAAGGTGAGAAAACAAAACTAGGAAAAAATCTATATAACATTGAGCAGCAAGAGCAGTACTAGAGAAAGAAGTATCAGAAAGAAGTATCTTAACCAAGTCATTTGCACAAGTCAAGAGGGTGAAGTGCCAAGTTGAAAGAGGCCTAAAAGCAGAGCAGACTTTTCAGAAGTTTCACAGTACTAAAGAGCCTAAAGTTGGAGTTTAAGAAGGAACAAGGAGGGCTTGAGAAACAATGGCCCCTGGAGTTCAGCTGGGATGATTCCAGGGCTACACCCTATGAAGGTGGCTTTTCAAGATAGACAAGAGGCTTGAAATACTGAAAACCAGCGTTGGTCCCTGACTGGAGTGAAGGAATGTATTTCACCCTTAACTCTCACAGGATAATGTGCGTCTTCACTGGAGGCAAATAACATCACTGCAGCAGGTGCTGGCTACCAGTTTCCACAATTTCCATGGACCTTTACTATTTTACTTTAAGGTAGCTCCATTTTCAAATGCCAGAACTGGCACAGTTTTGCATGAGAACTTTCTCTGGCTTCCAGAGTCCACTGGTCCAGCATTAATTTGGCTGGCCAACAATGGTGAGGGATTAATTGTGCTCTACTCACTCACCAGAAGCCAAATTTATGTTGTGACAGATACATCAGCTCTCTTGCCCCTTGAGAGATGTCATGAGGTTCATGCTGTGGATTATTTTCCTGATTTTCTCAGTGGGCTTACATTCCATTTTCTGATAGTGATGGCTAGTTGCTGCCTTCTTTCCCTTCCCTTCTCTGACTTCTTCACTCCCCTACTGGCATTTTATGGACCTCTTAAATAAACTGCTTGAACTCAAATTCTTGCCCCAGGTTTTGCTAACAGAAGAACCCAAACTAATATAATCAGTCAATACATTTATATAATATCTGATTTTCAATCAAAACTATTTAAGTACACAAAGAACCAGAACAAAGGGGTGAGGGGGGGACAGAAGAACCAGAAAAACAAGT